>NW_027397066.1:26041451-26163449 GCF_003265705.2 Callorhinus ursinus | reverse complement strand
AAAAAAAAAAAAAGAAATCTTAATTTTCAGACAAACACCTTTGCCTACTCCTGTATTAGCATGCCTTACTTACATTGGCTCTGCCCAACGTGTGCATATTATACTGTATATCCTTCCTCACCTGTGCTGCTGATTATCCAGCCTGTGCGGGAACTTCCACTAGGCCCCTTAGTAGCTTTGTCTGTGCCTCAGTTCCCTCACTCGTCCCACTGCAAGTGACAATGACTGTAGCGCCCCTCTCTACAGTTACCGGAAGGAGTAATGAGGGAACATATACTAAGGATCTTAAAATAGTGTGAAATAATAAAGACATGTAAGTGCTTCTTATTCTTATCCCTCTCTTTTTTCTAATAACTTCTATTGTTTATGAAATCAATCGTATATTTAGATGAAAGCATCAGCAAATGAGCCACAAACTAGGAAAGTAAATTCACATCTTACAGTTTCCCTCTAAAATGTTGCTGTTGGGGGCGCCTGGGTGGCTCAGTCGTTAAGCGTCTGCCTTCGGCTCAGGTCATGATCCCAGGGTCCTGGGATCGAGCCCCACATCGGGCTCCCTGCTCAGCGGGAAGCCTGCTTCCCCCTCTCCCACTCCCCCTGCTTGTGTTCCCTCTCTCTCTGTGTCTCTCTCTGTCAAATAAATAAAATGCTTAAAAAATAAAAATTAAAAAAAAAATGTTGCTGTTGTTCAAATAAATGGGACTCTTAAAATGGGAACACACTGACATCTTCCCCAAAGCATTAATGTTGTTTTATGGATGTTTCACATATGTAAGCATTGACATGAAAGAGGCTTTATTTCTTTTCTTTCTCATTCAACATCTATAAGTGACATATTAGTGATTGAGTATTAAAAAAACAGTGTAATACAGAAGAATATCTTAACAGTTTTCAAAGGCTAAGTACTAGTTTGTCATTGATTTCAAAAAGAAAAAAAAGTGTCATATAGATATAAGTGGTTAAGAATTACTTCAGGGCCCACTATAGAATTTTTTTAAAAAATCACCATTCATGGATTTGAGCTATTCTAACAGTTTTCCTAGATTTTTTTTGTTGTTTGATCCCTTAGACTACTTAGAAACTATAGGATTACTAAAAAAGGCCAATTTCTCAGAAAGTTGTTAGATTTTAGTGATTTAAGCAAAATTTTAGTAACTCCCGATGAGAGAACTAAAGGCAAGCTGAGGACAACATCCCCCCTTGGGATGTATGTGACATTCCTCAGGCACTCCTGGCTGCCCAAAGGAAAAACAAGTAGTTAACTAATAGAGATCACAATCCTGCGAGACCTGAATCTCCCTCAGTTTACAAAAGTCTTAGCAATCTACAGGAACAAAGCATTTCTATCAATAACCTAGCTTCCAGAAGGAAATGTAGATACAATTAAATGTCCTTATAACCTGCAGCCCATTGACAGATACTTGAAGCAGGCAGAGTGTAATGTCCCTCCAGGAAGTTCCCAACTATATTACATGTTAATGCCTTACTAGAGGGGTAAACAACCTTAACTTGACAATGGCAAGGCCTCTGGTGTCTTGTAGGTATTTTTTACAATATGAAAGTTCTTTGGAAACTTCCCTTTTTCCTTACCTCCCCGAACCCCATAGTAGATCATCAGCCACCCCTCAAACCCCGGGCAGAAGCCCTTCCTGCCCACGGGTCCTGTCCCCTGTCCTTTAATAAACCACCATTTTGCACCAAAGACGCCTCAAGAATTCTTTCTTGGTCGGCTCCACACTTCACCCCACTGAACCTCACCTTTTTTTTTCCAAAACCACATCGATTCCTATTAAACTTTATTTATTTTTTGAATTCCTTATTGAATTCCTTTGTTACACCAAAATTTGACAAAGACTATAGAAAGAAATAGCATAGCAAAAGTTTACTTTAAGAAATATTTTTTCTGAAAACTAATGACATAAAGAACACACTCACATTGAAGAAAATTATACCCAGTTATCAAATGGGTTCTATTGGTCATCCATATCTAATTGGTTTAGATATGATGGGACTTAGAGTTTGAAACGCGAGAAGAGGATGAAAGTCATAATTTATATCATTGTTAGTAGTAAAATAGTAATATTTATTATTGAAATGCATGACTTGGTTGGTCTGGGGCTGTGGGAGGGTATCTGAGTCAGTGCCCCCCGGCCAGCAGAGGGCGACACAGGCCGGCGAGAGCGGTCTTGGGCTCCTGAGTCAACACCGAAAAGTCTGCGGATGCTGGGATAGATGATGCCTTCTCCCTGATTTCTTACCTGTGGTTCTTGTGCTCCGAGGAAACTCTGAAGCTTTCCAGCGACTTTAGTTCAGCTTCACGTCCTTTGTATTTTTCCCTTAAATTCTCAGCAGCCCGATTTGATACTTTCGATTTTTAAATCAAATATCCAAATTTCGGGAGGTGCTTCAGCACCTCTAACCATTTCTGCTTGGGATCAAGCCCTGTTGGTAGAGTCACCCTATGTCTCCGTTTGCCTGTTTCAGCGTGTCAAGGATCAAAATATGCTTGGTGTTATATTTTGAACGCCTTTTCACTCAAGAGTGCTCCAATTTGAACGAAAAATTGCATGGCTACTCTAGCCATTGGAATTTAAAATCCTGGCACTGGTAATACGCTTATGCTTTCCTAAGAAATTATCCTTTCTTCTAAGCAAGGCTTCATCAAGGAGTGCACATCACCCCTGAGCTCCAGGGCTACTTTGCTTCTCTATCTTGATGCAGGGAATGAGGACTGACACATTCTATAATCTGTATTTGCCCAAGCTCCTTATTAATAAGAAAGCCCTGTCCTAAACCTCTGTCTAGGGCTGGGGACCTTGGTCCTCTCACATATCTGTGGCTTCCGTTTCTATAACTGTCAAATTCTCCATAGAAATAAAATTCCCAATTAATTATCTAGCCTGGGAATGTTTGGGAAGAACACAATAAAGTCTTTCTGCTTGGCAAAAATGTCAACAGAGGAAAGAGGAAGTACAAAATAATAAGGTCCATGGTGCTTATCTCCTTTCTTCTCTTGTATTTTGCATTCTGTAAGTACTTCTTTCCTTTTTTCATTTAAAGACTGTTTTTGAAAAGAGTAATTGAAGAACAATAGGATGATTTTGAACAGCTTCTTTCTACAGGGAAATTAATTATTGATAGAAGAGGAATGCACCTCTTTAGTTTTTACCTAAACAGATGACAGGATGTACCACAAAATGCCCTTCTAAATTCTTGTAAAGAAATCAAACTATCTTTGGATTTAAAAATACATTTGTAAAGATCTATGACTCCCTGTTGTTATCAAATTAGGACTAAGTTTTAAGATCAAACATTCAATGTGTTTTTGTGTATTATCGTTAGAAATAGGACTGCTCATGAATGAGAAAAATTGTTGGATACTAGGTCCTAAAATAATTGTTTCTCATTTTCACACTTAGCCCCTCTTCCCAAGTAACTTACAGCTAATGGTTGCTACGTCCTATTGGAACATATGTCCTTCATTTTGTGGCTTCTATGCCTCTTCCCCAGGTAGTCTCTTCCCTGAGAACACCACTATCAAACTTGTAGCTACTACTGAAAAGAGTGTCCACTCTTCACTAACCATTTTGATATCTATCATCTGCAAAATGCTGTTCTTGAATGCCGCAGAAAATCAGATTGTTGATTACTTTGTCCATATATAACAATTTTCTGAAAATATTTCGGGGCTCCCTTTGGGAACTTAAATTCTTTAAAAACAGGGATTATGATTTACTAATCTTCATTCTCTCTACAGTGTGTAGAATGTGTAGGATGTAAAGATAGGGCGGTATAAATTGTAAACGTTAGATATTTGTTGAATTAAATTACTCTTTATAGGAAGTATATAGCTTTAAGTCAAACATTTTGAAAGTTGCCTTATGCATAAAAATATTGTGCATGACATATAGAGCATTTTAAGCAATAGCTGCATATTTTAATATATGCATTTATCTATTGTATCATCTATGAAATGTTCTACAATTCTCCATGATTATAATATCTTAGAATTATTTATTTGTGATAATGCTTTATTTTTATTATTCTGTTATGAACTTGATTTTAAGTTCTCAGGTCAAAAATATGAGTTCCAAAAGCATACTTTTCCTTTCAGAAAAAAGGTTCGCGGGCTCCTGGGTGGCTCAGTTGGTTAAGCGAATGCCTTCGGCTCAGGTCATGATCCTGGAGTCCCTGGGATTGAGTCCCACATCCGGCTCCCGGCTCAGCAGGGAGCCTGCTTCTCCCTCTGACCCTCTCCCCTCTCATGCTGTTTCTTTCTCTCTCTCTTTCAAATAAATAAATAAAATCTTAAAAAAAAAAGAAAAAAGGTTCACTCTATTATGAGACATATTCTAAGAAAACATATATGAAAAAACAGGTAATTGTCATGTCTTCTTTTGATGCTCTCAAAAGATTATTAGCTTTCTTGAGAATAGGAGAATTATAAAAATGATAATTAAGTATAATTTTTATAATAATTACTTTTTCAATAAAGACATTTTAATTTGTAGATAGGAACAAAATACAATGTTCATATACTTTTTATACTTTATATCTTATAATAATTAGATTTATAATTATGTTATGGAAAAGAAAGCCTAGACTGATAGGCATTTAAGAAAATGCTTATGTAAAGGAGCTGATATTTATACACTCAAATCTTTCCTAGGCCTCATCTACCTCTAGTTATCCTTTTCTATTTATTTATTCTACCTGAGATGAGGAAGAAAACAATTGTTTTTCTTATAAAAATGAATGATGATTTCTATAGTTTTCCAACTGTGTTTTCAAATGTGTTGTAGATAATGTATCAGAAATATCTTTTAAACCTTATTGGTTCAGAGAAGTTGTGTATAACCAAATTTATCCTGGCACCTATAATGAATTTTTGATGTACCAAATGTTCTTTTGAAGACTCATCTTATGTTTTGCATGAAGCATTTCCATTTTTCCTCTGAGAGTTTGAAGGAAAGGAAGTGAAATCACTAAACAGTTTTTCAGAGGTTAAATTTGCTCACTTATAAAAATAAGCTTAATTACTGCTTAAACTCAAAATGTACAGAATTAACAAGAAACTTCACTTGAGTACTCCAGTTTGTGAAATACAAAACATTCAAAGTTTTATTGGCAAGATTACATAATTAGGAATCTCTAAACTGAATAATCACTCTATAAAAATTAGAATTATTTAAGCATGGAAGATTTTATCTATGTTCTCAATATGATAGCCATAGAGCACACAATTATCTTTAGGTTGGTAAATAAAGTTTTACATTAACTCTGGCAGGAGGTAAGAATAAAAAATGAAGATGACAATCTTAGAAGTTGATTGAAAAAAAAATCTCTACCTACTGCTTTTCTTTTTTTTCTTAAGATTTTTTATTTATTTGCGAGACAGAGAATGAGAGACAGAGAGCATGAGAGGGAGGAGGGTCAGAGGGAGAAGCAGACTCCCTGCTGAGCAGGAAGCCCGATGTGGGACTCCATCCCAGGACTCCAGGATCATGACCTGAGCCGAAGGCAGTTGCTTAAACAACTGAGCCACCCAGGCGCCCTACCTACTGCTTTTCTTGTTAAGATTTTCTGATAAAAGTTGGCAAAGCAAATTAACCTCATATATTTTATATGTGCATGTATATAAGCATATATAATGGAGATAATATCATGAGCTATCAAGCTGATATTTTTTCACTCCTACAGAAGATAAATCACGTCCATCTAAAGCCATTCAAATATTATAGTGACAGTAAAGGGTCAAGGGCAAGAACTACTTCATGAGGAACAAGGAAATAATGCAAGGAAAGTCCTGTCTCGTTGGAAAGAAAAGTAAAAGAAAACACTGTATACAGGAGGCTCTGGAACACAGAAAGAGGAGGTCAAGGAATAAAGTAGTCAGACATGAGTATTCTGGTTCCTTGTGCACGCACACACATACCTGCGCACACATACAAGATTGGGAGATTATAAAAGAAAGAGAAGTGAAAGAAGTTTGAGGTAAACCCAGTTCCATTTTGGTACTTTTGAAAAAGCCTATTGCCACAGACCGTCCCTTACTAAAATAAGCATGAAGCAATTAGGCATAGAAAGAGACACAACTATTGCTCACCATCCTCCTTCAGCTATCATTGTTAGTTAAAGTCTAGAAATTGCAAATGTTTTGTGGCAGACGCAGAAAGTGCTCACATGAGAGTCAGGGCCTGGGGGGGGGGTGACTTGGGCAAGAGCCAAAAGGCTTACCAGTAAGTAACTTGAACAGCTTAGGTGAGGGACCAGTTAGAGAATGAAGGTGTGATTTAGGAGAATGTGCAGTACCATGCAGAGCTAAAGACTGACTGAGCCAACAAATCTACTTTGCTTTAGCTAAGAATTGTGCCTCCACACTTCAAAAGTGAACTGAAGCAGAGCAGTGAGAGGGAGGAGGGTCAGAGGGAGAAGTTAGATCGGAGACATCTCCCAGAGAGAAGACTTAGAAAACAATACATAGCCACTCTCACCCCAGATGACAGAAGGATGACCCATCTCTCCGTGCCTGCAAACCTGAAAGCTCATCTCTCCTTGGGCATGAAATCTCATATATACACCCAAGTATCTATCTCTCATCCGTCTGTGTTTATGTAATGCTACAGAAGTGAGTTACATTGACTAATGGGGAAGATTTGTTCTATAAGTTTATTCAGGAGCCTTGTTCTTCTTTCTTGCGGTTCTTCTTTCCCTTAAGCAGTAAGGTGTTCCCATCATCTATATATTTGAAACTAGATCCACACCATTATTTTTTTTATTTATTTTTTTAGCTCAAAGGAAAGGGAAATGAGGATTTTGAGGTCAAACAATTTATTTAGAGAAAGTGATTCAGAAAGTGGTACACATCAATTTATGCACACCACATTGGGAAACCCAAATTGCAGGAGGCTGTGGAATAATATCCTAACCTCAGTTTCCATGTCCTTACTAAAACCCTACTACATGGAAGAAGAAAAAAATGAAGAGAATTTGCTCATCTGCCACACTTAATATTTTTCAAAAAGACACTGAGTTTGAAAGAAATTAACTTCCAACACCCCACCACTAATTATGTACGCTTACAATTCGTTGCTGTCCAGCAAGTTGGGGATAACACAGTAGATAGGATTAGCTACACAAATTAAAAATATATAAATTTCATTGGCTGATTTAATTGGAATAATGAAAATGTGTAGGTATATTATGCATATATTCTGTTGACTTATGTGTTTAAATTAATTGAGATTCTTGGTGAATAATACTTCTTTTGTGAGTTCAATACCATTTCATAACATAGTCTGAGAATCCTGAACAATTATGGGTCTGTACATTTCTCCAACATCATCTCATTCGCTTTCCAAATTGCTCACTGTGGTCCAGGCTCATTCTATTCCTAGAACACACTAATCTCTTTTCTTCCTCAGATGTTCTGCACTCTTTATGTCCTCTAGCTCTATCATACCTCTAGTTCTTCACCTGCCTGGCTCCTCCTTCTCCTTCAGATATCTCCATAGCTTCTCTAGAAAGAGTTGCATCTTCCATGACCATTCTGTCTAAAGCCTATTTCTCAGTTACATCAACCTGGGTATTCATTTCCTTCACTGAAATTTTCACAATCTGTAATTATCTTATTGATTGACTTATTCAATAGTGTGTTGTTTGTCTCCCATACACAAATGTAAGTCCCATAAGTCTTCCATGTCTGTCACCCCACTATCTTCTCTTTCTATTGCAGTAAGTGACACAAAATGAGGTTTAAAAATGTTTGTTGATTGGGTGAATGGTGAACATAAACCGTTTGAGAAACAAATATAAATAGCTGTGTGTGTCCATGTGTGCGTATATATGTACTGTGAGCTAAATCTTACTATTTCTCAAAGGATGGGCTAAGAGAACCTTGTTTACAGAAATCTCAAGCAAGTTTTTCATAACAAGTACTGATAATGTATGGCTATAAAATACCATGTTGTTACCCTCGAGGCATTATGAAATCCAGCCAAAAATGGATTGTTGATGACTAAACCAACACTATTTCACATTCTGCTCCATACTCAGAATAGAACATATGCCTTTGTAGCCCCTGCTTTATGCAAATCTGTGTTGATTTATATTAGTTCTTTGATTTTATCTTTATGTTTGTGTAAAGGAGTTTTAAGAGCAAATTTCCCTAAAGATGGGGCTTAAATTACTCTAACATCAGTAATTACTCTTTAGGGACTACATGATAAACAGCATGATTGAGTAGAATTTTATTATATTGTTTCACGGAATAATGTAGTATAGGTTTTTCTAATGACCCCTAGATCAGACTTTGTGCAAGTTTAATGACCTCAGACAAGTGATGAACATTCTTCCGACTTTATTTTCTTCATCTACAGTAATGGACATAATATCAGCTCTAATATCTTAGAATTGTTGTGAGGAACAAAGATACATTTGTAAATAATACATAGCAGAGGGTCTGCCCCATAGCAAGGATTCAGTGAATTTTAGCATGTTACTGGATGACTACCGAGGGGTTCTCTGCTAAACTTTGGCACTATTCATGTTGACTTGCTTAAACCTACCAAAAACTAAGCAAGTTAGAAATTATGATCTCTATCCCACAAATGAGAGAATTGTAACTAAGAAATGTAAATTCCCTACTGTCACACAGGTTGTGGGCAGCAAAGCCAATTTATTTTCAAATGTATTATCTTGTTCTTAGTTAATAACCTACCTTGAGATTCCTTTCATTTCAGATAACCTGGCAACCGGCACCAGAAAATAAATCTTTAAATTATTGTTTCTCTTATTTGAAACTGTTAGTGTGTTGATAGTTAAGCAAGAAAGGGTAAAGGTAAGAAAAAGTGAGAAAGGAAGGGAAGAAAATATGAGAAGGAAGAAAAGTCTAAAGTGCTAATGCCAGCATAAGCTTTAACAAAATTAGACAAGTTAAGTCATCGCTATCTTTCTTTTCCCTAAGAAGGCCCCAGTAATATAATCTTACTAATTATTGGGCAAAAGTTTTTAATATAGGAAGCAATCAGGGGATTGTGTGGAAGAATACATGTCTTATTATATTTATTCTCTTTTAAATGATTAAGTTGGTGTTTAATTCCAAAGATGGGAGGGTCAGAGATTTGAGTATTCCACTCCCACTTCAGAAAATGTATTCTGTAGCAGAATTTAAAACATTCTATGCTGCCCTCTCTATGTATCTTTCTACAACTACTTCTCTTTCTTTCTTATCTCACTCAAAGGCAAAAGTAGTTGGTAGGAAATAATGTGAAGTTTTGAGGGTATCAAACTATTCCTATTCCTGTGCTGCTCTCACATACTCACAATTGAACAGCCCATAAGTTCATATTGGTAATTAAAATCTATTTCAGAACAATCAGGGTGCCTGGGTGGCTCAGTCAGTTAAGCGTCTGCCTTCGGCTCAGGTCATGGTCCCAGGGTCCTGGGATTGAGCCCCGCATCGGGCGCTCTGCTCTGCAGAGAGCCGCCTTCTCCCTTTCCCTCTGCCTGCCGCTCTACCTACTTGTGCTCTCTCTCTCTCTCTCTCTCTGTCAAATGAATAAATAAAATCTTAAAAAGTAAAAAAGAAAAACAATCAGCATACTTCATAAATCATACACCCAAGGCACACTAGACATTGGAGAAAAATGGAAATTTGATCCCTGAGAAAACAAAGTCGAGATTTTTCTCTATGTTAGTATTCCCTCCCTTGGCAATGCAAGAGTGGTTCTGTTTCATTTAAATCATTTAAGATTTAATAATATCCATCCTTTCTTGGTTTTTGCTCTCACACACTGGTGTGGAGATGACTCCTGTCTTGTCCTGAAGTCTCTGTTCTCTAGGATCTTGGCGCTCACTCTGCACGGTTTCTTCTTAGGACTGAACTGCTTCAGCTTTTTCTGCCTCTCACCTCAGAAAGAGCATCAGCAGCAAAAGGAATCTTGAATTATCAAAGATTAATAATTTATTTTCCAAATAGTTATCTATGGGAACAGAGGAGTCTGCCTCTCACATTCATCTGAAGGGTGAAGGCTGCGTGACTCTCTCAACACTTCCCACAGAGCAGCCCTGAGCGCCAACAGACCCTTCAGGTCCTTCCCAGCAGCATGCGGGCAAAGTGATCCAAAAGAAAACTACTCACATCTTGTTACCTTGTTTCGTTGCATGAGACCATGTTTTTTACCTACATTCATTGACCAGTTTTTGAAGAATTTTTCTAAGTTCTTCACCATTTTTTTGACTTCTCGTGTACTCTTAAGATTAAACTGGAATAGTGCTAACTTCTAGTTGTTTAACTTATATACTATAAATGAAAGCTCTTAAGGAATTGGTGGATGTGCTTTTTTAAAATTTTAAAATAAACATCACAGAATTATTTTTTTAAACTAAAGATCTTAAAAATACAAAAATGCAGCTAAAAAAATCCTCTCACTGTTCAATTCCTGATGTCTGAAAGTGACCTAGCTATAGGAAAACAATTCTGGGCATCATTTGTGTAAATGAGAAAAGAGCCATGGGAAAGATTTGCTCCCATAGAACACCAGCATAACCATCTACAAAGAAACTTCAGCAGTTAAGATTCTCCATACAGTAACTCATAATGTGATCGTATACCTCACCAAAGATGCCCAGAGAAGAGCACTGTTAGCTGCTCTGGGCAATCAACTCTAGAGAGATATCGCCAGTTTGTTTGTGTTTTTGGCAAGATGCATCCTTAAGGCTATATTCATGAAGACTTTTTGATCCCACTCTGCCTATCAGAAATATGGTAGAACACCTGTCAATGAGAAGCCAAGGTCTTACTGTGATGTTAGATGTACTTGGGTTGGATTACCTTGCTTCCTTGGGCTAGTTATCTAAGTCTCAATTTTCACATTTCTAACTTAAAAAAATGGATTTACCTATACAACTGGCACATTCTAGTGATTTAAAATCTCCATGTAGAAAATGCTAAATAATTTATAACTAGTATTACAAAGTGAGGTCCAAATTTGGAATCATTGTTCTTATTTTCTTGAATCTTATTTGTTGGGAATTTATTGGTCACTCTTTCAAGTTTAGATTTGTTAAGTTTATTAGTCAAGATTTAGTTATATGGAGAATGACCAAGAAAAAATAAACTATGAGTGGCTAGTCATAATACTTTTAAAAAAATTGAAGTATTTTTTTCTCTCATTCATAGAAATAATTACAGAAGAAGAAAATCTAGAGCTAATGTGACAGCTTACTCTACCACCTTAAAAATATAACTTCAATAATAGTAATAGTGAACATGTTTTTAATGCTTCCTTAGCAACAGGAACATAGCAAACAGTTTTACTTGCATCTCATTTAATATGCATGACAATCATAACATTATCCCAATGTTATACATGAAGTTACCGAGACACAGAGATAATACATACATTGTCCAAGATCACACAATTCCAACACTTGTCATGGCTAAAGCACCACATCTGCATTCAAGCAAACAAGAAGGAAGAAAGAAACAAAGAAAGGCATGGTTTTCAGGAAATTTCATGAATTTTACACACGCAATTCCGCCTTTATTCCATTGGCCTCAAATCTGTAACAAATAATAACTACTTGCAAGGGATGCTGGGAAAAGTAGTCCTTATTTTTAGAAACAATGTGCCTCCTTAAATACTAGGAAGTTCACCCGTTAGAGAAAAGTGTATATCGAGGGACACCAGCCTGTTTCTCTAACAAGGATGCATGCAATTCTGTTGAATTTTGTCCTCATGGTTTAGAACTATAGCTTTTGAACAAAGACATACTTTCTTCAAATCTATTGTGGTTTTTTTTCCCCTCCCTGTAGTATCTTTCTACTAACAGCAGATCTGAGACCTCAGTCATCCCCAGAAAGTGAAGCCATTGTGTATTCCATACAAGACAGGTTAACCCTCAAATCAAGTCTCCTTCAAAATCTTTGCTACTGGTGATCTCATATATTTTTTTAACTTAATATAGAAAAGTTAGTCTTTTATAGACAAGTTCAGAAATTTGGAATTTCTTATCGTTTATTAATTACATATATTTAAACCATATAGTATTTTCCAGGTATTTTTTTAGCACTAGGCTTGAAGAGATAAATAAGTCCCTATTTTCATAGATGTAACACTCAAGTGAGGGGAAATAAATAAAACAGTAAGATCATATAAATTCCTATATTATTTACTGGATGATTGATATATAAGTTACATTTTCTACTTTTGGGTAAATTTTTAAAATACCATGTAATAAATAAATATACCCATAGAATTATAAGTATAATCCTATGTTCTTACTAATGAATAAGGGATATTCATTGCAGATAACATCAAGAACTATGAAGGGTTGGATTTTTACCCTATTTGTAAACCAATGAGTTTTACCCTATTTGCAAAACAAGGTGTTTTACCTTACCTGCAACCGGGTAAGTTATCCTGCTGTGATTTCATAGACGCTGGTTGAAGACATAAGATGCCTGTGTCAGAGACAAAGAACACTACTGTTCAGAGCACAAAACACAGCATGAGATGTATCTTCATATTAATTCCCCTTGCTTTCCAAGTCCCATGGGGGTGATACAGACTGGCCCACGTCAAAGCTGCATATACAGTAGGTCTGTGTCACAATGAGTAACCCAGAGCTTAGCAAGCCCTGATTTTTTAAAAAGGGCCTGCTAGCAAATCAGGTCAACCTCTCCTTGAAATGGGACATTATGGGGGCGCCTGGGTGGCTCAGTTGGTTGGGCGACTGCCTTCGGCTCGGGTCATGATCCTGGAGTCCCGGGATCGAGTCCCACATCGCGCTCCCTGCTCAGCGGGGAGTCTGCTTCTCCCTCTGACCCTCTCCCCTCTCATGTGCTCTCTCTCTCTCACTCTCTCTCTCTCAAATAAATAAATAAAATCTTTAAAAAAAATGGGACATTATGTTTATTACACAGGTTAGGAAAAAAATTTTCCCTCTGCTCTGAAGAGAAACATGATCTTCTTGCAAGGCAAGTTGCTATACAAACATCCATTAAAATGTAATCCAGAGCAGAACTTATCCAAAATGTTCAGAGATATCATGGAGAATTGTTTCTCACCAAATATGTAAGACACAAGGTTAGTCATTGAGATAGGTTTCCACAAAATGAGAAGTGCAGGTATTTAAATAACCCAAACAAAAGATCACTACTTCAGTCCAGATACATAAAGCAGAGATTTTTTATGATAGATTACAAGAGCTAGTGAAGATGAAAGTAAAATAAGGATATTATTAAGTGCATTAGAGAAATCAGACTTTATCCTGGGGAATACAGAGAGTCAGTTAAACAAGAAAAATGGTGGTGAGATAAAAATTTGTGGAAGATTTTATAGACTTGCTGGAGTGGGATCATTACAACGAATCCTGGTGAGAGACACAGGCACGGAGAATCCCCTGATCAGATAAGAAGGACAAAGTGAAGGAATATATCCAACACATTTCCAGTGTTTTGAGCCTGAATCATCATGAGAAGTATGACATACACGGAGAAACAAATAAGTCAAGTCAGAAAAAGAAGTAGTTTTACAGCTGGGAAAATCAGGCTGATTTGAATTACATTTAATTTGATCTAGTCTGAAAATATCTCAAAGTGGAAAATATCCAATAGGATGTGGGGGATTTGAGATTAGAAGATGTGTTGAAATCAAGCATTTGATGGATGTGAAACTGGCAGACTCATTTGTGAGCTTGGAAGCAAAATAAAATCTCAGAACCTTCTCAGTTCCTGACAATCTTGTCCATTGTGGATGGGGAGGGGTACAGATTGCCTAAGTAATGCTAAGAAAAAGAATATTCCGTACAAATTGAGGTCACTTCTTGGCATAAAAGAACTTTTTATTCTAAATGTTAATAAGTTTCTATATTTCACAGACCTGAACTTTAGTTTCAATCTGAAAAAAAAAAATAAAATTACGTTTTATGCAGTCTGGCAAGTATGGTGCTCGGTCTCTTGTTGGCCCAGAGCATGTAAGTACACTGGATTCAGTTAATTAGTAAACTAAATCTTCCCTGTCTAAAAAGTCCCTGAATATTTCTTCATTGCTTTATATACTCTGTGGAGTTATATCAGAATTTGAGGATGATTTAACTGTAATTTGAGTTAGCTGAATGACACAGAACACTTTTCAAATTTTCCCTCTGGCAGTTGATTTTTTCATTCCTTCACTCACACGTTTAATTATACAACAAATTCTTCTTTATCAACAAGTTTGTTGCAATGCATTTTACTAGGTATTATATATTAAACAGCAATGAATCAATACATTTTACATCTTATTTCTTGTTTAAAAAAATTTCCACATTGAAACTTAGGTTTAGTAATTGAAACAGTGTGGTTGTGCTAAAAACCTGTCATCGTGCCTACCTCAAGTAAGACTCTTAGCTACAAGCAGCATAACCAAATGTAGCTGACTTAGGTAGAAAATACATTTTTTTTATAATACATTTTTTTAAAAGGGGAGACAGGAACCACCATCACTCTGGGAATGCTGCAAAGTCAAGGTCACAACATGGCAGAAATAAGGGAGCCTATGTGGCCAGAGAAAAAACCAAATGGGAAAAGGTTTGGTGAAAATAGTTTCTTTCATGTCTGTATCCTGAAACTTATATGACCACTGACAAAAGCCAAGCACATAGTGTATCAATGGCCAGGCTCTACAGAAACGTCTGGACATCCTGCTACAAATCATCTCTTGTGCTCCAACATTTTACCTAGACCCCCAGGCCTCCATCTTACTGGTGCACACACATCCTTCTCACATGTTCTCATTTCATCCACTCATTGGCTGATCCTCTTCCAATATTCTACCATTGGGACCACTCAAAAAATCAGCAGAAATAGTTAAGCAACCATGAACAAATCCAATGTTTAGACACTTTATTTTACAGTCTGAAAATAAAAATATTTAATTTTAAGTAGCAGTTAACCTTTTGCAAATATTCTGGAGTGCCTCATAAACTCTTGGGCAGTGATATACATTTTGGGCATGGAAAAACAAAGACACTAACTTTGCCTTCAAGATGGTCACTGTCTAGGGGAAGAAGCCATAAAAAAGCTAACTAATCATTATGTTAACTATTATAGAATAAGTATTCTCATGGAGTTTTGTGTAAAGAATTATAAAAATGCAGATGAGAGACTAATTCTGCCTGCAATAGTCAAGAGAAGCTGAAAAAAAGAGATGCACACGGTCTTTGAAATACCATTTAAGCATGAAACATAATTTCTCTACTTGTTCAGGGTGTGGATCTCCCACTGTATTTTCAGTCAAACATGTACAGTTCATTTGTACTTTGCAGCATTGAAATAGTAAATTGTACCTCAATGAACATAATTTGGCTAGCCTCAAACAGCGTCCCCAAATCTACAGTCATATAGCATTTTGGTCCTATCCTCCCAAAGCCCTGGGCTACACAATAAATTTCCTTAATATTACAGTTGTTGGATGATAAGGGGAAAATAACATGTAACCAGAAAATAGAATTTTAAAAGCTGTTTTTAATGTACCGAGGAAACGTACTCTGGAAATGAATTCTTTATCTTCAAGATTTAATCTGCCTGGGGTACATTCTTGGGATGAGAGGAAGACAAGGCAAAGGTAGACATAAATGGAAAAGTATTCAAAAGTTTACATTTTAAGCTTTCCATTTGATATTTTAAGGTGTCGTAGATATTTTTGTGAGCTCTCTCTGTGTGAGCTGAATACATCAGCCTGCTTGTCTGTGGAATGCCACAAACAGCTCAGCGGTGCACTCAGCACGGATCATACATTTCTACAACCTTCAGAATTTGGTGCCACCATTGCAAAAATGGCACTAAACTTTGACATTTACATTAATAGGAGACATTTTAATTTTTTTTTTAATTTCACGAACTGGAATTCCTGGAATAATGACTTTATCAGCTTGTCGACAGACTCCTACAGGGAGTGGGAGTCTGCTTCAAAGTGTCTCACTTGTCCAGCGCACCTTCTCACTCTGAGAGGGTATGAACCTTGTCTTTCAGGGATGTGAAGTACCTGGCGGTTGTGAAATATATCCTGCCTTTCTTTACTTTCCCTCAAAAAGAAATTCTGGTTTTGCTTCTGTGGAAAATAATTGCTCTGGATTATAGAACTGTTTCTACGAGAAGATCATTGAAAATATACATATATAAGAAAAGTTCAATATTCTAGGAAGTAGTAGTTTTCTAGAATCATTTTACTCACCAATAAATTGCGTGATATATACCACTAGGATAAATCCAAGAACGGATATATGAATAAGTGGATGAATGGAAATTAGTTGGCTACAAATTTTGACAGCAAACCCTGGGGTAAGTGAAGATTGACACTTCAGGATACGTCAGATTTCTACATTGTAAAGATTGGTAAATCCCTAAACCAGGGATATTTTCCAGAAATAGGAGCAGAGGATCCATCAAAATGGGAAGCAAGCCAAAATATAGGTAACCTGTCTACAGAAAATTAATTGAATGAAAAATAAAATAGGTCTCCTGATTTGACAAATACATACTGAAGGATTTACAGTGTAGTCTGCACGTGTGCAGGAGCATGTGCATTTGTATTTAGCAAAAATTAGTACCAAAACATTTTGATGGCAGGCATTAGTCCCAAAAGGCTCTGACCAGATCCCTGCAATTGCCAGCTAATACTCTATTAATACCCTCAACAAATACTTTGCTCCCTTGAGTTTCCTAAAATGAATTTTACAAAAACACCATCATGATGTTAAGGATTATCCTGCAATTCAGATGAGTGTGTACAGTGATCATCGGTTATTTGATTAGATTATTTTTAGCCTGATTTCCTTTGCCATAGAGAGAAGATGCTAAAAAAGCCCAGGACTGAAAATTGATTGTACCAACTTAGGATTCATGGAAGTTGTGAAACAAGTGTCTGATCTACATTGTGTGGACAATCTTTGTTGGGCATTGTATCACTTATCGCCTGCTTTATAAAACATGACCCTCAAAACTTAGCAGTTCAACACAGCATGACAATTTTTGTCTCATGGTTTTTGTAGGCCAGAAATTGAGGAGGGACTTGGCTGGGTGATAGTGAATCAGGGTGTGTCATGAGTTTACAGTCACGACTTGTCAACAGAAGTTTCAGCTGAAGGATAATCCACTTCCAAGTGCACTGCATATAGTTGTGGCGGTCTTTAGCTTCTCCCTGGCTCTTGGCAAGAGACTGTAGTTCCTCACAACATGGGCTTCTCCATAGCTGACTCAGGTGACGTTACATGGTAGGTAGCCTCTCCCAGAGTGAGTGATGAGTGATGATGTGTAAATACAGATGTAGATACAGATGTAGATGTAGAGGAGAGGAGTAAATTCAAGACAAAAGCTTTTATCTTTTGTAACTTAATTTCAAAAATTGACCTACTGCCACTTCTGCCATATTTTGTGGGTTATCTAAACTAACCTTGGTGCAATATGGGAGAAAATTACAAAAGGATATATACTAGGAAGAATGCATAACGAAATCATTGAATGGTGATCAAATTTTTTTTTAATCTGGCATCTGAAAATCTGTAGTCATTCTCTAATCGTTAAAACTAAACAATAATGAAAAAAATACAAGAAAAGACAAAGAAAACATAAAAAGTCTTGGCCTGTCAAGTGCAATAAAATTCTAATAATCTGGGGGCGCCTGGATGACTCTGTCAGTTAAGCATCCAACTCTCAATTTCAGCTCAGTTCTTGATCTCAGGATTGTAAGACCGAGCTTGAAATTCTGAGGTTTGCTTGAAATTCAACCCCTCTCCCTCTCCCCCTCCCCCAGCTCGTTCTCCCTCTCTCTCTCTTTCTCAAAATAAATTTAAAAGTCTTTAAAAAAATTCTAATAGTCTAATTTTCAGAAGAATAAATTGAGACCCAGAGGCTTGCTTCATATGAAAAGCAAAGATTATTAATCAATATGTACCCTCCCTGTGATATTTCACTGCATAACAAACTACACCCCAAATAAGTGTCTGAAACAAACTTTGTTATTTTTCACAACTTTCTGATGAGGCTACACAATGATTTTTGTCTGAACCAATTTTACTGATTTCTGTGGGCAGCTGGTGGCTCAGCTGAACCTTGATGGTATAGAACACCCTCACTCAGAGGTCTGGTTGTGGACTGTTATGTGGGGTGACAAGAATGGTTTGGCCAGGTGTCTCTTATCATCTAGATAGTTAGCCTAGACTCACTGACATGGGTATAGTCAAAGTTTTCCCAGGATTAGCAAGGGATAGGAAGCCTTACTCTTTCAAGATTCTTTTCCAGGGGCACCTGGGTGGCTCAGTCATTAAGTGTCTGCCTTCGGCTCAGGTCATAATCCCAGGGTCCTGGGATCGAGCCCCACATCGGGCTCCCTGCTCGGCAGGAAGCCTGCTTCTCCCTCTCCCACTCCCTTTGCTTGTGTTCCCTCTCTTGCTGTCTCTCTCTCTGTCAAATAAATAAATAAAATCTTTATAAAAAAAAGATTCTTTTCCAATCTGTGTTGACATGACATTTGTTACTGTCTATCCTCAAAGTAAGTCTCATAGACTCTGCCTCTTGATGTAAAGTGCTGCAAAGTCATATTGCAAAAGGACCTGAATATAGAGATGGGGAAAATTAATTACTAATTTTGCTGTCAATAAAATCTCCAATTCTTGTTAACACCAATTTGTTATTTCTAGGAACAATCTAAGAATGTTGTTAATTTTGTCTTGGTGTGGAGCACACTCCAATCCAGCAAAGGAAAGAACGAAACTAGGGTTTATATGTAGTAATTTATTTTGAAAAGTCATGCCAAAGAGCAGGAGAAGGACTGGTGAGAAGGACATAAAGAAAAAAGATAAAGCCAATACTTTGGTAAATTCCTTAACTGATCTACTTGGGACAACTGAGATTTGATCCAACCAGAACCTTCTAAGGACACATGCACCGTGCATCTCTGAAGTATCAAATCATGGAAAAGAAGAGGGGAACTT
This sequence comes from Callorhinus ursinus, assembly GCF_003265705.2. Classification (NCBI taxonomy): domain Eukaryota; kingdom Metazoa; phylum Chordata; class Mammalia; order Carnivora; family Otariidae; genus Callorhinus; species Callorhinus ursinus. The sequence goes on along the minus strand of NW_027397066.1, from coordinate 26,144,471 downwards.
TTTCCACCAACCATCACACTCCTTTTGGTCAATGGCTGCCCCATGGCATATAATGCCCTCACACTCCCAGGTCATTCTGGCATTAATATGGATTTCCCTTCCTGTAAACCTCAATGTAGTTAAGGAATTCCCATGAGAGAAAACAAGATACGCACAGTGCAGCTCAGAGGCTGGTTACTACACCAATGCCTAGAGGAAAATGTGGACCAAGAATCATGTGGAGCCCAAAAGATTTATAAACAGCATTTGAGCATAGTTATCACATTTTATGTAAAGAAACTATGCAGAAGTTGTTATATGTGTTACCTCATTTAACCCCAACTACAATTGTCAGAAAAATTAGGTAATTGCCCAAAGCCACAGAGTTAGTTAGTGGAAGAACTAAGACATGAAGATAGGTTTTCTAACACCGAAGTCTGTACTTTTTCAATGTATTTTACTTCTAAAAATTCTCGTATGTATATTTGGAGAGTGGGGTCTGTTCCCTTTTTTTGTGAGGGATAGAGATGGAGTGTGGGTTATCTCTATCTATCTGGATAGAGATTATGGGATCTTTCTCATTACTCTATTATGCAATGTAGCGCATCTTTTATAATTTACTCATTCAAAAACAGATTTATTTACAGACCTTTCATGATAGAAAATGGGGGGTGATATGCAGCTATACACATACAAATTGACATTAACTGAGTTGGAATTGTTTTTCTCATCAGAGTGAAGTTGGCTGATAGTGTTCTCTCTCGGGCCACATAATTCCTGGTCCCTCAAGTAAGCAAACAGACATGCAGGAAAATAAGGAAATGAGGGATATTTTAAGACGTAGTAGGGATAATGCATTTGAATGGAAATTGTATTTCCATGATTTTACAGGTTCTAAAAAGGCTGGTTTACTCACCAGTGCTTCAGGCAGAACTCCTCATTAATGATTATTTCTTTACATCTTTCAGTAAAATGAAAACTGATAGACATAATGATGGCCCTAATATATTGTGAGACCATAAAAATGTCTTCTGGGTTATCATGGAAGTGAAATAACTCTCACCATAGTTTTCCCATTGATTTTATTTTATTATAAGTTTAGAATATTACTGGTTCATTTATCACACATATAACTTCATTAACCCTAAGAATTAGATTAAAAAGAAAACTTCATTCTCCAGCCGTGTAATAAAATAGAGAATTATTATAGAAGCAGTTAAGCGTATATGTGTTGCTTTCATGAATGAACAAAAGAGGTCAAATAGAGAAACCTACTGCATTTTACTGCTGTCTCATAAAGAGTGTATATAGCACCCATAAAGTATATGGTGGGAAAGTAAATTATTTACTGTGAGAACCTTGGCTGTGAAATCATTTATATACCACTAAGGGATTTGCATACAGTGGAGGAAGGAAAGCCTGAGAATCCTATTTCTATGCCTTCCTTTACTTTTCCATCACAGTATGAGCTTCTTAGATTTTAGACACATGATCAAAATGTCTATCACAAATTTTCTGGGAGATAATTGCTGAGTGGATTTCTGACATTTTAATATTTTAATTATGGTTGTCTTTATTCTTTAAACAATATAATGGACTTCCCAGCACGGTTAGTGTGCTTAAAAGTGTATTACCAGGCACTTCAAGTGTATTTTATGTAAACTGAAATATTTATTAAATACCTGCCATTGTGTTCCTTGGAAAATACACTGAGATTCACCTACATAAGGAGCAGAAGAATCCATGCTACCTGGAAATAGAATATGGGTGATGGGTGTCTTCCTTACCGTATGATGATACTCTACGAATAGTCCTGCTTTCTTGGAGAGTATTCAGAGGAAAGAAAAAAAATAATTTTGCAAACTAGGTTGCCTCTTCACTGAAAAGTAGAATGGCAATCAATTATTTATGCTTTTTAAAGCCACTAAATGTTAATATCTTGGCACATTTGAGAAGGGACAACAAAGAAACATCTTTATAAGTTTGAAATTCCATCTTTCTTTTGCATAGCACATTAGAGTTTACAAAATGAGTTCACATACATCGTTTCAACCTCAAAGGAAACACTGGTATTAGAAATAAACATTGCTGTCATTCTCACTTTACAAATGGAAAAGCAGACAGGAGGAGGAAATGACTTTTCCAAAGTCAAAGAGAGAGGTAGGGCAAAACTGGAGCTGGAATTGACTTATTTTGTCCTGTGCATTATTCACTTAGAAGCCCTACCCAACCCCCCCCAAGTCTGACTGAGTATATAGCTCTGGGCAAACTGCTTCCTATTCCCCTCCCTTTCCATAAGTGTAAAGTTGCACTCAATTCAGATAAAGTGCCTTTGCTCTTGGGTTGAGCGAAACTAGGTGAGAAATTTCCTGAAGTGATTTTATTTTCCCAAATATTGGCATAATTTGTCCTCTGCAACTTTAGCTCATCAGATGTTATTTTGTGCACATAGCTCTGTGGAAATAGAAAAAGTAAGATAATCAATTTTTTTATTATACTTGTATTAATATCAGAATAGCAAAAAACAAAATTGTGGATTCTATCCTGTTAGGGTTGTAAATAACTCATTTAGGTGTCTGGATGACTGACTCAGGGCACTCCTGACAGAAAGATTAATTCCATATACATTTCTCAACAAGCAATGCAAAGTAATGATATTTAAATGTCCTGATAGCCATACTAATGTATTTGAGGAAATCTCTCTCTCTCTCTCTCTCTCTCTCTCTGTGTATATATATATATTCCATCTTCCCTCCTTCCCTCCCTCTCTCTTTCTCAACCCAGATTTTTTAAAAAATAACTTACTGCAGTAAACATTGTTTTCCCTTTATTTCTTATGATAAATTTCTTTCTTTATTACCTGCCATTTTCTCAGGAAACTCCACAGTATAAACAAAGATTGAAATTACAAATTTGAAGATTAAACTAAAAATTATTAAGCTAGTTATGAAGCATACTTTCTGATGTATTATACACATTTTTTTGTAGCACACATTAAGAAATAGTGGCCCAGGATACTTCAAAAAGTCACGGTCAAGTTAATGGTACACATTGGAATTGACACCAAGTCTCCTAAGCCCTACAAAAATCTTTTTAAAATTTTCTGTCTGTACCATGAAGCCATTTATAATTTGCTTACTTGTAAGTCACTGAAGACAAATTGTATATCAGGGAGGGTTATTAGTTAAAAAGTAATTATTAACTAAAAAAAAGGAATTTCAAAAGGATGGCTCTGAAAATGATCAGTGAGTCTGGTGAATGATGCTCAGAAAATGGTTAGAAATCATGGTGGCTGGGCGCCTGGGTGGCTCAGTTGGTTAAGCGACTGCCTTCGGCTCAGGTCATGATCCTGGAGTCCCGGGATCGAGTCCCACATTGGGTTCCCTGCTCAGCGGGGAGTCTGCTTCTCCCTCTGACCCTCTTCCCTCTCATGCTGTCTCTCATTCTCTCTCTCAAATAAATAAATAAAATCTTTAAAAAAAAAAAAAAAAAAGAAATCATGGTGGCTAACAACCAGAGGGAAACTGAAATCATATGCCAGTAACTCTACAAAAACAAAAGATCGCTGCTGCCTTTGGACGATGGATGTTGCTAATCCCATTTCTTCCCCAAAATGCTCATCTCTTAATGGTGGGGACCTGAGAAATGATATGCTGACTTTGACTTTAATCATGGAATCATTTGGTCTCTCACCAAAGCTTCCTAAATACAAAAAAAGAAAAAAAGGTGCTAAGCACTCATAAAAAGAAATGATAATTATACATTGGAGATATTTAATAATTGAAAGAAATATGCAATTCCCAAACTATTGAAAAATTTATTTGTGTACTTATATCAACGATATGTTGCATTTGCATATTAAAATTAGCAGTATAATTTTACATCTTCAATTCATCCTTTTCTTCTCAGAAATCCTAATTGGTACTGGTAATAGCTTCTTCTCCTTTATATAAATTAAGGACACTGATTTTAAAGAGTTCCAAAAATTGGGGCAATTTTAACTGAAAGTGATAGCAGAGAAAGAACCAGAATCTACAAATAATTTTGTTATCTCAAAAGATAAAGGGATAACCACAGAATCAGTGCCTAGAATGGAATGTGATGCCATTTTATCTGTTTCTTAAAATCAAGTATGTAAATATGCATATTAAATTCATTATATATATATTTAGTTTCAAGTGTAGAATTTAGATACATCACTACACACAACGTCCCCATGCTCATCACAACACGTGTCCTCCTTAATCCTCATCTCTTATTTCACCCATCTCCCCACCCAACTCCATCTGGTAACCATCAGTTTGTTCTCTATAGTTAAGAGTCTGTTTCTTGGTTTGCTTCTCTTCCCCCCCCCCAAATGTTTTATTTCTTAAATTCCACATATAAGTGAAATCGTATGATACTTGTGTTTCTCTGACTGACTTACTTCACTTAAAGTAATACACTCTAGCTCTATCCACATAGTTGCAAATAGCAAGATTTCATTCTTTTTTATGGTTGAGTAAAATTCAATTCATTGTATATTTTTAGAGTTTCCAAGTCCTCAAAATTTTGAGTAATTATTGTTAGGAAAAAAAGGATAAGTTAAAAGTCACTTTTCCTTTTTATGTATTTTTTTTTTGTTCTCAAATTGTTATGTAATGTTAAGCTACACATTTTTATAATTGGAGTACTACAAATACAGAAGATATTTGGAAGTGTCTTTTTGCAATCCTTTAGAAAACATCAAGAGTTTTCAGTTTGCATTGCTATTTCCAAAGTTTAATGCTTTGTTTGTAAGTAAGGATAAAAATGAAACTAATTGAATCTGTAGGCTTAGCTTCATGCACATATTACAGTGTTTCTTCTTACCACAACAATTTTAATATAGTACACTCATTTGATAGATATCAATACAACCACATTTAATATTTGACATTCTGTAGTAACTCCTTCGAGACTAGCAGTGAGTGAGAAAAACTTTGGTCTTTATGAAGTCTTTGCACAGAAAGTATTTATTTTTCTCATAAAGTTACATCACACTTATTTGAATCAACCAGGTCAAAATTACACTTCTACTTTCTCAGGTGTAAATTGGAACAAGAAAAGGAGAGAAATAGGGAAAGAGAGACAAGTTGTATTAACTAAGTCCCACTTAACCTGACTCGCACTCCTGGTCTCCATTCCCCTGTAAATCCTGTGCCTACAGCACACCACTCCTCATGTGAAAGCTAGTCCTATGCTTGCAGAATCGAGTTTTTGTTCCCAGACCTCTAATGACAGTTACATTTATGATGATGATGATGATGATGATGATGATAAAAAAATTAATTAAAATTATTTGAAATGAAGATGATTTTTTTCATGATAATTCATGAATTATCATAATTCAAATAAATTTGAATGTTTTGGAGTACTTAATTAAGGGTTGCCAATGAATTTTTGTGTAGGACAATGGTAAAAGGTTAGAATATATACTAATTTGAAAGTTACTTTCAGATTGCTTTATAATGTCTAACACTGTTGAAATGGTAAAGATGCATTGGGGGCTGAATTTTCAGCAAAACTCTCAATACAAAGTTGTTCCTAGGAGATTAGGGAGAAGGGGAAGTTTGATTCCAATCCAAAGATTGGTGAATAAATATATATGTATGTGTTTTATGTGAAACTAAAGTATTTAAAATAGGGTAAAAGGCAATGTTAAGTTTTGATTTTTATTTAAATTTTGATAATCTCCTATCAACTTCAGCTTAGTTCTCTTCAGAATTCCAATAAAATAGGTCAACCTCACTTATTACTACAGACATATGCTATTTCCATGATCCTTGTGCATTCTACATATGCTTTGAACACTGTGAAAAACTCATGTGTATCTGTGGAATGGATGTATGTTTATTGAACTCTAATTTCATTTAACTTAGAATGGTAATTAATAACACAGATATAAATTAATTATTTCTTAATAAAAAGAAAGCATACATTTATTTAGTGTAAAATCACTTTCCTTCAAATTTGGAAAGTAATTTAAAATAAATAACATTGCCTATCGAGGAAAAGAACTCATAAATTATTTTTCTGTGATTCCCCAGAAACTAGAAATATGCTAATACATATTACACACACACTATGTGCTTATTGTCTACCAAATTGTAGACTTTTAATTTTAAATTTTAATTGTAGATCTTTAATTTTAAATTTTGTTTAGATTTGATTTGATTTGTCTCCATTATATACATATATAAAATATGTGTATGTGTGTCAATGTACACATTTCTATAATTTTACTAACGTAGTGACAGAACTGCTGTATATTGTTTTCCACATTGTAAGATAGAGATAATAGGTTTTCGTGAATAGCGAGAGGGTTAATATATGTAAAATACTAACAAAGGGAAAAATTAATCATTGACATTTTTAATGATCATTAAACATTATTAACCAAATGATATTGAATGCTATGTATTTAAATTTATTTCATTATCAACTATTAATCTGCCCTTATACATAGAAAAAGAGGACAAGATTTAATATTATTGTTTTCAGAGTACATGCACTACTCTTGGTGAGCAATGTGATAAATAAATTACCTTTTTTTTTCCTTATATGTATAAAGTCTCATTGTACTTTCCAAATTCCTAAAGTTGGTATTTTTAACATTTGAGGAAGATAAACTCACAAAATAAATCACCAGAACACTTGAAATCATAAATTTATTCTGTGAGCATTTATTTACACTTGATATACTAACTAGAAACTATAATAGCCGAACACACAAAAAATTATTTTTGTAAAACAAACACAGATCATTTACCAAAAGGAAATTTAGAACACTTTGAGAAATAAGGACCTGACTTAGATGGAATTTCTTCCATGAAACTATTAAATTAATTTTCTTCAAATTCTTTTTTTCTTATTAAGACACTGTATAATCCAATTCAATACACACTGAGTTATCAAGCCCTTAATTTTAATTTCTCATTAATTTTTTTGATAAATGTGAAAACAATAACTGTTACACTAAAAAACAGTAGACATATTTTTGCAATTTGTGTTTTTGGTCATGTCTGCTGAGAAAACTATTTGTAATTAACTAGAATTTAGATAAAATAGTTTAAAAAAGAGAATAGGTGACTTATTTATATCTTTTACACTCCTATATTTTCCTCTTTTTTAGATGTGCCATGTAAATGAATTGAAAGACACACACATTACATATTGCAAAAGTATAAATACTAAGATAATTGTCAGTTGGATATTGCCAAAGAATAAGTTACTCAACAATATATCAATCTCATATATTAGGAGAGATGCTAGCAAATATTTGGTTTAGGTTGGATATATTGATATATGCACCAATTTTTGCTTCTTTTTTTTCTATACTTGCACCAAAATATAAGATATCATGAAATGTATTAGTAAGTTATTCCTTGGTTGAGCTTACTCTTTTAAGATAGACGATACTGTGACCATTCAAAAACAAAGATATTAAGCATTGAAAAACTCTATAGACATTTGAAATTAAAAATTGTGGTAAAATATTTCAAATGTCTCTCCATGTGTCATGTTTTGTATAGGTGATGGTCACAGAATTATTGAAAACCACCTTTTCATAAGAGTAGGACATAACAAGAGTTTCTATCAGTTATTTCTCTGAAGAGGTGAAGAGTGGAGTCATCCACTTCCCAGTTCAATCACTATACACTTGCTCCACTGGGTCACACCTTATTTTTAAAGAAGTTACAGCACATTTAACGCAGCAGATCTTTGGGATAGGATCAATGACATATTCAATCAGGGTATCAAAATTTTCCTCAGTTCTTTCTCACTTTTCATAATACATAGGTTAAAGAAATTCAAGTGAATTTGATTTTAAATTGGTTTTAATTTGATTTTTAAGACTCTCCTTATAATTCTCTAGGTTCTTGAAAAATCTCTTAAACAATTTCTAGCGGTTGAGTTGTTCCAGTGGATGTTTTAGTGACTCTGTATTTTTCTAGTGATGTTAATATTTATAGATCATTTTATAAATTTTACAATGTGTTCTCCTCCGCATTTTTGTAACTTCTCTTCAAAATGATCATGTGATTTATAGAAATTGGGATACAGGAAAGTGAACAACCTGGCCCTCAACCACAACCCACAGATAATGAAGTTCAGAAGTAGAGTGCACATCTGTATCTTCCAATTCTAAATCTTGTGCCTTTTTCCCAAAGCATAGTTGCTTTGACATCAGCAATCCCAATTTCAAAATCATGAGAAATAAATGTTGATATCACATCTTATGTGAAACTTTTGGGGAAGGAATTTTAGCTACACCATTGATTTCATCAATTCTCATACTTGTATCTTACAAAAACACAGTATTACAAGAAGTCTCTGAATTTTATACAATTTTACCATTTTGTAAAAAATCAAATATACTTATGCCAGGATATAGGGACAGCTATAGCAGGTTCTGGACTTAAGTCTAATACATTTTGAAATCTACTAGTTTATCAAATGCATTCTTCTAAAAGAATCATCATACTTTATTTTTAATCTGCAAGCTAAGGAATCGCCCTTAAAAAATGTTTAGTTATATTTATGTCAACTAACAATTTTTCTGAGAGTGAGTTAGTTACTGCACTGTACTTGGTTTGGTGAAGCTACCTGCTTCATATTAAATGTGACTTGGTTTTTCTGGGATATTCAGCAAGATGATGGTTAAGATCTTTCTTTCAACCACAAAATATCTATTTTAATTAAATATAAAAATGATATTTTTTAGGTTTTCTGTGCTTCAAACATGATATATTTTAGGTATTATGCTTTTATGCAAAAGTTCTGTGTCTAAAAATTCTCCAAGCACAAAAGACTTGGAGAACTTTGAAACTAAGAATAACAATTAATAGTAGAGTTGATTCAGCTCACCAAATGTATGCAAATATTCACCAAATTAAGTAGTCTCTGTACACTTAACATAATTGGTCAGTTCCAACGTTTTACAAAAATGAAAGGGTTAAAATATCCTGCTATTTCAAATAACAGAATGAGGTGTGTGCTGATTTAAAAGTAAAAAAAGAAAAAAGATCATTCATTTTTGCTCTATGTCTTTACTTCAAAAAATTGATGCTTTAAAGAGACCATTTGCTTATTATTAATTTTTAAAGGATTGACTGTGGGAATTTAGTCTTAAATATGCAATAAATGCAAATTGGTGAAAATCTCTTGGGTGGTCAAAGTCAATATCCGAGTGTGTATCTCTTGAGACAGGCCAAGTGTTTCTATCCCCAGAGCCTGAGTGATTATACCATAGGCTAGGATATGACCATCAGTATTTTAGGACAAGACAAGTCTATTTGTCAAGGGTAGACTCGCCCTGATAAAATTCATCAGACTAGGAAGAAAATTAAGAAGAAAATTGATTCATTTATAATGAGAAATAGAGCCTCTAAGGAAGCACTCTTGGATACAACAAATTCATTCAATACCTGTAAGACAAATTTGCATAGTTCTCTTATGATTCATTATGTATTGATATGAAAATGTCAGTTTTAAGGACATTTTTCTCATTTCTGTATTCTTTGGGAAATCTTCCTGAAGCATCTTCCTCATTACCAATAATGTGATATCCTCTTTCTTCACCTCCCCAAAGGGGGGAAAAATCAAATATTGTTGACAAGTGTAAGGTCTATTGTGCCAATTTTTAAACCTGTACCTATTGTGAGAACATTCAGCCAAATTTCCACCTAAAAATAATTTAATTCTGTGCTTACATCTATCTAATTGCATTTTGTCTGGCAGTCCATTATGTGTGGTTTTTGTTTTCTTTGGTTTTCTTTGGTTTTTTAGATATATTAGCCATTGGAGATGCCTTTATTCCAGTGCACAGAATGGCTGCTTTACCTCTATCATGTCCCTTCAGAATCTGTGGCAATCAGCTTCTCTTTATGTGCTGGGGTTGATGTTTCTCACCTCGGGCAGCCATGTCAGCACCCATATAGAAGTATACATGATGCCCCTTCCCACACACTTCTAAAAATCTCATAGGAAATTGGTCATCTTTGTTGATAAAGTTTGAGATTGTGGACCAGTTCACATTTAAAGTGCCCTCTTTCTATTATATTTCAAATAAAGTATATGCTCAAAGCAGAATCAAGTGTATTTTATTACTCTTATTAAAATTTTTCAACAGCATTACAATTTAATGAATGTCTTGAATAAAATGTTTTGGTTTGAGAGCCAACAAAAATTTTAGCATATTTCTAAGATTATAGTTTGTCCACTTTATGGATGCTAAAAATTCCAACAATTTGTTGTTTCTCATGAAGACATCTTAGCTAAAAATCTTTTCATGTTATGTTTCTATATTAGTTGCCAAGGTCTGAGAAAAATGTTGGAAGATTACTAATAAATTTTTTTTGTTGGCAGGTCACTGTTAATAGTGGTTGGAAAACAGAACTCCCAAACACTCTGCACTCTCTAGTCTAAATATTTTTTTTCATTTATATCCACGGGGAAATAGAGTTTCTAACAATGGATTCAATAAAGTATATAACACACAAAGAAATTTCCATTTTTAACTCATTAGTTCACAATAAAACTTTCAGAGTCTAAAATGCAAGTTTAGTTCTTTTTATAATATGCTAAAATGTTCAAGGTGACATAAATTCAGTATCAGTATAGTAAACTACACTAACTCATAATCAATGCTGCTTCAGCTGATAGAGAGATAGTCAATATTATCTTAATGAAAGTTTTTGTATAACTGAAAAAGAAAACATTAAAATTGCAGTTGTCCATTCTATGAACTATCTAATGGAAAATTTAGCATTGCAATTAGGATGAGCTCATTATAGGGACCTCGGAAACTCTAACTACACAGTTCTCAATAACCTTTCCTTGTGAATTCATCCAAGGGAATTATATGCAAAATAATAGAGTAAGACAAAACAAACTCTGCTTATTATGAGGTGAAGTCACTGCTCCGATCACAACATAGAATCCTATTAAATTAGACTGGATCATGTGGAAGATTCTTTTGTCTAAACTTAGTATAATTAGCCCAGTATCAGAGCAGGCTCTTCTCCCAAGTCAGTCCTGTACAATTTCTGAGAACATTCTAACATTTTCTCAGGGGAACTAACAACGGGCATACCATTCCTTTTGCACTTCCTCAAAGGCATAGGTATGTTCCTGTCTGAAGACCTCTGCACTTGTTGTTCCCTCCCCACCTGTCTCCTAGCTGTTTGTCTTAGTCTCTCACTTCTTCAGGTCCTAATTAAAATTCCACCTTTCCTAGCCAATCTATTTAAATTCACCACTGTTCCCTACCTCTTTAAATTTCCTATTTCCCTTCTTTTACTTTTCTGGTTATCAACTATATGCACAAATTCCTAAGACATATATTTCACTTATTTCTCTTACTTATTAAATGTCCTCTAGGAAAGTATCTCCTAGACAAGGATGGAGAGACCCATGTATATCTCCAAATAATACAATATACTAAATGTTACTAGAGTCACTACCTGAGAGTCACCTGAGAGTCACCAACTTGCAACCAAACATGTGGACCCTGATAGCTCAATCTTCATAGTCCATGGCACATAAGAGTCAATAAATAATTTGCAAAGGGTAGATAAATTGCTCTCATTTATATTTAGTCTTTTATTGGAATAGTAATGTATGCATCTTTATGAAAAGCATCCCTTTCCAAAAGCAATCACATATCCATTCAGAAATAATGTATGTCTCTATAAATGATAATGCATACATATATGTGTACATATATTTATAGTTTTATGCACAAATGGGAGCATACTAAAATAAATGGCAATATATCTTAGAAATTCTTCTATAATAATGTATAGGCATCTATCATGTTTTTTATAGCAATATTATATTTCATCATTTGTGTGGATATATCATGAATTGTTTAATCTCTCTAGGGCTCTTTTATGAATATTTAATATAGTGTTAATAAATAATGATTAAATCAGATTATTTTAAATATAATAGTTCCTCTGCATGGAGGCAGAGAACAGGGACAATTTTGGATAGAATAGTGAGAAGATCTTTTCTTTTATTTTTTTAAAGATTTTATTTATTTATTTTAGAGAGAGAATGAGATAGAGAGAGAGAGAGTACAAGAGGGGGGAGTCAGAGGGAGAAGCAGACTCCCTGCTGAGCAGGGAGCCCGATGCGGGACTCGATACCAGGACTCCAGGATCATGACCTGAGCCGAAGGCAGTCGCTTAACCAACTGAGCCACCCAGGCTCCCGAGAAGATCTTAACTGGTGATATTTGAGTCAAGATCAGAAGGAAGTGAGGGAACAAGACAAAAAGGAATGTAGAACACAGATTTCTACAGTGGAAGTAACAAGTGCAAAGTCCGGGAGATCAGAAAATATTTCTGATATGCTTGGAAAAGATCAATAGGAACAAGTTGGCTTTTGCCAGTTTTCCTGAGAAAAAAGTTGGAACAATCCTAGGAAACTGTAAACCATGTATTCTGGAGAATGATATCTTGAAAAAAACAAAAAAACTAAAAGGATTACTTGGCGTAGGAAAATGTTATTTAAAAAAGACTTGAACAAATAATACAATGTTCTGTTTCTCTACCTCCGGCCCATTACCTTAAAAATAAATAATAGTTTGGGATTAAATGGTCTCTGCAGTCTCCTCCATAGCTGATATTGTATACATTAATAAATAATATTTAGTAAAGGGATGCAGATTTCTAAATTCTCATGAAAAGAAATTGAAAAGGTAAACTATCCAAATTCACTGTGGAAGTTAGTAACAGAGAAGAGACTCAAATTCAGAAGTTTCTAAGAGAATAATCTATGAACTCTATCACTAGCTATATTACAAAAGCATTTAAGTCTTTGATTATAATTACGGACGTCCATTCTTACAAGAAGGAACACATCAATCAGACTTACCACTGAATGGACATTGCCAAATTTATAATTTCCAGGTACCTGAGGCTAATACACTATCTTCTCATGAACACGGTTTTCCTACCTTTTTAAGTGAACAGCTGTGTGGTCACTGTGATGGACTCAGACATGTATGCAGAACAAGATGACTAAACAAGTATATGCCCAGGACTTCTTTTATCTGGTTTCTAAGAAAGAAAGTGCTCATTCTGGGGTAGATAAACTGCTGAGATGTGAATACTGGTAGACTCTCACGACTACTACATATAGAGAAAGTCTGTTCAAAGAATGGAAAGAGACAGAGGCATTGTTGGAGTCACTGGGCCTAGCCAAACCTGAACTCTACTAAATGGACTTTTCTGGGGACGCCTGGGTGGCTCAGTCATTAAGTGTCTGCCTTTGGCTCAGGTCATGATCCCGGGGTCCTGGGATCAAGCCCCGCATCGGGCTCCCTGCTCTGCGGGAAGCCTGCTTCTCCCTCTCCCACACCCCCTGCTTTTGTTCCCTCTCTGGCTGTGTCTATGTCAAAAAATAAATGAACTCTTTAAGAAAAAACAAAAAAAAAGGGACTTTTCCATTTCAAGGGTCAATAAGAACTATTTCGTTGCATCATCTCCTTCCTTCCTCCTTCTTTCCTGACTTCCTTCTTTCTCTCTTCTTTCTTCAGCTTGTTTTAAGTTGTGTCTTTGTTACATTAACCAAAGTGTCCTCAATTAAATGTATTAATCTATCTAATGTTTAATCTAGTTTCCATCTACTTTATATCTTGTGCCTACAACAGTGTATAGGAAAAAAATATTGCTGAACAATAAATGAAATCTTTTAAGATACAATCAAGTCTTAGTCACCTGGATGTATTTCTTTCCCTGTAATGTGATTTCACATATTTCTGTTTTGATCTTATCCTCAGAAGCCCATCTTACACTTCTTATTACCAACTTCTGGATGGAAAAGTGACTGCAACCAATTTGATAACATTCATTAAATAATTCTATGTACCTAAATTTAGTATTTGCTAAAAAGTTTGAAGCACAAAGCCCTGTGCTTGGTACTGAAGATAACTTTTAGACTTAACCTAAATGTTTTTTGCCAATGCTTAAGAGACTTTTATGAAACATTTAGAAAGTAGAGTAACATGGATTAACTGCTCTAATATAAAGGAAAAATGATGAAAGTTTATTTAATAAATGTTGGCATAACCAGTTGTTAAACAGCCTCTAAGAAGGCTAAAATGCTAATTTCTCTATCACCTGATATTGCAACCATAAGATATGCAAGGGTTAAAGTCTCTGAAAGAGAAATGAAAGCAAGGCACATGGTTTGAAATAAAGTACTTTATGGAAACATATTGACTGTGTCCATTCCATTTCATATGCACTGTCCCGAACTCATAATGGGGGCATGGTATGCCGCTAATAGGAGGTTATAAGTACTCTTTTTGCTTTAATTCACCTAGGCGTTTCCCATGTTGCAATTATAAAAAAAATTCCTAAAATACAAATTTTAATCTATTGCTCCCAAGCTTGAAGCCTTTCAAAAGCTGGTCAGTGACCTCAAGATATATTTCTCCCCTCTCCCCCCACTGACTCTCAGACTCTCTCTTACCACCGCCTGGCACTGAACCCTCTCAAATACTGTTGGGACTTCAACATTTGTTTCTGTGGTTTGTAGTATTTTTCATGCTCATCTCCTCCTGGTCAAAAACTTTTCATCATTTAGGACTCTGTTTACCATTTTTTTTTCCCATCTCAAAGCTTTTCCTCATCCCCTGAAGATTACTCCATGGCAAAAATTTAGAATAATGACCCTGCATCTCTGGTACCTAGCACTTGGAAAACATTCAATTAGTACTGTTGAGTAGATAAATCAGTGAATGAGTGAATGAATGATTACTGAAAAAGACTAACTTGAATTTCATCTCAGACCTTGATTCATCTCTCTTGGCTATTTTTAGGTTTACCCCTGGTTAGAGAAAGAGCAAAAGATTAAATGGTTTTCTGAGGCTTCATTTAGCTTTTTCCTCGAAAAGTAAATTATGTATTTTTTGCCTTGCTAGATATCAAAATGACTCTGATCACACCTGGAAAACGCAGAATGATATCTATACACCTCAAAATAAAATTATAAAAAAGTCTGCCTGTTTCCTAATCTGTGTTTTCAGCTCAGCAGCAGAAAATGCAAGCCTTTTGTCATCTCCACTTTCTGTCACTGAAGATAATAGCAATGCTTGGTTAATGGTTCAAGGAAAATAAAATGAACCTAACGAGTTCTCTGTTTTATTTATTCTATTATGATATTTTATAGCATGAAATTTCATTTATGGCACTATTTATCATTAAGTAATATACCATAAAGTGATGTGATAGGACTTGAAATAATGAGAAAATATAAATATAATAGTTTATCTGTTTTAACTTCAAATTTAGGATTGGAAAGAATGCCAAGGCATCCAAAGGTGGAATTTTTAAAGTATACTGACTCAAACAAACAAATTAGAAAGTTCTAAAAAGAAAAACCTTGTTCTCAGATGCCTTTAAACAGGTTAAACTAGTAACCATTTGTCGACTCTGATTAATCTTAGATCATTTAAATATATTTCTTAAAATAATATGAAATATTAGTACTACTTCCTGCCAAAAGTAACTTTCAAAATATTCCTGTGCCATTAAGCGTTTGAGATTACTGGTATCTCAGCATATTTAAAGTAGTTTATATCTGTGCTTATTTTTTTTTTCCTTTTGTTGTTGTTCACATGAGCTAATGGGATCATTATAACTCTTTTACAATTAACACTGTCTCTCCATTCATGATAATCCTCAAATTGTCTAGTTATTTTTTTATGTTGAATTCACACTATAAAAGAGATTATTTCTCCTGTTGGTCCCTCATTCTCTTTTGACGGCCAGCAAGCCCCACAAGTATCAATTCAGTGACTCTCACTTTAAGTTTCCTCAAACATATTAAATGAAAATAAGTCTGTTGACTCACATTTATAGGCTTACGTTAGTATAACTAGATTCAGTATCTCAAAAAATATCATTTTATTTCTTTCTCTTAGGTCTTCTGCCCTTTGTTTGGGCTTCAGATGGTAGCTCCATATTCATACCCAGCAGGAAAAGACTGACTCTATTTCAACAATCCCAGCAAAAATCTTACCGTATGTTCCCAATGTTTGTTGGATTACATGTCTATACCTGAAGCTAAGATGATATCAAGATAATTAAATGCTCAGTGGTCAGACTTGAGTTACTAAAAAGAGCATGGAACTATGGTGAGTAGTCCAAAAATGGTAATACTACTAATAATGTTGATGTTTAAAACATAAATATAGTACTACAATCCAATTTTGTGCTAATGATTTAAATACATACATGTCTATAAATATATTCCTAGAAATATAGAATGTTTTGTATTTTTCTAACTAAGGCAGGTATGTGCTAATCATATAAATTACCCTAAATATGCTATATAGTATTTTTTCTTTTAATCACAAAGTTATTTTTTCACTATTTACCAATAGAGAGGAGATAAGGAGTTCTAAATAAATTATGGGCAAAATAAATAAAACAAAATGAAAAACTTGGAGATACTGATATATATGATTAGTTCCTTTGGCAAGTTGCTATTATTTAAACATGTAGTTGATCTTGGTGTCTTATGCAAAAATAACTGTATTGAAACCTAAAAAATGAAATACCATTGAAATTCATGCAAATTTCAAGTTTATTTTCTACCAGAAAATGTATTTTTAAAACAATGCTATATAGAATTTGAGTTTTTAAACCCTACTTTGATAGGAAGATGGATATATTTCCAAGTGTATGATTAATGATGGATTTCTGAAACAAAGCTACTAAATTAATCCTCTGCTGTATTATATACAGTTATAAACTATAATAAAAGGCTTAATTGAGGAAAATAATCCAATATCTTTATTAAGAAAATGTATGTCCATCCAACAAATTGTAAAATATTTGGTCATACCAATTTTTGTTCAATTAAATTTTATTTCTTACAACTTTATATTGGGAGCAAAATTTAAAATTTTCTCCCTATATTTGTGTAATAGATTTCAAAGGACAGTGTCAGTTAGCATTGGTAAAAAGCTTTGATTTAGAATGCTCAAAATTAATAAAATAATCAAACATTTTTATATACTCAAATTAAAAAAAATGCTGCAAAGCATAAGTGGTTCTATAGTAAAAATATCATTATTTACTGAAAGGATATGAAATGGAACATTAAACTAACAAACAAGAAGGGATGGCAGATTGCAGAAATGAATAAATAAATGAAATTCTTCATTAGAACATTGAAATGTTGATAAAAATTCTAACTTTAACCAGGGACACTTCCATCAACTGAATGGCTAGAGAAAGATTTGAGCAAAATTTTGCATGTTTTAAAAGTGTAGTAATCAAAAATGTAAAGAGGTGATGTAACAGCAAACACATGGTAGTTCAAAGAACAATTCAGTGCTCAGCAAACATAATGAATATTGCCAAAAGTTATGGAGAACATTAGCCTTTGCAAGTGCTCAACTGATAATTAATTACTAGTGAGCTCAAGTGAGCTTCAGGTTTAAGATTAAAAGCAGATGACTTAATAATGAGGGCGTAATAAAAATATCTATTTATTTGACAAAGTTTGTGGTGTGTTGGCAAGTTATTCACTCATTCCCAAAAGGAAATAATAAGAATAAGAATAATGATCATGGTCAGTACTAATTTAACTCATGGGTATTTTATTTAAACTTAAAATACCCTTTTTTTAACTTTTATTTTATTTTATTATGTTATGTTAATCACCATACATTACATCATTAGTTTTTGATGTAGTGTTCCATGATTTATTGTTTGCGTATAACACCCAGTGCTCCATTCAATACGTGCCCTCTTTAATACCCATCACCAGGCTAACCCATCCCCCCACCTCCCCTTTTAAAAATTAGAAATAATAGAACTTCCTTATTGTCACATTGTTGGAATGATATTTCACATACTACATAGCTCAGGAGAAGAAAACTTTTCAAGGTTTGTTTTTTTTAAATTTATCAGTATATGCATAATAATGGCAGATTTTTAAAATAAAAAGAGCACTTTATTTTCCACCAAAATAAAGGAAAGCAGCTGTTGATTGATCATTTGGAAGAATGGAAAGATATATTTATAAGATTAAAAGTAATGCATTATTTTCCCAACCCATCACGTAGTCTCATATTCTTAGAATGGATGCCTATAACCTGCTGAGTAATTTTGAAGATGGTTGTGATTCCAAATAAAATGGCATTTAAAAATTGATTTTATAAAGTTTCATTAATTATTTTGCATACATATTGAAATGGTATGATCTTTTTATTATGACTATTGTTATAACTATTATATCAGTTAAAGAAAAAATACTTGATCTATTTTAAAATGTATAATTTATGGGTGCCTGGGTGGCTCAGTTGGTTAAGCGACTGCCTGCAGCTCAGGTCATGATCCTGGAGTCCCAGGATCGAGTCCCACATCAGGCTCCCTGCTCGGTAGGGGGTCTGCTTCTCACTCTGACCTTCCTCCCTCTTATGCTCTCTCTCTACCATTCTCTCTCTCTTTCAATAAATAAATAAAATTCTTTAAAAAAATAAAAAAAATAAAATGTATAATTTAAAAACACATTTACATTGACTATTGTTAATTCTTATCCAAATATAAACTTTAATCAATAGGTGTGAGTACCACAAACTATTTGTTCATATATATGATCTTATATGCATTTATTATTCATTCATATGTCTTTGCATATGGACTCTTCATTCCATATGCAAAAAATTAAACTAAACATAAAGCTAAGATAATCATAACGACAAAGAAGGGATCAAAAATAATCTTTTGAGTAAATATTTAAATGAGCATACTTTTAGTCGTCAAATAGTTTTTATTTTAATCATTTTCAAGGTGATCATGACAGTTTAAACTTTCATTCTTTATAAAATCTGTTCATTCAGATTAATATCAAATTTCTGCATTGAAATAACCAAATTCCTGTTAAGATAGATGGAGAAGGCAGAAAATAAAACTGAACATGTGTGGTAACACTTTCTGCAGAATTAAAATTGCACCATTTTTAATAGGTTTATTGGGTGTTTAGGAAAACTCCTCTTGTCAATATCTCGGGCCCAATAGATTTGGTTGGCTATTGTAAAAAGGTAACATGAATTGAGGAGTCCTAGTCAGTTATAAAAATATGCTGAGAGTTTTTATTTTAAATTCACTTACGGAAATTTGCTTCCATTCACCGATATTTTACTGGCAAACCACGGATTTATCTTTTATTTATTATTTATTTATTTAAAGTTTTTTATTTATTTATTTGAGAGAGAGCGCACATGAGAGGAGGGAGAGTTAGAGGGAGAAGCAGATTCCCCGCTGAGCGGGGAGCCCGATGCGGGACTCGATCCCAGGACTCCAGGATCATGACGTGAGCCGAAGGCAGTCGCTTAACCAACTGAGCCACCCAGGCGCCCTGGATTTATCTTTTAGAGTAGGTGAAAACTTGAACTAAAAACTACAGTGAAGAATGCTTGTGACTCTTTTTTATTATTATTATTCCAGTTGTTTTCAGTGTCTTCCTTTAAGTTAACTCTGGAATATTGTAATGATTTGTCTTTATCAAATCTTTCCAAGCATTCACTTTCTGCATAATGGATCTTAGATAAAATTACTTGTTTTTACTCAACACATATGTTTTCGCATCCACCTGCATCAAATTATGATGGTCTTTGTTCCTACATTCCAATATTTCTGAATCCAGTCTGGTCAGTAGTATCAGCTTATTGACTAATAAAAATTACATTTTCGGGGTGCCTGGGTGGCTCAGTTGGTTGGGTGACTGCCTTTGGCTCGGGTGGTGGGATCCAGCCCCTCAGGAGCTCCCTGCTCAGCGGGGAGCCTACTTCTCCCTCTCCCTCTCCGGCTCCCCTGCCTGTGCTCTCCTGTTCTCTCTCTCTGTCAAATAAATAAATAAAATCTTAAAAATAAATAAATAAATAAAAATAACAGTTTTCCTCCTTAAATTACTGTTATGTTATGTAAATTTTTTTCATTGCCATTGGAAGAATCTTACTAACATCTTGGACTGATTTCACTTTCATTGTTTTTATAACATACTATATTCCCATGATCATTGTTTTTAATTTTAATTCTTTAATATCTAATTTAAAACACCCTTTTAACTCTTCCACCTTCTACCCCTGTAAGTCAGGCACTGCTACTTTGTTGTTGGGGGTTGGCTTATTTTTCATATACTCCTCCTTCCATATCCATGACTCATATGAGCCTCATTTTATAATGAAGAGAAAGAGAGGAAATATATTTTGTTTCACTAATATATCAACAGTGTCTAGAAGAGTACTAACATATTAAATACTTAAAAGTTTATTTATTTATTTATTTATTTAAAGATTTTATTTGTTTGACAGAGAGAGACACAGCGAGAGAGGGAACACAAGCAGGGGGAGTGGGAGAGGGAGAAGCAGGCCTCCCGCCGAGCAGGGAGCCCAATGCGGGGCTTGATCCCAGGACCCCAGGACCATGACCTGAGCTGAAGGCAGACACCCAATGACTGAGCCACCAAATTTTGGTGCCCTAAAAAATTTATTTAATGAATCAAATAAATAAAGCAACAATCTTCCCATTTTATCATAATCTTTATGGATTAGCAATATAGTTGCTTATGGACATACAGTTGTTTAAATATTCCACTTATTGAAATAATTTTTATTACTCTCTAAGACATAAACACTTTAGATAACATATTAGTATTTTCCTCCTCATTTATTTTTTCAGCATTATTAGAATTGTAATAGATGATGTTTTAATTGATGATAAAAATGAGGGTTTTGTATGTGTGTTAGTAGAAACAAAAGGTTTATATCACCGATAGGATTATTGTAGTATTAGGATTATGATAAATAGTGCACTCAATAAATACACCAGATCTTTTTTCAGGATTTATTGACATTAAAAAATTAAAATTTTTTCTTTAAATATTTGAATATTTAAATTCACAGCATTTTCCTTTGTGTTAATTAAGTAGTTACACCATAAAGATTTTTGTGAACTGAATATATGTATAATAAATTCACAACAAATAGACACTTTTGCTCCTTCAATTCATTTCCGTTGGGATGCAAATTAATGTCGCATACTTAATGAAGTCTTGACTTCTTAGATATGCATGAGAATGAGTTGGATCTTATAATCACATTCTCTTCAGAATTTATTTCACATGCACTGAAAACAAAGTCACCCTAATTTACAAATGTTGATCCATAAATATGAAAGAAAACAATATGATAAAGGTTAGGCTTTGAAGTAAATGGAAACATATGAGTAAAATAAAACTCTCTTAGTGACACAGCAGTAAGACAATAAAATCCATTAGTATGACTGCCTTGTGATTTTTTTTTAACAACAGCAGAGAAAATGGAGTTACAAAATAATAGTGGTAATACAATTAGACAATTGAAAAATACAGAACAATTAAAAGAAAAAATAATATTCTGTTTAAGTATATGATAGTATCTGATAAACTTTTTACCATATCAGTATGATCTCTAAAAATAATATATTTTGGAGCCCATATTAAGTCATGCCCATCTTTTAGTTTGAATACTGACTGCAGACATTTTGTTCAATATAGTAACCAGATCAGTTCCATAAGTGATTATAAAAATAAAAACAATGGAAAGTAAGTTACTTGAGTAAGGATGCCAAAATTGGTGGCAATTTTTATAGTGATATTTTTTCTACACTCATTGAGTATTATTGTACAAATTTCTCTATACCTGTATATAGGTAAATACTCATTATATATTAATAGGTATCTATTTTAATGAGATAACTCATTTTATTATGAGAAGTATCTCTGAAAATACAGTTCTATAACACCACAAGAATTTAGTTAATAAACCAACAAAGTCATAGACGAACCACTGAGGGGTGATCTGCAAAATCCATATTCAGAGTGAAGTGGGAGGAATATTCCAGTTAATATTGAAAATAATGCTAAAAAGTATATTTAAACTCAAAATAAAATAATTTATTTGATAGTTGCATTGGCCTCATATCAAGGGACATAGTGATTTTAACAAAGAAACTTAATTTTATTTTAGAAATGTCTAAAAAGGTGAAAAAAAAAGTCTTTAGATTCATCATATATGTATCTTTGCAGTATACACCATATGATTAAAACACCTGCAAACTTACTACATTGCAACTTATTTATATATATATTTAATTCAACAAACTGTTCTGAAGACTATATATCCAAGATTATAGAAATAAATCTAAGTGACTTTACAAAAAACACACAGAAAAAAACTCTAATAAATCTTATTACACTTACTTTACATGTGGATGAGGAAATTGACACTCAAGTGGCTACTTGTATTAGTCAATCAAGGTTAGACTTCTGAAGATAAATCATTGTTCTTTACACTATTTTTGTCTGTGATGATTGAGAATTATGTCTTGATACCCATTGTTTTAGAGTCTATCACACAACTGCACAGTAGAAAACTAGAACAAAATTAAATCAATAAAAACAACAGTTTGTTTGTAGACACAGAGGGATGAACCCTACTGTCTCAGAAAATAACACAAAGAATCAACATATCACAATGTTCCACAGTATTTCTCTATATTACTTTACAATGCATAAATCCACATCTATTTTGATAATACTTAATATACTATAATAAAATAAATGATAATTATTCAATGAAGCCTATGGCATTGAATAACTTCATTCCTAGATGTTGCCAGAGAGGATGTAGATATATAACATTTTTAAAAGTGGAAATTAGAATAAGAACTCTTTAAAATATATCTTTTGGGAAAACATATTATTCATAAAGGTCTTTCTTACCTCCCTTCTGTAGCTAAATTAATGTCATACAGGAATAAATCCACAAATTCAAGACAAAATAGTGGGACCCTCAATGAGGATGTATTTCATGAAACTCTGGACTTTTGCTTCATAGCATTACCATGGTGAGTATTTTCAGAAAGACTTCCAATAATGAGAATCTTACAACTGTTAGATAAATTACACTGACAGAATGGAAATAGAGTGATTCAAAATTAGTTTAAAAAAAAAGGAAATACTGATCTGATACAAAAGAAGATACTAGAGAAAACAAAGGAAGATCATAGAAGTAAATGAGGATATACACATATTCCAAATAAATGTTAATTTAGTAAATTAGTTAAAAGGCAGGGATTGTCAGAATGTGTAAAGAATAAAGAAAAGAATCATCTAAATGTTTTCTAGAAATATGTAACTTTACAAAAAATCTAAAAGTAAAAAGACTAGAAAGATTTTTTTAAGATTTTATTTATCAATAAAAATATTAAAAAAATTAAAAAAAAAGATTTTATTTATTTATTCGAGAGAGAGAGAATGAGAGGGAAGAAGGTCAGAGGGAGAAGCAGACTCCTCACCGAGCAGGGAGTCGGATGCAGGACTCGATCCCAGGACTCCAGGATCATGATCTGAGTCGAAGGCAGTCACTTAACCGACTGAGCCACCCAGGCGCCCGACTAGAAAGATGTTCTACTGCTAACCAAAACAGACAAACAAACGCTAGCAAGGGTGTGGAGCAACAGGAACTCTTATTCATTCTTGGTGGG
The DNA here is from genome assembly GCF_003265705.2 of Callorhinus ursinus. Classification (NCBI taxonomy): domain Eukaryota; kingdom Metazoa; phylum Chordata; class Mammalia; order Carnivora; family Otariidae; genus Callorhinus; species Callorhinus ursinus. The sequence goes on along the minus strand of NW_027397066.1, from coordinate 26,120,916 downwards.
AATGTAAAATGGTACAGCCACTCTCAGCCACTTGAGGAGATAATGTAGCCATTTCTCACAAAGTTAAACATAGTTTTACAATATAATCAGGCAATTGTAGTCCTAGGTATTTATGCAAATGAGTTAAAAACTTATGCCCATGAAAAGGAGAAGGAGGAAGAAGAGGAGGAGGAGGAGGAAAAAGAAGAAAGAAGAAGAAGAAGGGGGAGGATGAGGGGAAGGAAAAGACCCTGCATATGAATGTTTGCGGTAGATTTTAATCATGATTGCAAAAATTTGAAGTGACAAAGATTTCCTTTGGTTGTTTAATGAATAAACGAATTGTGGCCATACATATATGGAATCTTATTCAGCAGTAAAAAGAAAAGAGCTATCAAGCCACAGAAAATTATGCAGGAAAATTTAATGCATATTGTCAAGTAAAAGAAGCAAGTATGAAAGACTACATACAGTACAATCCCACCTGTATGATATTATTGAAAAAGCAAAACTATAAAGGCAGGGAAAAATTAGTGTTTGCCAAGATTTTAGGGGAAGGGGGAGAGGGATGAATTGGTACAGCATGGAGGACCGTTAGGGCAGCAATATTATTTTGTATAATATCATAATCATGAATACATGACTTTATGCTTTTGGCAAAACTCATAGAACTACAGAGTCAGAAATGAACTTAATGTAAACTATGTACTTCAGTTCATGATAATGTATCAATATTAATTCAGTTATAACCAGTGCACCACACCAATGCAAGATGTTAATAGGAAAAACTGAGCGTGGCAGGGGAGAGGAAGTACGTGGGAACTTTCTGTACTTTCTGCTCAATTTTTTGGTAAACCTAAGAGGCTCTAAAAATAGTCTATTAATAAAAAACATAAATATATAAACAAATTAAACAAATTTTAAATAGTCATATAATTAGAGGAATAATACTTCTTGGACCCTAAAATCCACACTAACAAAACTTTCCATTAATTAGCATACACCAACTTTATGTTCAGAGATCATAAAACATCTCCTCATACTAGAAATAACCTGCCTATTTAATCATCTTAGCATAATTTTCCATATCACTTCTGTAATTCTCTGAGTGTAACACTTTTTGTTCTTAGCCAAACTGGCTGACACTTTAACTCACTTTTTTTTCCCCTTCTGTCTGTCAAATTTTATTCAGAGATCATTAAACAGAATACAGATCATTTCCACTTTACAACAGTTTGGCTTGCTTACTATTTTTCTACTTTATGTTGATGTGAAAGCAATACATTCAGTAGAGACCAAACTGAATTTTGAATTTTGATCTTTTCCTGGGCTGGCGATATGCTATATGATACTCCCTCCTTTGCTAGACTGTCTCAGCCATAGCTGCCAGTCCGTCTGTGATCACAAGGACAAATAACCATTCCACTTTTCCCTTTCAGTACAATACTCAATAAATTACATGAGCTAATCATTTTATTGTAAAATAGGTTTTGTGTTAGATGATTTTGCCCAGCTGTAGGCTCACATAAGTGTTCTGGACGCACGTAAGATAGGCTAGCATAGGCGTATTAAATGCATTTTTGACTTACTATATTTTCAACTCACGATGGTTTTACTGGGATATAACCTCATCATACTCAAGAAAGATTTGTAGTTTATCAACAATTAAAAAATAAAGATATATGAATGGCTCATGGAAAGAAGAGTGGCAAAAATAAAAAAGATATTAAAAATATCTTTAAAAAATGTTGGTCATTACTAGATATTAAAAGGATCACAGAATATGTGAGAGTAGATTTGGGACCTCAAAGATAAACAGTAAGAAATAAACAGAGAAAGAGGGAGGGAATTCTAGGAACGAAAGGCAAAATAAAAAAGTCACAGAGGCAATATGAGATATAACCCAATAAAAGGAAAAAACTTAAACAAGTGAAAGTCCCAACACAAACAAAATTTCATTAGCAGAGGGGCACCTGGGTGGTCTAGTCAGCTAAGCGTCTGCCTTCTGCTCAGGTCATGATCTCGGGGTCCTGGGATCCAGCCCCACATAAGGCTCCCTGCCTCCTGAGGAGCCTGCATCGCCCTTCGCCTCCCCACTTGTGCTTTCTCTGGCTATCTCTCCCTCTCTCTCAAAATACAAATAAAATCTTTAAAAAAAATTCATTGGCAGAAACAGGCAAGGAAAATAGATAAACATCATAATATTCTGGCATGATTCTGGACAGCTGAGAAATCCCTCATGCCCTTCTTACACTTCCTCCCAGAAGAAGGATGAAGAAGGGACTAATTATATCCACTCTGGACAGAAAAGCTATTTATTTATTTATTTATTTATTTATTTATTTATTTATTTATTTAAGATTTTATTTATTTATTTGACAGAGAGAGACACAGCAAGAGAGGGAACACAAGCAGGGGAATGGGAGAGGGAGAAGCAGGCTTCCCACTGAGCAGGGAGCCGGAGGTGGCACTCGAACCCAGAACCCTGGGATCGTGACCTGAACCAAAGGAAGACGCTTAACGACTGAGCCACCCAGGTGCCCCAGAAAAGCTATTTATTTAATTTGTACTACATAGACAGTAATTTCCAGGTTTCAACCATTTCTAAAAGTCACTGGAAAAAGCAAGTACATTTTAGTTTTATATAATTATGTTTTCTGTATCCTGTTGTTTACCTAAAGTGCCCTTTATATTCTGTTATGATGTGGAGAAGAATTAAAGTAGCTATCAAGAATAAAGGTGGCATCTTTAGTAAATTATTTTCTTGACCTGTACAGTTAATTTTCAACTAAATTTTGTTAAAGTGATTCCACTATTTTATTTCTGTTAAAAACGTTTCAGTATTCCTCCTGCATGAATCTCCTTACACATTTTGGAGTGTTTTTTTTTTTTCCTCTCTCTCTCTCTCTCTTTTAATGCCAATTAAGTTCTAATGATGGGAACTTAATTGGTCCCCTTCCATCTGTTCTTAAATCAGACATTTTTCAAATAAATTAACACTATAAAACCAAAAATATTGTCTTGTTTTTAAAATAAATTTAGACATAAATAAATAGTAAACCCCACCCAAAAATAAATAAATACATAAAATTTAGGGGCACAGGGTGGCACAGTTGGCTGAACATTGGACTTAGTTTCTGCTCAGGTTCTGATCTCAGGGTGGTGAAATCAAGGCCCTAGTTAAGCTCTGTGCTCCATGCGGAGTCTGCTAGAGATTCTCTCCCCTCTCCCTCTGCCTCTCCTGCTTGTGCTCTCTCTCTCTCTCTCAAATAAATAAAATAAATCTTTGAATAAAATAAATATAATATTATTCTGGTTATTTGATAAAACCCAGATTAATTAATCTTAATTGATTATGTTTATTGATTATTTTTTCTTCAGTATATTATGCGGAATCATAACACTTGAAATAATTTTTTTAGGAAGTTTTTATTTAACACATGCAAATGAAGACCATTGTTTCAAATGGTGACTTTAACAGATACTCTGCAAATTACCCAGCTGTGTATACTTAGAATAAGCACATTGCGGACAGAGCTGGCTAGAACTCCTGTTTTGCACTTTGCTATGGTTTCCAGCAAGTTCTTCATCTATGGTATTGGCCAATTTGGACATCTACATGGTATGATAATATTCATTTGCAAATGTTTCTATTAAAAAATCTACAGCATGGATGTTACTCAACTTCAGGTTAAAATGTAGCTCAGGGACTCATAGTCACATGTTTATATGAATAAACTATAGGAAAATTGATTGATTATAGAGGTCATTGGATAGGTTACATGTTGATTATAAAATCATATAAAAGGATCTCACTGAACAATTCTATTTTCTTGCTCTGTTAAAAATGTTTCCATAAATGTTTCTTCAGAGAATGAAAAAAAACCCTAATTTTAGGAAGTTATAACAAGAGATTCAAATAGATTTTTCTGCCAAATCATATAAGAATTGTACTTCTATATTCAGCTAAAATGATTGAGAGAGATTTTTATGTATAACAGTCTACTTTGATTTATTTTTTTGTTTTCCATCTTATTTTCCACTTTTCATCTTTAGTGTAGCCTTGCTGAATTTATTACAAATATTTTTAAAAAAATGAATGCTTACTCTTTAACTAATACGATTTCCTCATCCTTACCCTTTGCTCCAAGTTTTTATGATGAATTCTACCCATACTTGCACCAGCTAAACATAACACTTCTATAATATTGTACTTTTCTGTCCTGACATATCACTGTGCTTCATATCCTCATTTTTGACACAAATATTTCCATTTGATGTCATCTAGCATCCATATGTTTATATGCCTTTTCTCATAAGTTTTGTTGATGACAAAATTAGTTGTTTCGTATTTGGAGACACAAATCACTTTATAAAATATTCTGCACACAGTAGGTGCATAAATTTATCTGTCAAATTAATGTTGTCAACATGTGCAAATGCTTACCTCTTCATTTATATACCATGCTATGTAAGAAACATAGAACTTAGAACAGGAATGTTCTCTTATCTATAAAAATGTAAAAATTGGATCTTTTGTTGAAAATTAATGGATTTAATTTAGAAATTACTAATAAAAATGTGTAAACAAACTCAATTTCTATTTGTTGACACTGATTTAACCTAAATGTTTTATGACTTCATTGAAACTAAAGATATTAATCAAAGGGAAATATTTTTGAAATAACGAATAAAGATTAATAGCTTTTAATTTAAATGTTACAACTATAAATGGAAATTATTACACAAGATATTCCATAATTAGGGTAATGTGAATCCATGTTTTATTTGTCAATATGCAGATGAACAAAGGATAGTTTAGAAGATGCAATAAAGAAAAAATGTATAGGCTTTGAAATTAAAATCTACCTGTCCTACATGAAAGTTTTGTAAATATGAGCAAGTTACTAAAAACTTGTTTGTTGGCTTCTACTTAGGAAATTGACAAATATTTCATAAAGTTTTTAAAGATTTTATTGAGATATAACTGACATATAATGTTGTGGAAGTTTCCTGTGTAAAATATTTTGATTTGAGACATTTACATATTGCAATATGAATACCACCATAGCTTCAGCTTTCATGTCTTATAATTATTATTTCGGCTTGTAGTAAAAACAATTAAGCTCTAGTCTCTTAGTAACTTTGAAGTACAGGCATATCTCATTTTACTGCGCTTTGCTTTATTGCGCTATGGAGATATTGCTTTTTTCTTTTTTTACAAATTGAAGGTTTATAGTAACACTGAATGAGCAAGTCTATCGGTGCCATTTTTCTAAAAGCATTGGCTCAATTCATATCTCTGCCACATTTTGGTAATTCTGGCAATATTTCAAACTTTTTCATTATTATTATTTGTTACAGTGACCTGTGACTCTTTTTTTTTTCTTTTTAAGAGAGAGTGAGAGAGGGCACAGCAAGGGGAGGGGCAGTGAGAAAGGGAGAAGAAGAATCCCAAGCCGACTCCATGCTTATCTCTGAGCCCAACAAAGAGCTTGATCCCACTACCCTGAGATTATGACCTGAGCTGAAGTCAAGAGTCAAACACTCAACCGACTGAGTCACCCAGGTGCCCTTGTGATCCGTGATCCTTGATGTTGCTGTTGTAATTGTTTTGGGGTACCCTTAACCATGCTCATATAAGATAATAAACTTAATTAATTGATAAATATTGTGTGTATTCTGACTATCCCACCAACCTTCCATTCACCTGTCTCTCTCCCTTTCCTCAGACCTCCCTAGTCCCTGAAACGCAACAATATTAAAATTAGGCCAATTAATAACCCTACAGTGGCCTCCAAATGTTCAAATGAAAGGAAGTGTTGCAGATCTCTCACTTTATATCAAAAGCTAGAAATGATTAAGCTTAGTAAGAAAGTCCTGTCAAAAGGTGAGATAGATTGAAAGCAAGTCCTCTTGTACCAAACAGTCAAGTGTAAATGTAAAACAAAAGTTCTCAAAGGAAATTAAAAGTGCTATTCCAGTGAACACATGAATAATAAGAATATGAAACAGGCTTATTGCTGATATGGAGAAAATTTGAGTGGTTTGGGAAGATCAACCAAACCTCCTCTTTCCCTCCTGCCAAAGCACAGTCCAGAGCACAGTCCTAACGCCCTTCAATTCTGTGAAGGCTGAGAAGGTGAGGAAGATGCAAAAGAAAAGTTTGAACCTACCAGAGGGTGGTTCATGAGATTTAAGGGAAAAAAGCTGTCTCCACAACACAAAAGGGCAAGGTGAAGCAGCAAGTGCTGATGTAGAAGCTGCAGCAAGTGATCCAGAAGATCTAGCCAAGATCATTCATGAAGGTGGCTATACTAAACAGCAGACTTTCAATGTAGAGAAACAGACATCTATTGGAAGAAGATGCCATGTAGGACTTTCATAGCTAGGAAAAGTCATCCTTGGCTTCAAAGCTTCAAAGGACAAGCTGGCTGTCTTGTTACAGGCTAACGTGGCTGGTGACTTTAAGTTGAAGCCAGTGCTCATTTACCATGCTGGAAGTTCTAGGCTCCTTTAGAATGATGTTAAATCTACTCTGCCTGTGCTCTGTATATAGAACAACAAAGCCTGGATGACAGCACATCTGTTTTTCAACATGATTTACTGAATATTTAAACTCATTGTTGAGACCTAATACTCAGACCAAAAAAAAAAAAAAAAGCTTTCAAAATTTTACCTCTCCTTGGCAATGCACCTGGACACTCAAGAGCTCTGATGATGATGTGTAATGATACTAATGTTGTTTTCGTGTTGCCTAACACATCATCGATTCTGCAGCCCATGGATCAAGGAATCATTTCAACTTTCAAGTGTTATCATTTAAAAAATAAATTTCGTAAGGCTAAAGCTGCCATAGATAGTGACTCCTCTGATGAATCTGGGCAAACTCAATTGGAAACCTTCTGGAAAAATTTCACCATTCTAGATGCCATTAAGAACATCCATGATTCATAGGAAGAGGTCAAATTATCAACATTAATATGAATTTGGAGGAAGTTGGCTACAACCCTCAAAATGACTTTGAAGGGTTCAAGACTTCAGTGGAGGAAGTGACTGCAGATGTTGTGGAAACAGCAAGAAAACTAAGATGAGAAGTGGAGCCTGAAGATGGGAATGAATTGCTGCAATCTCATGATAAAACTTGAATGGATGAGGAGCTGCTTCTTATGGATAAGCAAAGAAAGTGGTTTCTTAAGAGGAAATCTACTCCTGATGAAGATGTTGTGAAGATTGTTGAAATGACAACAAAGGATTTAGAATATTACATAAACTTTACTGATAAAGCAGCAGCAGGATTTGAGAAGATTGACTCCAATTATGAAAGAATTCTACTGTGGGTAGAATGCTATCAAACAGCAACCCATGCTACAGAGAAATCATTTGTGAAAGGAAGAGTCAATCCATGTAGTAGACTTCATTGTTGTCTTACTTTAAGAAATAGCCACAGCCACCCCAATCTTTGGCAAACACCACTCTGATGAGTCAAAAGCTATTAACATTGAGGCAAGACCCTCCACCAGCCAAAGTATTAAAATTTGCTGAAAGTTCAGATGATGGTTAGCATTTTTTAGCAATAAAGTATTTTGAAAGGTATATACATTTTTTATTTTTTATTTTTATTTTTTTATTTTTTTAAAGATTTTATTAATTTATTTGAGAGAGAGAATGAGATAGAGAGAGCATGAGAGGGGGTAGGGTCAGAGGGAGAAGCAGACTCCCTGCTGAACAGGGAGCCCAATGCGGGACTCGATCCCAGGAGCCTGGGATCATGATCTGAGCTGAAGGCAGTCGCTTAACCAACTGAGCCACCCAGGCGCCCAGGTATATACATTTTTTAAACATACTTCATAGACTACAATATAGTATAAACATAACTTTTATACGCAGTGGGGAACAAAAATTTCATATGACTCACTTTATTAAGATGTTAACTTGGTTTTGGTGGTCTGGAACATATTTCTGAGGTATAGCTGTATATAAGACAGAATTGTGAACAATAATCACAATGCTGTGTATTAGATCTCCGTAACTTATTCATCATCTAGTTGCAAGAACATACCCTTTGTTCAATAGCTCTCAGAGACCCCTACCCCCAAGCTCTTGGTAACTGCCATTCTACTTTCTGTTTCTGAGAGTTTAGCTTTATTACACTTTACATATGAGTGATACTATATGTTATTTGTCTTTCTTTGACTTACCTCTCTTAGCATAATGCCCTCCATTAGGTCCATCCATGTTGTTGCAAGTGGTAAGATTTTTCTTCTTTTTCATGGCTGAATAATATTCCATTATACATTTTATATAGATATAGATATATATCTTTATCCATTCATCTGTTGACAGAAACTTAGGTTGTTTCTACATTTTGGCTCTTGTAAATAATGTTGCAATGAACATAAGAGTGAATTTTTTTTTTTAAAGATTGTGTTTTCATTTTCTTCAAATATAAACTCAGAAGTGGGATTGCTGGATTGTGTGGTAGTTCTATTTTTTGTTTTTTGAGGAATCTCCATACTGTTTTCCATAGTGGCCAAACCAATTTATATTTCCACTAATAGTTCATGAGCATTTTCTTTTCTCCACATCCTCACTAAAGCTTGTTATCTCTTGTCTTCTAGTCGTTCTAACAGGTGTGAGATAATAACTTATTGTGCTATTGATTTCCATTTCCCTGATGATTAGTGATGTTGAGCATCTTTTCACATACTGTTGGTAACTGGTATATCTTCTTTGAAAAAAAAAGGTTTATTCAGATTTTCCCATTTTTTAAAATCAGATTGTTTGGGGTTTTTTAATTGAGGAGTATGAATTCTTTATAAATTTTTGATATTAACCCCTAATCAGATACATGCTTTTTAAATATTTTCTCCCATTTCATAAGTTTACCTTTTATTTTGTTGATTATTTTTTGCTGTGCAGAGGTGTTTTTTTTGGCTTTGCTTTTTGTGTTTTTTGTTTTGTTTTGTTTTTAGTTTGATGAAGTTTCTCTTGATTTTTGCTCTTGTTTCTTGTGATTTTGGTGTTATATTTAAAAAGTTGTTGCCAAGATTAATGCCAAAGACCATTTTCCCTATGTTTTCTTCTGGGAATTTTACAGTTCCAAGTCTTATTTTTAAATAATGAGTTAAAAAATGCATACCTAACACAGTCATGGTCACATATTAAGCATTTGATTAGTACTAGGTAGGACACATCCCCTCTTCTTTCTCCTTCATTTCACATATCTGAAATACCTGTATGCCTAATTATATTATGCCTAAACAGCACAACTATAGTTAATTTCCTTGAAGGAAGAAAAATATTTCAAATATATGTAATGCTTTGTGTAAAAAAAAAACTTCTGGCTTGATTAAATGTCAACAGATAAAAATGTGTTTGCTTAACTGAATTCCTTAGTAATAAATTCAGACTTGTAAAATTCAAGGACCTTCTTTGTATAGCTGGGAAAACTCTTTAGCCTTAGAGAGGTCCAACAGCAATACAATAGTTAATTTGCTAATTGCTTTTCTTTTTATGAGCACTAGCTGGATATAATTCAGTTATATTTAAAATAGTATACATGCATTTAATATAGTTGATACTACTCATGACTCATTGGCTATTTCTTTGTTTTTATATTTTAAGCATTAAATATAAAAACACATTTATTTAAATTCAATTCTGCTATGATTTCATTAAATGAAGAGATCTTAATTTTAATACAATGAAAATCTCTATAATCAACTAATTTTCACTTGTTAATAAAATTAAAATAATTTTAGGTTATACTCTGAGGTCAGCCAGTCCCAGCTGAGGGTACACAAACTTTTTAAAAATGCAATATTTTTAATAGATATCCATTTTTCCTCACAAAAATCCGTGCAAAATGTACTACAGCCAATTATCCTGATCAACTTGTGCTACCATGAAGGCTCACTCAGGATTCAGATTCATCACACATAAAACAGGTGCAGCTAAATGTCTGAGCAAGAGAAAACCAAATATAGAAACACACAAACAGTACTGCAGGCAGAGGGATGAGCATTTTTGCTGCCACTATAGTTGGGCAATATTGAGATATTTCAAAAGAAAAAAAAATGCATTGGCAAATCTAAATTATTCTCATTTTCAGGGAAAGGTGGTTGGGGCAGTACTTTCATGAATAAAAGATGTATATCTTTCTATATGACTACCCTTTAGATCAGAGAAAATTAATCACACCCTTAGGACAAATTGCAAATGTTTGAGATGACCCTAAAACAGAAAAGATATGAGTGAAATGTTGTTGACATCTTTTTTAGAGCTAAGAAAGAAAAGGGAAAGTCAATATCCCTGCCTCAACCTTAAAGGAAGCTAGGCGTACCCTGACAAACTAACTATCATCAGTTACATAAGTAGTGGTCAATGGAATATCACCAAGAAACAAATGTAGTAAAGCACAATAATATTTTTGACACAATAAACCTTTTTGACATAGGAAAACATCTCTTACTTTTATCAGATATTTGATATTTCATAATCTGGCCACTGTTCTCCTTTATGATCCACCTGTTTTGTATATATGTCTATTGAGTTGGCTGTCTAAAATAAAGTTGAATTGGGGACACCTGGGTGGCTCAGTTGGTTAAGCCACTGCCTTCGGCTCAGGTCATGATCCCAGGGTCCTGGGATCGAGTCTTACAATGGGCTCCTTGCTCAGCGCTCTGCCTGCCTCTCCCCCTGCTTGTGTTCTGTCTCTCTCTCTCTCTGACAAATAAATAAAATAAAATCTTTCAAAAATAAATAAATAAATAAATAAATAAATAAATAAATAAAGTTGAATTGTAGTCCTTATTTTGCTTTATTTATTTATTTATGTATTTAGGTATTTATTTAATTTGCCTTTTTTTCCCATTGGTTATAGTTCATCCTTCTTGTATTTTTAAATTTAGGTGTATCCCTCACTGGCAATGCATTATATCCCTTCCTCCCATTCTGAAAATCTCATCATTCAGTTGAAGAATCCCTTCATTTATATTATATACCTAAAATTTTTCAACTCTTTTTAAGTCCTCTGTTTTTCTCATTCTTTTGGATTAAAGTATTTATATTCCACTTTTTTTCATTCTATCAGTTTCTACTCTATTAATTTTACTTTATTAATTTTTAGATATGTACTTTTTACTTTCTAATTTATTTTTTATTTTTTTAAAGATTTTATTTATTTATTTGACAGAAAGAGACAGAAAGCACAAGCAGGTTGATTGGCAGGCAGAGGGAGAGGGAGAAGCAGGCTCCCCGCTGAGCACAGAGCCGACGGGCAGGGCTCCATCCCAGGTCCCTGGGATCAGAACCTGAGCCAAAGGCAGATGCTCAACTGACTGAGCCACCCAGGTGCCCCTAGATATGTACTTTTTAAAATATGCTATCCTGCCTGCGGATACTCTAAAACTGTGAAGATTCTTGATTAATTCAAGTGTATTATTTAATTATTATTTTACAACTTCTAAGATGAAGCAAGGCACATGGAACATTAAAACTCAATTTACTCCCTTCTTCGTTTTAATATTATAGTTCTCGTGTGTTTAAATTGTGGATATATTTAAACTCTGTAAGTTATTGTTATTATTGAGCCAATATTTATTGAGATTGATCCATATCCTTGCGCTCTGTATTGTTCTTTATTCTTTCCTCTATTTCCATACTTTCACCCAAGATCTATATCATCATTCTTCTTTAAAAATCACCTTATTATTTAAAGTGTTTGTTAAAGATAATTTCTTTCAACATTTGTTTAAACAGATCTTTATTTTGCTTTCAATTTTAATGGATTTTTTGGGGGGGAGCTACAGAATTCTAATTCAACAGGTATTTTCTCAGAACTGCAAAAAGTTTATTTACTTTGTCTTTTCCATTAATTCTGTTTTCCATTAAAGCTGTCAGTCATATGGCTGATTTGTTGAAAATAGTGTGTCATTTTGACTTCTGGTTTCTTTTAAAGTTTTCTCCTTTTCTTTGATTTTCAGTAACTTTGCTATTATTTTCCTTCACATACTTTTCTTTGTATTTTTATGCTTGTGGTTTATAGTATTCTTTTAACCTGTCTTGATCTATGTGATCACTTTTAATATTTTTGTCCATTAGCTTTTAAAATATTGCTTCTAATTCTCTCTTTCTCTCTCCCCCATCTCTCTCTCCCTCTCTCTCACTTGTTACCTTTCCGTTGCTCATGATACATAACTCTCAAATTTCCCATAAGTTGTCTTCACTGTGTGCCATATATCATATGCTAACTTTTGGATTTTTTTTCATTATTTTCTCAAATGCTTCAATCATCAGATTTTTTGAGCTATCATTCTAATTACTTATCATCTTTTTAGCTATGACTAAACTGTTATGAAGACTATTTATTAAATTCTTAATCTGCTAAGATATTTTTTATTACAATAACGATCATTTGATTCTCTATGTATAGTTTCATTTATCTTGTACTCTCTTCCATGTACATACTAAATATGCATGGAATCTCCAGTCACTTGTGAATTTGTCTTTATTTTCTGCTTTTGTCTTTTGACTTCCAATCACGGGTTTATTATTCCTTGCAATATTTGGTGAATTTTTAATAGACGCCGCAACATGTATGAAAAGTCCATGGGAAATTTGATATCTAGATGGCATTGTTCCTCCAAAGAGGATTTCCTCTTGCCTCAGACCAGCAAATACATACAGTATATATAAAATGCTTATATATTTTTATATTTATATACAGAATATATAAAACTTTTATATTAATACTTTAAATTATATCGCTCATCCTTCCATATCAGACCATCTGGAGTTTTAAAATTTTTATTGTACATAAATATAAATTTACATGTTGCAAATACAGCACAGGGAATTTTAAGATTTTATTTATTTATTTGAGAGAGAGAGAGAAACAGCATGAGAGGGGAGAGGGTCAGAGGTAGAAGCAGACTTCCCGCCAAGCCGGAAGCCTGATGTGGGACTCGATCCCAGGACTTCAGGATCATGACCTGAGCCGAAGGCAGTCGCTTAACCAACTGAGCCACCCAGGCACCCACAGCACAGGGAACTTTAGAGTATACTTTCCCCACTTTCCACAATGATAGCATCTTACAAAACCAGTATCTGAAAAAGTACATTAACAAAACCACAAAGTAACCATTATTACAGTGTTAATAACTAGACTACTATTCAGACCATTGATGGATATAACTCCTTCTTCTTAATGGGTGCATTGTATATTATTTTGTGAGTCTACCATAATTTAATTAACCAATGTTTTGATAGAGAGTCGTTACTTCCCGTTGTTTTTGTTATTACAATGTTCAGTAAAATTTATCTATATAACATATATTTTTGTGAATTTATTTGAGATTATCTGTAAAATTCATTCATAGAGATTGTTTATTTATGCATGTTTATGTTAATAAATGTTGTCCAAAATCTTTTATAAAAATGCTATAGATTTATAATTCCACAGTCAAAATCTTTCCAAAAGGTTCTATTATCAAACTTCACCAATTTAAGTAAAAATAGCTATTTATTGTTGTGTTACCTTGCATTTTCTTGAGTAATTAATGTTAAATATTGTTTCATGGTATTTGTGTATTCTATGAACTATCTGCTTATATTCTTTTCCTATTTTCTCTATTGACATATTAGTCTTAAAAGCACTTTGTGTATTCATGAAATTAGCACTTTGCCATATGAACTGAAATATATTACCAGATTATAAATCACCTTTTGTAGTATCTTTTTTTTATTTTTTAATAATTTTATTTATTTATTTGACAAAAAGAGACACAGTGAGAGAGGGAACACAGGCAGGGGGTAGTGGGAGAGGGAGAAGCAGGCTTCCCACCAAGCAAGGAGCCCGATGCTGGGCTCGATCCCAGGACCCTGGGATCATCACCTGAGCCAAAGGGAGATGCTTAATGCCTGAGCCATCCAGGCGCCCCCCTTTTGCAATATCTTATCTACTTTCTATGAAGATTGTATTTTATGTAGTCAGATCTATTAATCTTGTTCTTTTTGACTTCTGAATTCAAGTCTTTTTCTTATCCAGTAGAGTTGTAATTATCTCCATTTATGCCCCACACTTATTTTAGTAAATTTATTCCCAAGTATTTTACATTTTTTCTAGTAAAACTGGGATTTTTCTCCTTTTTCAGTTTTTATACAGCTTTAAAAATTATTAGAAATCAACGGTGTTTTTATTCAAATACTGAATTTTCTTATTTTAAAATGTTTCTCATTGATTATTTTATATTTTTTAGATATTCAATCTTATGTGAAAATAATGATAATTTTTGCTTTTTCCTGTGTAATATTTATCGTATTTACTTTTTCTATCAAAATGTCTTGACTACTACACCCAGAAAAATGTTAAATAATAAAGATCAGCATAGATATCCTTGTACTGTCCCACACTTTGATGGAAAAAGCTTAGTAATTCTCCATTTAGAATGCAGCTGACATTTGAATATTTATATATCTATATCCATATAATATATCTATGTATATCCATGTACTAAATAAGAATCCATCTGTTCTTGTTTCATTAAATGAAAGTCAGCATTGATTCCTAATTAAACATCAGAAAACTTTTTATCATTTATGGAGTTCATTCATTTTTTTTTCTTTCTTGATTTATTGTTAAGGTGAATTATATACATACATTCTTAATAAAAACCTTTGAATTATGGGATTTTATACATAAAATCATTGAATTCAAATTGCCAAATGTTTGGTAAGGGTTTTGTGTTGTATTTATTAGTAAACTGAGTCTATGTTGTCTGATTTTGTGTTTTGATTGTGCTACTTTTTAGAAATTTCGGTATTTATAGAAAAGTTTGAATCCAAAAATTAATTAGAATATTTTCCGATGTTTTTGTGCTCTGGAATATTTTCAGTAGTATCAGAATGATTTCTTTATTAAAATTAGAGAAAATTTACCTAGAAAATCAGCAAGCTTGGAATATTTTTCTGGTAGTTTTTTACATGCTTTTTCTCACAATTTTCTATAGTTACTATTCTAGTTTTTCTATATATTCTTTATTCATTTTCTTTTATTATGTGGACAAATCTATGTTTTCACATGAGATTGAGTAGAGGCAATTCACTTTTAATGTATAACTTCATTCTGGCATACTTCCTGAATTTTCAACAGTACAAATTCCTTTATAAAATCAATGGCTCCCTTTGAATGTCTAATACACTTGAAAGACTTAATACATTCACGACAAAGCTCTTGGTATTTTTCAAACTAGTTTACCTCAGTGGCTGATATGTTAATAACCATTGCAGAGATAAATGTATGTGTAAAATCTAGAGAAATAGGTACAGAATCTAAGTATCCTTGTACATTAACTCTGTATATTGCAATATACAGTTCACAATATGGGGTTTGGGCTTGTTTTATACCTACTTTTACAAGAAATAAATTTGTCCTTATTATTCAGTGTTTTTGTCACTTTTTGTGGGTTTTTAAAAAACATAATAAAAAGCTCTTCACTATGTCCCTTTTTACCTAAATTTTTAAAAATTTCACTTTATTGTCAGTAAAAACAAGAAAAAAATGTACTAAATCCTTGTTTACATTATCAGATCAAAATATTAGAAAGAGAGAGAGTATGAGTGGGAGGGGCAGAGGGAGAGGGAAAGAATTCCAAGTAGACTCTGCCCTGAGTGCAGAACCCAATGCAGGGCTTGATCTCACAACCCTGAGATCACAAGTCGAGCCAAAACCAAGAATGGATGTTTAACCAACTGTGCCACCCAGGTGCACCAATTTTAGCAAAAATTTTTATTGAAATTTTTTAGTTTACTTAAATTTTTGCTAAAATTTTCAAACACATTACATATTTAGATTAATGAAGACACTTTATAATTTCCAAAACTATTTCCCAAACAATCCTAAAAGATAGGATTTTTTCTCCATAGTTTTAATTGGAGAAACTTAGACTGAAAACAAACTACCCAAGGTCAAAGGGTAAGGATGGAATAGAGGAACTTACACTCAGGTTTTATGACTCTCAGACATTCCCTTTCCAATATCCTAACTTCATGTACAGACTTTGGGTAAGACAAAGTTTCATATTGCTTCTCCAGAAGAATTACCTTGAATGAAATCCAACATCTCTGACTTCAGTTTCATCATCTTGTAATAAGGATAACTCTAGTACATATTACAGATGATTATTCTGGGTATTAATTAATTTAAGACATATAAAATATTTAAACTTTTGTTCCATAATAAACTTTTAAATGTTAAGTAATTCTATCATCATTGTTAATATCATTTAATAACAACAAATATCTCCAGTGCAATGCTGGTATATATTGAACAACTGACACTCCAGAAGAAATAGAAAACCCTGATTTTCTCATTTCCATTATCTACCCCTCACCTCCACACACACTTACAGGTGCACTGATTTAAAGCTGCCAGGGTGTCATCACTGACTCTAGAGTTGGGAAGACGTCCATGTAATCCGTATGATTTGATTCCAGCATACCACTGTTTGGCAACATCATTTTGTTAAGCAAGGAAATTAGGTTTGTTGTAAAATATATTGTGATAGCTTACTTTATGTGGAATTTGCACGTGGGCAGGAAACAACAGAGAGCTTGCAAAAGCTTTGTAGGACAAAAACAGGTAAATTTGTGTTTCTTGTTGGGAAAGTGAGAGGAGAAGAAGGTAACAAGAAAGGGGTTAAGGAATCAGGAGACCAATTAGTGAAGTGTCAGTGGATGGGAGACAGGAATTGACCTAAGAGTAAATGTTTGGTTGGCAAAGAACTTTTAAAAGCAAGGTTTCTAACGTTTAAGCTTTTTTTTTTTTTTTTGTATATGATTTTGTGTAAAATATTGAAACTCTATAATTCACTCCAGTTAATCTCATGATTTACAGCTCTTGGAATCATTTGCTATGTACCCTTGAACATACAGAATAAAGCTTTCCTGAAACTCTTAAACATGTGCTGTAATGTGTCATAGGTAATGGTAATTGTAAAGTTTCTACAGTAATAAAATTTTCAAACCGTGTTTTTACAAATGTTGAAAAATTTACAACTGTTCACTTTATATTTGGACACCATTTGTATGGCTTCTTTTGCAGCCTTCCCAGATGTAAGCTATTGTTATTTTGGTACCTTTTCAATTTATTGGTAGGATTCCACCATCAGAGAGCAGAGAGTCCTCTAGTGGCTTCCTTCACATTTTCCCACTGGGTTCTATTATTACTTTAGGCTGAATGTATTTATAATCAGTAAAATTCTTTGCCTGAATTTTAAAATATTTAGCATTCCATTTGCATTCCACCTAATTTTGATCTCTGAAAATTTATTATAATATTGCCTTATTAAGAAGGAAGATATATACAATTATTGTTTTAATTAATAATATTTGAAGTGTTAGATATTCCTATATAAAACAATGAATTATACTAATATTCCTCTTTTTCGCTACTTTATTTTATTTATTGGTGTTTGATGTCAAGTTAATTTCTTTGGGCAAAATAAAACTACAGTATTTATTTCTAAAATTAAATAATTATTGAATATAATTATCAAATAAATCCCTGCATTCAAGGGAACTAACACTTGTACAGCTTCAAAAAAATTGCAGAATAATTTTGATGTTAGATGACTTTACAAAGTGTGAAGTGTTTCTTCTGCTATCAAAATTTTACCCATCCTCAGAAATAAGGTATCACATGCTCAAGAATAAGGTATCACATGCTCAGAATTCAGATGAACAGGACCTCCCCAGAAATTTGACTTTCAGCTCCACAGGGCCTTACTAGTAAGCTGGGGCTGCCATAACAAAATATCATAGACCCAGAAGGTTAAACAACAGATATATATTTGCTCACATTTCTGGAAGCTAGAAATCCAAGATCAAGGTGATGAAAGGACAGATTTCTCCTGAAGCCTCTTTCCTTGGCTTACATATGGCCACCTTCTTGCTGTGTCCTCACATGGTCTTTCCTCTGTGCATGATCACCCCTGGTGTCTCTTCCTCTTCTTATAATGACACAAGTCATACTGAAATAAGGCCCCTTATAATTTCATCTAACCTTAACTCCCTCCTTAAAATCCCTATCTCCAAATACAATCTCATTGCTGTTAGGCTTCCACAAATGAATTTTGGCGAACATAGTTCAATCCATAACAGGGACCCTCATCTATGTTTATAGATTTCACTATCTGAAACTCCTCTTTTTGTTCTCTTAGGTGTGGGCATGAATCTTTCCGTTATTTAGTTAACACCTCCCTACCTCATCAAGTCTTTTTTAAATTACCTTTGAATAACTAGTGTGGATTCCATCTCTTGACTGACCTTGACACGTACAGCACTCAACTTATATCGACCTCCACAGTTAGCCTTGTCTTGGCCAGTATGATGGTGGTTCACCTGACAAAGATGTAATTGTGTTTATCCCTTAAGCTTCAGACAATTACTATAAGAATTTAGAGCTTTCCTTACATAGCTGCTGTCCCTTAAGACTGGTTTCTAAAATAAAGACTGTGGAGTCCAGTCACTGTAACCCAAAGCAGAGCTGGCCAGATGAGACCAATACGGATTTAGGAGAATAAGTCATTGCTATTGACTGAGAATAAGGGTGGTGTTTACTTAACATCATTTTGAAAACAATCTGCTGAAAGAATACATTTTACATGTTCTTCCTTACTGTTTCTATTGGGTAATTCCTTTCCGCACTAACATACTTACCCCAAAAATACAACAGAACTTCAATCAGTGCCTGAGATCATGATCGATAAATTAATCAGAATGCCATTCATTTCAATAAGCATTCAATCATGAGTTTGCCATTTTTATTATTATTGATCTTTATTACATGTTAAACATGCAGATTATTGAGTTCTATCTACACTTTCAAAAATCTCTGGAGTTGGGCCCAGAAATTTGCATTTTATCAAGCTTCATAGTTAATTCCAAATGATCCTTATAATTGATCTTCTTTTTGTGAATAATTTCTGATGCTCAGATACCATTTTGGTAAATCTCCTTTTTCATTTTCCTACTGCCCAAAAGCATTTAGTACTTAAAAATTGGTGATATTTTTCATGTTGATATATATCTTTCCTATTAACATATACCCTATTAGCCAGGTTTTTTATTTATTTTGGGGGGGACAGGAGTTATATATTTATCATTTTTGTTTGTAGAGACTATCCCTAGTGGGTTTTCAGTAAATATTTGCAGAAAGACACAGATGAAGAGAAGAAAGTAAATGATAGGAATGGAAAGACAGATGATTTGAAGCTGCCTTTAGGGACAAAGGGGAGAGATGTCCTGACTTGAGAGAGTTTTAAGAGGTAGTAGTTCAAGAAGGATTAATCTTGCAAACTTGGTAAATTTGTTTAAAGCCACACTCACCTAATTAACATTGACAACTAAGGCTCTGACAGATATACCATTCATTTCTACTGCCTACACTTAGAAAATATGAAATCTGGGCACCTGGATGGCTCAGTCAGTTGCGTCTGCCTTCGGCTGAGGTCATGATCTCAGGGTCCTGGGATGGAGCCCTGCATCGTGTTCCCTGCTCAGCAGGAGTCTACTTCTCTCTCTCCATTTCCCTCCCCTCCTGCTCCTGTTCTCTCTCTCTTTCTCAAATAAATAAAAAAATCTTAAAAAAAAAAAAAAAGAAAAGAGAAGACAATAGGAAATCAACTGCCCAGGAGAACAGGTGGAAACTCAGTCAAGGACTTCGAAGATAGTATATCATTGAACATTATTTCATATTTTTTCAAGAAGTATTTTGGTTAAACTGTATCTTATGTCTACTCTAAGAATTTTGGATTATGATTCTACCTGAAATCTGAATTTAAAAATAGGAAGCACATATGCATGATATGTGTGCATATATTTTTTTGAAGACTGAACAAAATTTACACTTCATTATTCACTGAACTCCCCAAAGACTGTTAAATCTTTCTACACTCTTGCTCCTGGATTCATACCTGGATTAATACTATTATATCTCTCAACATTTACACAATGTCTTACTGTGCTTTGCCATCATAAGGCAGCTGCAAAGCATTATTCAATGTGTAAAGACGTTATTAAGTCACATTTCAGTTGTACGAAGGTGGAAGGAGTAGTGCAAGCAGTGGGCTTGACCTAAGACTTTAGCATACAGCCTACTTCCTTTTTGATAAATAAGCTTAAACCTAAAGAGATTAATTCAACCTATTCCACTGTGGCTTGCAGCCTCGAAAGTGTACAGAAGATGCCAAAGGCTTCACAATCAGATAAAAACATGCTCTTGTTATTTTCTATAGTGGAGCAATAGAGTGGCAATGCTATTTGTAAGGAAATCCCTGACCTACTTGAATGCTTACCTTTTTATCCTACTGAGAGCATTATTCAACCTAGAGAAACGGATAGCAGAGGCCAGCAGGAAGTTATTTGATTTTACATCTTTATATCATGTAACAGACTTTGAAGGCTTAAAAAATTAGGAAAGCTTCATTAGATTACTATAATTAATCCCACAATAGAAATACTAAGACGAGATAAAGGAAATCAGAGGATTTATAACACAAAAAGAAAAATATGCCAAGTATAGCGGACAATGAAGGAATCTCGGCCAAGAAATGTGGTTGAGAAATTAATTGACTGTACTGACTTCACTCAGTGGGAATTAGAGGAAAAGAAGCTAAGCGTATAAAGGAGATACCTTAGTTTTATTCAGTTTGGCCGCTATAACAAACTACCATAGAATGGGTGGTTTATAGACAACAGAAATTCATTTCTCATGGTTCTGGAGGCTGGAATCTCAGACCAGGTTGCCAGCATGATGGTTTCTGGTGAGGCCCCTCCTCTGAGCTGCAGATGATCAGCTTCTCCTTGTATCTTTCCAAGGTGGAGAGCAGAGACAGGAAGCAAACTCTTTTGTGGCTCTTATAAGGGACACTAATCCCATTTGTGAGGACTCCATCTTTCTGACATCATTTAATCTCAGTTATTTCCAAAATACCCCGTGTCCTAATATTACATTGGGGGTAGGATTTCAACTTACTGAATTTTGGAAAGACACAAGCATTCGGTCCATAACAGAGAACAATAAACATAGGATGCCAATAAGAAATAAAAATTAATCAAATTATCACAGAAGACAGCTTGAGTATTTTAAATTGAAATAATTATTTCATTTTATAAATACATACCTGCCTTCAATTTTCCATCACAGAGCAATTCACTCTATTTAGTTTTTATCAACTTCAGAAGCTTTCCTTTTTTATTATCTTCTTGTTTCTTCTCTTTCTCGCTCCTTTTTTTTTTATATTTGAGAGTTGTTTTGACTAATAACAAAACTTACAGTGCAATTTTCTTATCACATGACAATAAAAGCAGCTATTTCTTTCAATACTAATAGGCTGAAATGACAATTTTCTTTCTATGTGTGCTTAATTATATGTTAGAATTATACCTTAGAAGCCAATGAACTTTCAAACATAATTTTAAAACATACAAAACAACAACGCCATCCTAATTTTTGTTAAAAGTACATACTTATAATCATATTTTTCCTGCTTCAGGGCAATTTCTTTATTTAGCCTCATCTATTATTGTGGCAATTACTAAATTTTCACCAGGTAAGACCTTATAAAGCTTCAGTAAGCTCAGGCTGTTTCTACCTGTGAATGAGTTAATTGCTAATTTGATCTCTTCTAAAGGAAATGAAGCATCCACACCCAATCAATCTTCTGAAGTAAGCATGGGATGAATGCCTTTTTTTCAGAAATCAAGAGAGCATATCCTCCTCCAGTATTTCTGATGAAGGATGTAAGAGTCTATAATAGAATTGGAATGCTTGGTTAATTACCATTGCTTGCATAACTGAGTGCCCTCATATGTCTGCTTAGTAGGACAAAGCTATTTCAGTGAGCTTGCAGATAATGTTCAAGAGTTTATGCAAGTTTCCTAATAGAATTTGCATTAATTATAACGATCTTTTTCTAGGTTATTGATATAATAATAATAGCAAGTATTTATTAAAGACTTACTTCATGCTGGATTTTTTATATACCTTCACACTTTTATACTCTTACTACTCAATCAATAACCTTTTCTCAATCAAGAAGGAAAGCTAAATTTTATACAGGTAATACAGAATAAAGTCACTCTGTGGACAAGGTCACAAAGGACAGAGCTTAGAAATGACACCAAGCAGTCTATCAAAATCCAAAATTGGTTCCTTGAGCACTTCAAATCATTTATCATAATATCTGCCCCCATTCTAACACTTCAGTACTTGTTTCCTTAGTCCAAAGATTTGAAAATGTGCACAATAGGCTTTTTTAAAACATAGTTTGAGGCAAATATTTCTAACAATTTATTTCTCTCCTGCTTATACAAATCACTGTATTTTCAGTGGATTGGTTATTGCAAATAAACAATGCATCTAGAAGATTATTGAATTAGAGGGGTCTCTTACAACAAAATAAAATATACTTTTTGCTAATAAATTTCTGAACTTCAGTTACACAAAAGTAAAAATCATCCTAGAAATATACATAACCATATACATTTATTGAGAGCTAAGTGATTATTATGCATTTTTTATTAAAATTTAAAACTAACCTATAAAATATGATGTACACATTGGGGAAAAATGTTGACCTTAACTTATTCTAACAGCATTTTCCCACTTTAAAGAGGTTTGCCTTTCCCAGACATTTACATTTCCAGATATTTAGAGGTTTGTCTGTAAAGAAAAAAAAAAAAAGGAAACAATAAACAAGGCGCAAGCTTTTTGTTTTATATTTTCCACAGTTTCTATAAAGATATTTTGCACATTTATTAAAGTCTCAAAAATAATTGTTGCACTAAATTTAAATTTTTCAAATAATGCTGGTAAAATAATACATGCATACTTTTTATCTTAATGAGTAAATCTATAAGAACTTGTTCTAAGATATATACAAACATGCCAGAGGAAAGAATATATTCCATAATCTCAGGGAACATTTAGTCTAATCAAAGACAGCTTTTGAGGGGCGCCTGGGTGACTCAGTCGTTAAGCGTCTGCCTTTGGCTCAGGTCATGATCCCAGAGTCCTGGGATCGAGCCCCGCATCGGGCTCCCTGCTCAGCGGAGAGTCTGCTTCTCCCTCTCTCTCTGCCCCTGCTTGTGTTCCCTCTCTTGATGTCTCTCTCTCTCTGTCAAATAAATAAATAAAATATTAAAAAAAAGACAGCTTTTGAATTTTACCCTAAAAGACAACACCCATAATCCAGTGCTTTGAGACATATGTAAATAATACATGTATAAGTCAGATAAAAAATTGTCAAACTTGGTCTATTGATTTTTGAAGTTGAGAAGTATATGTTCCTGCCAATATCTTTTCTCCTATTCTTACCTATTAATAGAACACACAATAATGTACCCCAGCACAAGCTCAATTAGAATAAAAAGCGTGGCTTAGCTCATCTTGTATCTTGGTGGAATGATAGGATTAAGGTTTTGCCAACAGGACATCATCAAAGGTTTTCTGTTTATCTTGTGGGAAATACACTTAAGGGAATGAGGATATTTTCTTTTCCGACTTTCTTCTTCCTTTCTGTTACAATTCAAAAGTGACAACAGGAGTTTTATCTTCTATTATGGGTAGAGTGATCATATAATTTATTTTCTTATCTGGAATATTAGAGAGCAAAAGGTGGTATTTTTTAAAAATTAACCCAAAACAATAGATGTAAATAAGTAGTTTGGG
This sequence comes from Callorhinus ursinus, assembly GCF_003265705.2. Taxonomy (NCBI): domain Eukaryota; kingdom Metazoa; phylum Chordata; class Mammalia; order Carnivora; family Otariidae; genus Callorhinus; species Callorhinus ursinus. The sequence goes on along the minus strand of NW_027397066.1, from coordinate 26,097,203 downwards.
CTACTTAAGACAGAATCTAAAATGTTTTTATTGTTTTTCCGTAGAAAAAGGTCAGTGAAGATACAATGGTTATAGTTTGGAAAGCTAGAAACCTTTAATGTCTTGGCAAAATATTTAGTTAAATTGTTCCCAACTGTTTCAATAAGGATTGGCTCAGTTACAAAACAAAACACCAAAATCTCAGTGCTTCAGTACAATAAGTGTTTATTATTGGAGCAAAGTTCATATATAGTTCTAAGCAGCTGTTTTCCACATTCTACACCACTTAGATTTAGGGGTAATTCCATCTTAATGCAGGAAAAGAGAAATGAGTATTATTCAATAGCTCTTCTACCCATAGGTGTGACTTAAGTCAAATTCATTTAATATTCATTAAAAACAGAAAATCACATGACAATGTTTAATTTCTGGGGATGGGATGTGCATTTTTAATATATAAACTGGAAGGGAAGGAACCACACATATTGGTAAATACTAGTAAATTCTACCGTGTCTGCTAGCTCAGGAGGGCAGACCAAATGTGAATAAAGCTAAAACACTGAGGCAAATGTTAGGTAAATTCAGAATGTTGGAATTTGCTATTTTCTTTTTGCTTTTTAAAAGAAAATTCCTGAGAAAGAGAGAGAGAGATAAAATTAGGCTGGGATGTATCCATGTGCAGAAATAGATAGAACAAATTTAGATTTTCTAAAGAAGGTATTCTTGCATCTTACAGTGCAGATTTATTCCCATAATTTGGAACTTGACAGTGCTGTTTAGAAAAAAAGAAAAAAAAAGGAAAAGAAAAAGAATTAAAAAAGCCAAATGTTTGAGTGTTTAAGAGGCACTGCCTTCACACTCAAAGTTGCATTGAGCTGGAGGAAGCAGATATTCTAATAGAGGACAGTAAGTAATAAACTTGAATTTTCATGCTTGTGACCCTGACAAGAGAAGAACATTGACTTTGGTTATATTTATATGGAATTTATCAAAAGCTAACTAGACAAGGCCCCTTACATACCAGAGCTGGAATTCTAATGGGAATATAGACAGGACGCTATAAATAAATCACATAATATTTTGCAAGATGGAAAGTGCTTTAGAAGAAGGCATAAAGGTGTAATCAATGCTGAGGGACATTCATAGCCACAGCCATGGGAAACAGATACATTTTTAAGTAGATTAAAAAGATTAGTTATAAAAAGTTGACATTTGACAAAAACTTGAAAGCAGACAAGGGATTAGCCCTCTGAACATGAGGGAGAAGAGTGTCTCTGCAATGTGCAGTGGCTAAGGTGAAAGTAGACCTAATATTTTCAATGAGCAAATTGAAATTTGTTTCAATTAAAACAAAGAGGACAATGTGATGGAAGTGTTAGTCACTCATGAGATCTGAGAGCAAATATTGAAGCATATCATGTAGCAAATGTTGGTTTTGTACCGACTTTGATTTTTCTCTACATGAAATGGGAGGCCACTGGTAGGTTTTGAGCAGAGGAAGGATGTTACCTGATTTTTCTTTCAAAAAATTACCCTGGCTCTATTCTTGAGATTAGGCTAGGCACAGTCAAGGAAAGTACCAGTTGAAAAGTACTCTATTTTCACAGTGACCAAGACATGATGAATTGATAGCACTGAATATAGTAGAAAACTATCAGATCCTGAATATATTTTGAGGATAAAGTCTCTTCTGACAATTTTCACATGAAAGGATAAGCAGAGTTCAATATAATCTCATACTCCATATTTTTTACTACAGTAACTCAAATATTGGCTTAATATCTACTTAGTTGAAGAAGATCATAAATAAGCAATTTGGGGGCTGAGGTATAGTTAGAGAAGTAGAGATCTGATGTTCATATGGATGTGTTAAATTTCAAAATCTGTCAGATATCTAGGTGGATGTGTTAATTAAGCCATGACATATACCAGTCTGGGTTTAAGGAGAGAGGACAGCCTGAAGATATATAGTTAGTACATTGGCAAATAGATGATATTTAAGCTCTTCTTTTTTTAAAGATTTTATTTATTTATTTGAAAGAGCGAGAATGAGAGAGAGAGAGAGCACACGAGGGGGGGGTCAGAGGGAGAAGCAGACTCCCTGCTTAACAGGGAGCCCGATGTGGGACTCGATCCCGGGACTCCAGGATCATGACCTGAGCCAATTGAGCCACCCAGGCGCCCGATATTTAAGCTCTTAAGACTGGATCACATCATGAAAGAGATACTATACATGAAAAGGAGGGGGGGGAATAATTAGCCCAAGAATGCTATAATATTAGAGTGTAAGGGAGAGGAGAAAAAAAAAAAAACTGAAAAGGAGCCTGGACTGGAGTGACCAACGCAATAGGAGGAGACCCATTAAAACCTGGTGTCTTGGATGTAAAATGAAGAAAGTACTGTCAAAGAAGCATGCCCAGAATTAGCCAAACTGCAAGGTGTAAGGGAACAGTCCCTAAAGACTGTCATCACTTCTAATACTGATTATAAATTGGGGGGGGGGTCCTTAAAACACATCAGGTTGCAGTAATTCACTAGAAGGATTCATAGAACTCACTGAAAGCTATTACACACAGTCATGCTTTATTACAGGGAAGGTATACATTAAAATCCGTCAAGGAAAGATGTATATTGGGCAGAGTCTGGAAGTTTTCCACATGTGAAATTCCCATTGTCCTCAGGACAGCTGGCTTTCCTGACATTGATGTGTAACAGTATACAAAGAATATTTCTAATCAGGGAAGCTCACAGAACTTCAGTGTCCAAGACTTTTTATTGGTGAATCATTGTACGAATGATTGATTGTTTTTCCACATGGTTGAACTGAGTCTCCAGTCTCCCATTCCCTGGAGATTCAGCCGATATCATGGGCCCCCCACTAATCACCTTGTTAGCATAAATTATCAGGTGTAGTCCCAGATGGCCATCAAGAAAAATAAAGACATTCTTATCACTCAGGAAATTCCAAGGGTTTGAAGGTTATCTCCCAGAGCAAGGGACAAAGGCCAGGCCTCTCTTTGGGCAAAGCCAAATTCTTTGCTATGCACAGAATGAGTGATTATATAAAATCCTGCTGAAAGCTCACATTATTATTAAATAAAAATAACATTTTTATATGCTGATAATAATGATCCACTGGGGAGTAAATGTTGGCAATGAATAAGGGGGAAGGGAGAATTTCTGGAGCAAAGGTTTTAAGTACATATGATCAGGTGAGATCTAACCTAAAAGCAGAAAGATTGGCTATAGATAGCAATATGATGGTTCACCAGGTTAAGGTAGTTAAGGTGAAAGACACAGTAGATGACTGCAGATACTGAAAGATGAATGAAGTGATAGAAGTATATAGAAATCATTTTCTGAACCCTACAATCTTTCATGGGAATATGAAGAGAAGTCATCAAATAAGAATGAAGATGGGAGAGGGGGTATTGAAAATGTAAAAGGAAAAGAGAAAGTCTGGAAAAGACTCGTAGGCATATAGACAGATTTTGAAATTTAACAGATCCATATGAACATCAGATCTCTACTTCTCTAACTATACCTCAGCCCCCAAATTGCTTATTTATAATCTTCTTCAACTAAGTAGATGTTGGATTGGATGGATTAAAAAGAGCACAGTGTGATTTCCTTCCACAATAAGGGCTCACAGAAGATAGTCCTCATTAATTTAAATACTTCTATTCATTGTGTTATTTTAAGGATTTCCTTGAGCCAAATACAGGTGCATAAAGCAGGTGAGGAATAGGTAGAGAGTGGGATTTACTAAGACTGTGATTTTGCCAATTATACAAGTGTTTCATCATCTGACTCCCTCTTTCTCCCCTATCCCAGATTTATCATTTATATTTTAAGCACTTATTTTGCATCCAGGTAGGTTGAGCCTTATAGGTAGCAGTACCAGGGCATTCTGCAGATGACTTCAAATTGGGGCTGTAGGGGCCAAGGGCAGGCCATCCCAAAATGTGCCACTTTGGCATAGAGATTATTTTGAGCCCAAAATAATTAAGGACCAAAGGACTCAGGATGAACTTTGACCTTCCCACTTAAGGCCTAAAAGAATTTAGATAGAGGACCTGCTCCAGGAAGACAGTTATCATCACAGATAACTACATTATAATGTGAACTAAGGGTGGTATACAGGAAGGAATTTAGCAAAGTCTGTTTGTTAAAATTCCTCTCCATGTCCTATTATTTCTTTATGGCATGACAAAAATTTTTTTTTTAATTTTTTTTACTAAACATTTATTCTTCCCATTTCCCTATGAATTGTCTTCCACCTCTTAAAGTCCCAGAAACCCACCCCTTCTCTTTAGCTCAAGATGACATATAAGCTTCCATTGCCTGACTGTTGGGAAGCCTCTTGTATCTTTAGGGGGGAGAAAGAAATTACCTATATAATTAAATTTTATTTCCTCATGTTAATTTGTATTATGTCCATTTAACTTTTGGTCCAGCTAGAAGAGACTTACAGGATACATACATTTTTTTTCTTCCCCAACAAGTTTGAACTAATGGAAGACTTTGGTAGGAGACTGGAAGGTGGGAGGGAAAAAAAGTTAAAGCTATTTATTTTCATGTCCTGTTTGCTCTGGAAATTCCATCTTGGCAGTAACAGATTTTGAATTTGAAAGGGACTTTTGAGGTAAGAGCTTAATATTTCATTATTTTAAAAATGAGATAATTAAGGCCCAAATTGGTTTGCTTCTTAGTTTTTAGATTTTATTGATTTTTTGTTTAACAAAGTTCTCAAACGTAAATGACAGAATCAGGGCTAGAATAGTGTTTTTTGATTCTTGATTTGAAGGTGTGTGTGTGTGTGTTTATTTGTGCTTAAGGCTGCTCTGTTTTCTCACTAAATGACAGAGATATATTATATTAGTTATAATTGTAGAATAATCCAATATTCATAACAAAACACTATCAATTAAAAAAAGGGTTGTTCGGGGTTAATTCTTTTCATTTTTGGCCCTTTTAAACAATATATTCACTCTCAATATTTTCACAGTATGTGTACGCATTCTTTTCTTCTGTGCAAATAGGTCAACACTTGGTCTCATGGTTGCTTACTTATACCTCAGTCTTAGAGATAAAAAAAGTAAAGGCACATATAAAGTCATAAATTCATAAATCATTTCTGACATTTTGACTAACTAAAACACTGTTTCTAAAATTCAATCCATACCTCTCTATGTTTTCATCTAAAATTCTTTCCCTAGTATTAAGAACTTAAGGGGAAAAAAAAATCTTCTATGATATCTGCTACAACCAAAACATATTTTTTAAAGATTTTATTTATTTATTTGAGAGAGAGAGAGAGAGAGAGCACAAGCAGCGAGGAGGGGTAGTGGGAGATGCAAACACCTCACCAAGCAGGGATCCCCATGTGACACTCGATCCCAGGACCCTGGGATCATGACCTGAGCTGATGGCAGATGCTTAACTGACTGAGCCACCACAGAACCACAAAAACATATTTTAAACAGAGTTATCATAGACGCAGGTTTTATTTAAAAACTTTGGGGGAAGGGCACCTGGGTGGCTCAGTCATTTAAGCTTCTGCCTTCAGCTCAGGTCATGATCCTGGGATCCTGGGATGGAGTCCCGCATCAGATCCCCTACTCAATGGTGAGCTTGCTTCTGCCACTACCCCTGTTTGTGTTCATTCTCTTTTTCATTCTTTCTCTCTAAAATAAATAAATAAAATCTTAAAAAAGTAAAATAAATAAAAATTAAAACCTTTGGGACGGTGCCTGGGTGGCTCAGTCTGTTAAGTGCCAGACTCTTGATTTTAGCTCAGGTTATGATCTGGCGTTAATGAGATCAAGCACCATGTCAGGCTCCATGCTCAGCGTGGAATCTGCTTGAGATTCTCTCTCCCTCTGCCTTTGCCCCTCCCCACACTTGCTCTCTCTTTCTCTCTCTCTCAAAGTAAATAAGTAAAATCTTTAAAAAATTAATAATAATAAACCTTTGGGACTGGGCTACATTTACAACTTACTTCACTGAATTTATTTTTCTTTCTCTCAGGTTTCAGATGACCAGTTGAATTGTTAAAGGAAGAGATTTTATGTATAGATTATTTATCTCAGAAAAAAAGAACATATTCAAGCAGAGCAAAGAAATAAATATTGTCTGATGAAATCTAACTACCAACTACTCATTCAGTGTTCACATGATGTCTTGCAAAAGTAAAAATGATTTTATAAGCTAGTTTATATATGACTGTATTACTTCTATTCTTTGCTACTGAACTATGCAAAGGACTGAAATGAATGCACATTAGTGGAGCACAAAATGTAAATGAACCTAATTTGAAACTAGGAGAAACAAAATTGTAGAAAGTTAATTGCTTTGTTTATTTAGGGTGATTGGAATAGTACTTCTTGCTCAAAGGCACACCATAACTTGAAACTTTTATATGTTTTTTAAAAAATCTGTACACTAGAGTTCTAATACAAGGAGTAGAATGATTTGGGTGCTTTTAAGGGCATTCTGGCTTGCTAACTAAACATCAAGGACTCACAATGTGGATATTTCCCCTGTGAATTTATCACAGTTCATGATTTGGACTGCAATTTTCAGGCGCCATGTTGTTTATCTTTGCATTTATTCAGAGTTGATAAGCCCTAAGAAAAATGAAAGAATAATTATATCTAGAAGAATTTGAGTTAAATTATCTATCTATCTATCTGTCTTTATCTATCTATCTATCTATCTATCTATCATCTATAGTTATTGTTATCAGCTAAATTGTGTCCCCTCAAAATCCATGTGCTAGGATCCTAAATTCCAAACCTCAGAATATGACTGTTTTGGAGATAAAGTCTTTAAAGAGGGGAACAAATTAGAATGAGGCCATTAGAGTGGGTTTCCAATTCAATTGGACTGGTTTGCTTATAAGAAGAAGCTACTTTGTGGCATCTGGGTGGCTCAGTTTGTTGGGCCTGGACTCTTGGTTTCAGCTCAGGTCATGATCTCATGTGTCCTGGGATCGAGCCCTGCCTTAGACTCTGCACTGAGTACAGAGTCTGCTTGAGATTCTCTCTCTCCTTCTTCTCGGGCTCCACATGCTCTCTCTCTCCCTAAAAATCTATAAATTAATTTATAGATTCAGTGTGCATCTCATTGTTCCTAATTATATCACAGGATAACCCTTGGCTATAAGATGTTCAGCCTTTTAGAAGAAGGAGGTAAGGAGAAGATGGGTTTTGAGGGCCATAGCCAATGGGCAGACTGAGTCAACCAATCCATGAAATCAATAATCTGTAAAAACATGTCTTATTATGCTTAATCTCCTCAGGACAGACATTTTTGCTCATTTGATCTGTTGATTCATTTGCCTGGTTTAAACTCCGCCATCAAAAGTATTTCTCTGGATGCAGCTTGCTTTATATCCCAAAGTGGCTTTCTTCTATTCTTCATTTCTGATAAGCCCTCCTTCCCCACCTCTTAGGGTTGGTATATTCTATCTTTACCTAAGTAAATATTTTTAGTTAGGTTAAAGTCAAATATTACAGGAGTAAGAGTTTAACTCTGCTTTGTTAACTTCAAGTTCCATTATTGCTCCTGAGATGCTATGTGTTGAGTAGCATGACCTGTCATAAGACTATCTAAGTGTGAAGACCACTTACATACTGTGAAGTGTATAAGATTTTACCTACTTGTAATCTAACAAGTTAGCCACAGTTTTTAGGATGTTGCAGAATATATAAAACTTCTGAGTCAGAGACAGAAGAGTTTATTCATGACGGCAAAAGTGGTAGCCAAGAGGATATCAGCACTATTTTTTATTTTTATTTTTTGCATTGGTTCTTCAATTTCCAGTTTCTACAAGGTGACACAAGATGGCCAGGAAAGACTTGCACATGCAATGGGTTTGTTAAAGGAGAAGAATTCTAAGTTTAGAGGACTGGAATGTTTTGTAACAGTCAGTAAGCATACCTGCCCTTTGTTCTAAAGGCAATTGCTTTATCTTTCAAGGAAATTTGCAATACAAACATCTTTGAAAAGATGATACATATCAACGAGTAGTTAGAGCCATGCTCCAAAGACTTGCAGATATGTAGGAGATCTGTGGGTCAGTGTATTCTGTCAATATAAGGGATGACTCCCCTCCCACCCATTTTGACAGGGTTACTGGGAAGTGGAGAGGAAAAACTCCTATGATATTAGGGCCCAATTAAATTAAATAAATATTTATTAACATTTATGATATATTGTTTCATCTTTTAAGAACAGAAGGAGACGCTCTCTTCAAGAAAAGAAAAGGAATTAACAAAATTTACAAAATGTCTAAAGGCAATTATTTTTTTCCATAATTGCTATTCTTAATTTAACATACAAATATATTATCTTGTACATAGTATAATTTGCATCTATTGTTTTATAGTTCAATGAGATAGCAAGCTAAATAAAATTCTACGAAATAGTTAGATGCAATACACATTACATAATAGAATCTACCACTTACATACTGTATAACTGGAAATAAAAGATTGAAATACAAGAACATACTTTTGCTTATAATTATAAAAGCAAATTATAAAAACAAAATAATACATGTTACTTTAAGAGCTAACCTCAATTAATACCTCACTTGAAAAAAAAAACTTTTTAAATTAACTTAAATTTTTGAATAATGCTTCATTATTCATAATTGATGAAGCAAAACTACTTGGGTAAAAAGGGACTACTCCATACATAAGATGAATAGCACTGGGTCTACCTTATGCACTATCCATTCAGGTTTGTGTGACTGTCCATCAAGAACTGTGAAGGGTCTAGAATTTTTCCTTGCTTGTGAGAAGACATGTTCAGTTATAGCAGTTGTGTAGATGCTGGCAAAAGACAAGAGAACCCTGGCTCTGAGACAAAGGATCCTGTTAATTATGGTGTCACACAACAAACAGTGTGAGCTTCATGTTAGCATTGCTTCCTTTTGCACCCTGTGGGGGAGGGGGAGGATTAACTCAGCATGCTTGAGTTGTTCAAACTCTGCACATTCCTAAGAAAAAACTATTTTCAAGATCTCTGGTTTCCTGCTGGGAACTGAGTTCTTGGATGTCCTGTCTGATAAGTGTTTCTGTAAGCTTGAGGCCTGGGGACATGCTGTACTAGTTTGTCCAGATAATTTGTGTTTAGCAGTATGATTTGTGGTGAACATCTGTTTTTTATCCAACAGCCTGAAGGTTGAGTAACTGACGGTAGTCATCCAGGTACTCTAAACCTCCACGACCAACTCTCAGTTTAAACTCTATACATCCAAGCTCATATGAATCTCCCTGGTTGGCAGCACTTTTCCTGTATTGTCACACACCATTCCTGGAGGAACTAGTGTGTTCTCTGTCACTCCACCAGGAGGGGACAGCCTGGTTTCCTCCAGACCTTGTACCTAGAAGTTTGGGCCTGTTTCCCTCCAGATTTTGCCCCCGGAGCCTTTCCTCTTTGTTGATTCTACTCTGTGTCCATTAGCTATAATAAACTATAACCATGAATATAACAACTTCTGAGTCCTGTGAGTCCAGCAAATCATCAAAGCTGAGGATAATCCTGACACACACCTCAAATCCCATGCCTGCAATAGAGTGGCCCAGGTCATGTTGTGCACCCTGTGAGTTTGTCACTTGAGGGACACTGAGTTTAAGAGACCATAATATTTTAAAGGGGCCAAAGCAATTCCATCCAGCCATTGCCCTGAAGCAATGTATTGTGTTATTATCTTGTTCAGGAAACCAATCTGCCCTCTGTCCTTGAGGAAAAGACTACTACTTCTTCTTCCAAGGCTATTTGCTATTCAAATGTCTTTTACAAAGAATAGTCTGGAAAAAAGTTGTTATAGCCTGTGTCAAACATACCTTAAGGTGATCGTAATCCCCTCCTCCTGAGCTGAGTAGGGTCTGTGACTTTCTGCTAACCAATATAATGTGGCAAAATTAATGGGGCATCACTCTCTTGATTTGATTACAACATACACAGCACACATACACACACACACATACATTGTATATATGTTATATATTGTACATTGTATGTCATTTATTAAATGATATTTAATATGTCCATGTATATCTATTATATATTACACATTACATATCATGTTATATGATATAGAATTATACATTATATTGTATGTTATAGCCTATATGCAACATGACACATAACATATTATATACATGACTCCATCCTGATAGCATGTGCCAGAAGAAAAATTTCTATCGGCCTTGAAGAAGCAAACTTCCATGTTATGGATGATCTTTGAGTAAGGCCATGTGGTGAGTAGCTATTGATGTCATGAGGAGAACCTCCAACTACAGCATCTATTGTTTTATAGTTCAATGAGATAGCCCTCATTCATAGAGCTACAGGTAAATGAAATCTGTTAACAGTCTGAATGAGTCAGGAAGCAGAGTTATCCCTAGCTGATTCCCCAGGAGAGTGGTACATGGTCAACCCTGATAGCAGTTTTGTGAAACCCTGAGCAGAAGACTCAGCTAAACTGTGTCTGGATTTCTGACCCATAGGAAATTAGCGATAATAAATATATGCTTTTTTTGAGCTGCAAATCTCACGGTTACTATAGCAAGAGATTACTAATACCATGTTTTTGTCACAATAGATGCAGAAACACCAGAGGTCCATGAAGACTTCTCTCCCAACCTTTTACTGAGTCATTCCCTAAATACATCCCAAAATACATCATGTCAAAATAAGCAACTTCCCCAATTAAATAATAAACGATCAAATCCAACAAGACAATTGAAAAGAAACCTGAGAGTACAGTTATTTCTCTTTCTTTTTATACACACAAATGTTGTAACACCCATTTTTATTTTGTAAATGTTATGATACTACATAATATAAAAGTGAATGAAACACGGATAATGCCTTAAAGAGTTTTCAGTCAAGTAGCAGGGGTAAATACTGACTCGCAATTCAATTGTCACATTCTTTGCTGGGAAACAATCTCAGCTCTACACACAACTAAATGTGCCCCCCCATATACAATTCTATAATGTGTCCAATTCAAACTTTTTTTCAGCAAATATGATGTAGTGAGTACACATGAAGAGAAAAATCTTATTTTTCTTAGCATTGAAATTTTCACTAATCTTCCACCCCATCCCCATAATAAAGGAATATGTTGGAAGTGATATCACCCTTGAGATACTTAGGACACAGTCCATAATCAATTGAAAGCTTTCTTAGAATCCTGAGTTTTGCCAGTAACTATACAATTTTTGTTTTGCTCCAACGCATATGCGAGCAGAAAGATCATACTGAATTATTTAGTAAGGAAGAGTAACTTTAGATGCTATTTATAGACAGGGAAAGGGTAAGGTAGAAGGTAATGTAGTGATGTAGCTGGTGGCCAGAGACCATCACTTGAGAAAGAACAGAAATTATTTATCTGTCTTTCTATGTATCTATTTAAACACCTATTATAAATACTGTACTATCACACGATGTGTAAAGAAAATCATTTTCCTTGAATTTTTTGACATTTCAATAGGATCTATAATTCTGAGTCTGATTTTTAAAGATTATTTTCTAGTCATCTAATCTTAACAAGAATAGATTACCTAATAAGGGTTACTTTCCCAAGTATAGATTGGAAAAAAAAAAAAAAAACAGTTGCACGGGAGCCCAGCTATGCTTGAATTACAGTTTTAATGAACTTTTAAATTTACATGCCTATGTCTTATCAGGTAAACCATAAACTTCTTTGAAATTCTTTAGGATAATTTGTGCACATGTTATTCATGTTTGTATGTGCTGCACTTAATTCTACACCCTTGCATCTTGGCAAGCATATAACTGCTCTGTTTTTTTTTTAATAAATATATAGATGAGGACTTTATAGCCAACTGCCAATAGAAGTATTATGCCTAGAGGCTAAATGAAGACTAATTGTCCTTTATACACATGCATTGACTTCCATAGGTTTTCTTTGTTTTCCAAATCTTGATTATAAATATTTAATACATTGAGTGATTTACCTATCATGTTTTATTAAGCATAACTAATTTCACAAAGAATAAGTCCAAATCAGAAGTCTGATATCTTGTTAAATAATAAAATATTGTTTTGATTCATTTAAAGCAAGCATGCTATCACACGGCAGAAAGTAAAATAATTAATAGGATGATGAAGTCTGATTGGTGTCAGGACTAAAACATGTTAAGAGTCAACAAAAATATATCTGAGAAATCAAGTTTATCTGTTAGTGACATGATTGAATTAATTTTTTAAAGTTTGAAAATAATATGAACATGAAATATAATTTTTCAGAACTTGATTATAAATTTAATATTTTACTTTCTTTACATTTGCAATCAAAACAGAGTTGTACTTTAACTATTTACTTGAGGGCAGTGTTTGCCCTCAAAGAAACAGCAAGAAATTGTACATGTCAGCATAGAGATTTCATTGTTATGCTCTCTCATAGGGATACAAAATCTAGATTCTTCATTATAGCCATGATACAAAACAATAAAAGATTTATTTTAATTGGGAATTTCTGAATGATGTCTCATTCAAGTCTAAATATATTAGACATTATAGTTTGAGGTTTTAAAAATTGAGTGAACATCTAAACATTGTATGCATGCATTATATGCTATATCATAAATTATGAAAAAATATATGTGCATGATAAATTAAACATTAGATTGTATGCTGCATTATGAATTATAAATAACTATACAAATATGAATTATATATGTATTTCTCCTTGTTAGTGCTGAATAATTATCACAGATGATTATCACTTTTATATGACATAAATCCATGTAAGATATCTGAAACAGGATTTCAAGTAATAAAACACATTAATTTTGGCTTTGGAAACAGAAGATTTTAAACCAAAGAGTTTATATTACATAAAAAATTTCTCATAGAGCAGACACAGAAACTAGAAAAATAAAATTTGTAAAAAAAAGTACAGAATGTTTATTAATTCTTGTGTTAATCACAACACTTTTTGCAAGTCATTAAAACCCACTAAAACCATTTTTAGTAAAAAATGCACTTTCATGGAAAGAAAATGGGATTTCAGTCTAATGGAAGCACCAGAACAACTCCAGGAACTTCAGGATAAAGAAGTTTGGGCTAGAAAACTCACAGAAAATTGGAACACCAATATACTAAGCCTGTGTCTCAATTCTAGCCATTGCATGAATTTCATGTCTTGTTAAGTGATCTACTGAAAAAGTCTGCAGCAGAAAAAGGAATGGTAACTTAATAAACAGCCAAGAGGATTGTTCTACTGGGTGTATAAAATTTTTGTTTATGTGTTTTTTTCTTTGTATGTGTACACTGTTTTGCCATTTAGATTATAAATACATCCCAGAATTTATTTTTTTCCTGTAGAGATACACGGGCATAATAAACAGTTCCATTTTTCTTTTGAGAAAAATATAGGAGTTAAGTTTAACTGAAATGTTTTGAAAAAATTCAGTAAGGACTAAAATTTATTAATGAGGAAAATTTATGACCAAGATGATTAAAATTTCTTTTGGTTTAGCTAATAATCTTTTAGAAGACATTCTATACAATCGTTATAATTTTAAGGACCATGGAAAAGTGACATGAACTAGATAAATCCCCTAATTATGTATTTGAAGAAACTGAACCTCTTAGAAATGAAATGGTTTGAGCCTGGTCATCCAGCTAGTTAATAAGAAGGAAATCAACATGGGATGTATCTGTTTGATTTTTGTAAAAAATATAATATATACATAAATGATTACATGATTCATATAATTATATTATAATATAATATAATATAAATATATTATATTTAATATATACAATATTTTCCAGACCAAACAAAAACATAAGTATATGTACATATATACATACACATATACATATGTATACATATTCATATCTTCATCTCTAGCAGTTTTCTTTACATTTCAATATTTCAATATTCAATATAGTCATTTATATGGCAAACATTTCCTTTAGAATGTTTAATTTGAAGAACATTTCAATATATTTACCATTTTCTACCCCTTACAATTTTGTGTTATTTTTCTCTGTTGGTCTTTATCTATCATCTGTCTTTCTATCATCTATCTGTCCATCTACATAGCTATCCATGCATTCTACCATTTTATTAGACAAACAATAAAAGATGGAATGCAATCATATAGATAAAAAATAGGATATACATAAACATAAAAATTGAGAGAATTATTTGCTTATCTTATTTAATTTCTTTTTGAAATATTGGAATAATTTGTTTTAAAATTTATTTATGTGCACCACGTACGAATATATTTTATTAGTATTAGAGTATCATATACATGCCTTTAAAAATAAATTGTAGGATTTTTCTCTTTCTTTTATTTCCTTTGGCTATTGCATGACTATCATACCCAAATCAGCCTCAACCATTCCCTAAGGTAACCTATGTTAAAATTTAATGTATCCTAATAATTCTCTTTGTATTTTTACTTTTTGTTCAGTATTCAAATTATCCTATGCAGATAAGCATGTAGGATATTCATGCGTACATGTGGGATATACATGTATACATGCATTTATCTACATACACACACACATACACAATCCATTCTTGTTATTTATGATAGTTACGTTCTATGAATTTTCCCTGAATCCTGAATTAGTGAAAAATGAACATTGCTTCCTGGTAAAATACAGAATTACGTTCCCAGGAGTCTCTGGTCACAACATTTTTGTCAACAGATCAATATATAACCTTGTTTTTTGTATGTTTGGAGACATTTTATTTAATAAACTTTATTAAATTCATTAACATTGAATCCATGACCATACTCAGCACCATACTTTGTATCTGAAAAAAGCCTATCTAACACACTCTGTAAGGCACATCACACCCATCTTGCACTTTGGAAACCTTACACTTTTGGTACTACACTTGGGTGCCATTTTAAACAGTGAAATCACAAAAAAAGAAAAAAAAAGCACAGGGGCACCTGGGAGGCTCAGTCAATTAAGCATCTGATTCTTGGTTTCAGCTCAGGTCATAATCTCATGGGTCCTGGGAACAAGGCCTGCAATGCAAGGGGTTCCGTGCTCAATGGGAAGTCGGCTTGAAATGCTCTCCCTCTGTCCCTCCCCCCACAACTCGCGTGCACAGTATGTCTCTCTCAAAATAAATAAATCTTTAAAAAAGTACCAAAAATGCAATGAATACAACACTAAATAAACCATGAACAGAACTGACAGCTGAACTGAGCAAGGAGGCAGAGCATCACTTTGACACCAATAGGGAACTTGTATGTTGGGGAACTCAAATTTTCCACAGCTTTGCATATGTTTGTAAATGACTGTGGAAGCTGAGTATTGATTTTGGGTTGACATAAATTTTAGTGAGTGGTTGAAATCACAGATAATGAAAATCAACTGTATATGAATCACATATGTACACATATTCTCTGTTAACACTTGTAAGTATAGAATTTATATAGAGTTTATTTTCTTTTTATAATATAAAACTTGATGTCATGAACCATATTCATTAGGGAGATTGCAGATTGAAGAGGTATATATTTATATTTATATTATATTTTACTTTAATAGATTTTACCATCCTGGAAAGCAATAGGTGGTGTATCTGCTTTAAATTTATTTACGATTGATTATTTGAATAATATATTTCTACCAGAGTTGGAACTTGCAAATCTTCCCACGTGTTTGTTTGGCTTTTGGATTTGATATTTACTATATATTTATTCATATTTTTTGAACATGTTTTCCTCTTTGACCTTTTTTTCTTAATTTATAAGAACTCTTGGTATCATAATGTCAGTATTCCTTTGTAATCTGCATAACTGATGATCTTTATATGTTATGCTTATTGATTTGGGCTTTATATATTGTGTCATGCAATGGTTTTTATTTTTATATAGTGCAAATTCCTGTGCTTTATTTTATTTACTCTGACGTATCGGTGTCTGTTTCTCCAGGATTGTTACGTATATTTTTAGATTTTCTAGATTTTTCTGCATTAATGGGTACAGACAAGAAAAAATCCCAACAGCCTGAAATCTAGGCAAAGGATCAGGAAATGGCAGAGCCTTGCAAGTAGGAGAAGTTTTATAAAATAACTGGTTTGCTACAGCCAAATAGCACAGAAAAATATCTGGCCCCATTTCTACCAATAATCACAAAGGCCAAATAGAGAACTTTTACAGACTATAAAGAAACAACCCAATTTTTCCACTGGGGTGGTGTTAGGGATGACCAAATAAGGAGCCAGGACTGTCATTCTTGCCAGACTGGAAACTGTCCTTCCCTCTTAATTGACTTCCCCCACCAATGTTAGTCAAGACCAAATAGGGACTTGGACATCCATCCCCATCATCAATGGAAGAACAATACACTTTTCAAGAAATGGTACTGGAGCAATTTGATATTCATTGAAGGGTGTGGGGGGAAGTCACTTAAATTAAGTTTCATACATCATACGAAATTTAGCTTAAAATGAATCACAGTCTTAAATGTAATTTTCAAAACTATAAGATACTTAGAAAAAAAAAAATAGGAGAAAATCTTTGGGAGCTAGGACCAGGCAGGGAATTCTTTGACTGACTTGACTCCAAAAGTACAATACATAAAAGGAAACATTGGTAAATTGGACTTGCCCTGTGAAAGGCTCTGTTAAAAGGATTGAAAAAAATGACACACTGGCAGAAAATACTTGCAAACCACATATCTGACAAAAGGCAAGTATCTAAAGTATATAAAGAACTAAAAACAAACCCTCAACAACAAAACCAAAAACAAACAATAGTATTAGAGAGTGAACAAAAGATATGAAGAAACATTTCGGGGCGCCTGGGTGGCTCAGATGGTTAAGCGTCTGCCTTCGGCTCAGGTCATGATCCCAGGGTCCTGGGATCGAGTCCCGCATCGGACTCCCTGCTCCTTGGGAGCCTGCTTCTCCCTCTGCCTCTCTCTCTCTCTCTGTCTCTCATGAATAAATAAATAAAATCTTTAAAAAAAAAAAAAGAAACATTTCACTGAAGATAATACACAAATGAAAATTAAAACTATAATGAGGTATCACTTCATATCTATTAGAATAGCTAAAATAAAAAAATAGTGACATCAAATATTAGAAAAGATAAGATAAACTGAAATATATTACTGGTGGAATATAAAATGGAGAGATATTTTGGTAAATACTTGGGCAGTTTTTTAAGGAACAACAATGATACATACACACACACACAGACACATACACACACACAACACGTAAGTACCATGCAACCCCAAAACTGCAACTCTGGCCATTTAACACAGGTATATGAAATTTTATGTTCACACAAAAGCCTGGAGGTGCCTGGGAGGCTCAGTCGGTTAAGCAGCCATCTCTTGATTTTGTTTTAGGTCATAATCTCAAGGTTCTGGGATGGAGTCCTGTGTTGGTCTCCGTGCTCAGCAGGGAGTCTGCTTGAGGATTCTTTCCCTGTGCCTCTCCCCCTGCTCACTTGTTCTCTCTCTCTCTCAAATTAATAAATAAGTCTTTAAAGAAAAAAAATAACCTGTGCACAAAATCCATAGCAGTTCTATACGTGATAGCCAAAAAGTAGAAAATCTAGTTCTTTCCCTTAGGCAGATCCAGGATTTAGTAAAGAAATTTCTTCCATTGCTAACATGTCTGGCATAAATCAGTTATTCTTAAGGACCATAGACTGCTGGGTGATTCTCATATTATTTTTTTTCCTTTTCTTTGATATTAATGGAAGTTATTATTGTGGATATCATGTGTCTTCTCTAATATTGTGTAGTGTGTGTGTGTGTGTGTGTGTGTGTGTGTGTAAGGAGCAAGAAAAAACAAGAATTCGCTGTAAAGTATTGATGTATTTGTTTTTGAACAGTTAAAGGAGAAAAAGTTATATAAAATAATCCATGGGCAACCAAATATTTTCTTTTTCTTCTAAAGCCAAAGGAGAATCATAGAAGGTTTTTGAGCAGGACTATGACAGGATCAGACCTGACCTTTTGGAAGATTTATTTAGAAGCTGTGCACACTAGATATGAGTAGTAAGAGCCTGGAGATTCTATGAGCTAACTGATCTTCAAGGCTTGTCAGTTATGTGTCTTAATTTCAAGCTTTGCTCAATAAATAGTTAATGATTACTTGATGATACTACATTTTGTGAGATAATTTTATACAGCCATGTGCCCCTAAAAGCTGTGCTAAAATCTCTTAGGATAATATGGTAGTTTTCCTTTATGTTGCTTTCAAATTGCTTATCTTGTACTTGAACTTCCATAGCTTCACAAAATATATAGAATATATAGCATTCTTATTTTTTGTTTGTCTCACCATATGTTTAATAATACCTTTTTTTTAAGTTCTTCATTTTTTTAGGATTAAATAGCTCTCTGCAATTTTATAATTTGAAATTTTGTGGAATTTATATTCATTTTACCTATATACTTTTGATTTTATAAATGACAATAGTTCCTTTCAAACTTCGTTTTAATTAGAAAAAAATCTTATCACATTTTTTTCTTCCACGGGTAGCAGAGTTTTATCTTGGAATGAACATGGGCTCTGGTGTCTGTTCTATTTATCAATACTTGCTTCACAAAATATCAAAATCTTAGTGGTTTAAAATACCATTTTATTATAGTTCAGATTTGGGGGAGCTAGAAATTCAGGGAGAGCTCAGCTGTATGATATTTCTGTCCACATGGCATTGACTGAGTCACTGTGTCACACACAGCTGAAGACTGGGCTACTCTGTAAGGCTCTAAGACATTTACACACATACCTGCTACTTTGCAGAGATTGGAGGAAGGCTGGTATTAGGTACATCTTCCTCTTAGGTCTCAGAAATTTTCTAAATGGTCTCTCTAGCAGGGTAACTGGAATTTTAAATGATGGCTTAGATATCCAAGAACAAGTGTTCTATGAGTGGGAAGTAACAGTCGTCAGTCTCTTGAGATCTGGAACCAGAAACTGGCAGAGCATCACATTCACTGGTCAAGAAGTCAAAGAGCCCAGATTCTGTGGGAAAGATAGTGAGCTTCACTTCACAACAGGAAACATAGCAAAATATGTGTGGTATATTGGAAGTACCAGTGTCACAACTGAGTATCAGTTAGCATTTTCAACAACTAACCAGTTTTTGACATTGAACATATAACTTAATTTCCCAGATTTTAGCTCCTTAACCATAAAAGTATATAATTTACTCATCACATTGAGTTTTGGCAGAAGTTAAATGAAAATGTTTCTATAAAACAGGCTACTACCTTTCCCACGGTAAATGTTTATCACATCTGAGTTTTCTTTCCTTTATCTTTACTCTATCCTTACACAGACATTATCTTACTTCAATGGTTTTATTTGTCTTTTCTGGACTTCTACAAGTATCAAATTGAAGTTATTAACAGAAATTGATGTTATTAATAGAAATATTTTCATTTTTGTTCTTGTGTTAATCAACTATTATACTATAAGTAGACATTGGCCCAGTGATGACTGCAATATGGAAATCTATGAAATATATGACCAACTATCATTTAAAATAAAATGAAAATATAATTATCTACACGGAGATTAAGAAGCAGTTCCAACGCTTAACGTTTTTCTCCACCTGCAGTAAACCTAGTTATGGGACAAAGCGATTGCTTTTAAGTAATGGAAAATTGAATTATCTATCATGGCCTCAGGAATGCAAATACTAATGGCAATTAGACATTATCTAAGCTCAACTTATTAAAAACTATTTAATGGACAAATAGGTAGATATAAACCACACAGAAGTATCTTAAATCAAACTAAAATATATATCATATCTTCTTCTACTAAAGTAGGCAACATGCCTTTAAATGTATTAATACTAGTTGACACGGGATTTGAAAAGTTCATGTAATACAATGACTTGAGATGAGAGCTGTTATATTCTCCGGTATAGTCTCTCTAACAAGCTTAGAGGAAATTAAATTTACAAGACAAGCTTTCCGTCTGTGAGTTTATCATTCTGCTATACAATTAAGATTGCAGATATCGTCTCTCTTCTTATTAAATCCTGTAAATGTGCCCAGAGGCTACTGCAAAGGGAATATCCACAAAATGAGATCAAGAAATACATAAATAAGAAATGTGAGTTTAGTATTCATTACTCATAATTTCCAGAGTGTGCATGGAGAATGAACAGAACATTTATATTCATTCAGCTTTACTAATATTGACCTAGCAGAATGTTTTCAATACAACATTGTGATGTCAGGGACTATTGGCAAAAAGGAACTTCTAGATCACCGGCTGGAGACAGCTTCTTTGACAGATGAAAAACAAACAGATAAATAAAAACAAGCAAGCAAACAAATTTTCTAGGCACAGAAAAAGAAAACTGTCTTCTGAAAATTCAAAGACCTAGTAAATGACAGAGCTGAACCATGAATCCGAGTATATAACTTCCAAGTTTAGAATTCTCTTTACTAATTCATCGCTAATGCCTATTCTGAAACTAATTAAGACCCTTACAACATACATTCCAACATTATAAGCCACCTTTAATCCATTCAGAGGACCCAGCTGATAATCTAATAGCTTGAATTTTCATGGGAACTAAGGTTTCTACACATACTAAATATGTTACTAAATATGGTTAATGTATATAAATATATTTTACCCCAACAATTTGCAATAATAGAATTGCATTACTTCAGAACAATTTATCTTCTGATCCTGAAAAAAGAAATTGGAATTCAGCATTCAGATACTTTAATGTGACATCCAACTAAAACAAGATTGAAAAGCAAACAATTATCTCAGAATGCCCAGAGCCATGAAATGTAATCAGAAGCATGTTTTTCAGAAATTTTTTATGAAAATGGTTTATATATTTTAATACGTTGTGATTAAACACACAGGATTATTAATAAGACAAATTTGGTTTATAACCCCTTTTAAGTAAGGAGAATAACAAAATGATACTAAACAAATACTTAGCCTAGTTAGTTAATCCTTTATCTCATCATCTCCCTGGTGAGATATATGGTTAGTGTTACGTCTGTGTGTTGGGGGCGGGGGCGAAGGATACATAAAAGAGACAGACAGAGATAAATAAAGAGACAGAAACTGAGATTGATTGTTCAGTGACAAGCACTAAGTTTTAAGCAGACAGCATGTTACAATGTTTAGAGTTTGATTTCGACTTGGTAAACTAGGATTTGAATCTTGTCTTCAGCCCACTGGAGTGGGATACAACCTTATGGAGAAAAAAATAATTTATTGAGTCTGTCTACTTGTGGGCCTAATAGGGATAATTGTTGTATATACTTCTTTTGTTTTTTTTTTAAATAGACTTCTCATTTTAAGATGGAATCGAAAAAGTTGTTACAATATAATTCAGTAAATGGGAGGCATCTCAGAACAAGACTCTCAACATGCTTTGTAGACATTTGAGCTTTTGTTTAATTATTATTCTTTCTCAAAAATACAGTTTCTTCCATAACAAATTAAGCATTTATCTTTTTTATTTTTTTTATTTTTTAAAGATTTTATTTATTTATTTGAGAGAGAGAGAATGAGAGACAGAGAGCACGAGAGGGAAGAGGGTCAGAGGGAGAAGCAGACTCCCCGCTGAGCAGGGAGCCCGATGTGGGACTCGATCGCGGGACTCCAGGATCATGACCTGAGCCGAAGGCAGCCGCTCAACCAACTGAGCCACCCAGGCACCCAAATTAAGCATTTATCTTAACAAAAGGTATTGTTCTATCCCTGTGTTGATAAGGGACGTTTTCAAAACTTAATGTTTGTGGGTCTTGTTTCTGGAGTCCCAAGGAAGCTATACTTTATTCAGCATTGACCAAGGTCAAAATGACTCAGCAAAACCTCAAAGCATGGGCTCTATTTCCACCCTGAGCACACATTGCATGTCTGCTTTGTTAAAAAAAAAAAAAAAAAAAGATTCAACCAAAAAGGAGCATTCCAAACATAAAGATAAACAAACAAACAAAAAACCCTCCTGGTTTCCATAAGATTAAAGACATAGTGGCCTTGCTCATACATACTAAAAACATAAGATAAATTCTGTAACTTTCTAGGATGTCCTTTGTCATGATGATTTGTAACTCTTTATGTAAAAAAACATATATGCACCAAATGGTCCTTCCCCGGAGCACTCTCCTCTTTGTGAAGATTGTGTATTCCAGCCAGCTGTCCTAACTTGGACTCAAATAAAGCTCTTTCCTTTCTCTTTAAAATTTTAAAAAGGATTTGTTCATTTTGCATCTAGAATGTTACTACTTATAAGTTGGATATACAAGTAAGTGTAGAATTTGTAGCCATATTCCCAAAATAGTATTTAAATTCACATTCATCTTATATAAGAAAATGAATATCCTGGGTGAAGCACCATATCTTTTCTAAACACCACTCATTATAATTATAGTTTATTTATAGAGAACATTATGATGTTTACATTATTAAAACAAAGCGTGTTAATTTTTCACATTAACTATAGAAGTGAATGCAGTTTCTAGAAAGAAAAAAAATGGGAACTTTGAAAATCTTGTGAAATTTTAAAACTACATGAAATTACAGGACATTAGTATAGGACAGAGTATACTCAGCTCTATTTGGCCTCCCGAAATTGTGATGAGTATAACTAGAGGCGGGAAACACTTATCCGTTCAGCAAACATGAATCAATGCCTATTATGTTCTAAGCTGTTTTCCAAATACAGGTTCCCCTCACTCTCTGAAAGTAGAGCATTCTTATGAAATCTTTTGTAAGCTGGAAATGGTGTAAAGTGAAGAAGCATTTATCATTAATTTATATGGAAACATTTTTGAGGATTCCTAGACTCAAAAAAAAAAAAAAAACCTCTTAGGCTTTTCTAATTACCTTAGGACACATCTTGCTAACGGATGCACACAATAAATCAAGACAAAGCATAGATGCTCATAGACACACTTCAAAGCTATGGTGGCTTGATGCGGAAATGCTGAGTGTAGTTCCCGGGGAAGGAGCCTGGCGGGGCTACTCCTGCTTCTCAGGGTGTGTGCTGCTTCTAAAACAGATTGCAGCAAAACAAACGCTAAATGGTATTTTTGCTTTTTGATATAGATATAGATATAGATGTAGATTTCGATATAGATATAGATATATAAAGTGAAAATCCTCTTTGCATTTCCTTCAGTTAGTGAAAACAGGTACTAATGTGGGTCTTTTGTGTAAGTGAAGGGGGGCGGGAATTTTTGAAAAGCAGGGGATACCTGTATCAAAAAACAAGAATGAGTAAGATGCAGTGCCTGTTGTGAACTTCCTTACAGATTTGTGAAGGAAATCAGTATAGAAGCAGGTGTGATGAGAGCAGGAATAAGGGGCAAATGCCATGGGAAAGGCGCTTTTGAATTTACTTTATCAACTTTGCTTAAGCAAGCAGAACAGAGGTCTGATTTGACAATCACAGTGATTTTGTGTTGTTAGTTATTTGGCAGTTAGATTGTTTCTGAGCACAACGATTGGATGGAGAGGATAATATTTTTTTCAGAAACTAAACAATAATTCTAATGTTTTTGTTGGAATAATAATCCCATATTATTCTAATAGCAGCCTCCTGTCTCTCTCCCTTATGTCCTTATCTATAAAAGTCTGTCCAAAGAACGGTGGAGAGAATAATTTTATTTAAGGAAAATTGGAGACTAGGAAGACCCTTCACAGAATGTCGGTATTTCATCTTTGTCTCTGAGCTCCCCTCTGCCAGTGGTGGGACCAGGCTAAGTAGAGAGATATCTTGACTGGAAATATATGCATCCTTATGTTAAGTATAAAGGGCCTTTCCCAGGATCTTTCCCATAAATACTCCATATGTGGTGATGGTAATAATTATTCTCTATGTCTTGATTTTTTTTTTTTGCTTCGAATTAAAATAGCTGACCTACCAATGTAATGGGACTGTCAGGAAGATTAAATTAGATTAATTTTTATAGGCTTTATGGTAATAAAATATTTTCCCATGTATTGTATTCAAATAAAGGGAATATTGGAAAGATAATTTTATCCACTTTAAATATGAAGATACTAAGACTAAAAGAAGTTCAGCTTCTTTTTTTTTTAAACTTTTCTTTTTTATTGTTATGTTAATCACCAAGCTTCCTTTTTGAAGTACTATTATCTACCTATGTCTCTGACATCATAAAAGAGTTGAAACCATATTTTTTACTCTGATGCCTTTTGTCAACAACATGTTGGAAGGCGATTAATAAAGTTTGCATGTCATTTTTCCCTATGGTGGTTTATTGATCCTTTCATCCAAGATTTATTTTTTTTTAAGATTTATTTATTTATTTTAGACAGAGAGAGGAACAGAGCAGGGGGGAGGGGCAGAGGGAGAGAGAGAATCTCAAACATTCTCCCCACTGAGCTCAGAGCCCAAAATGAAGCTCAATCTCACCGCCCTAGATCATGACCTGAGCCAAAATCAAGAGTCAGATGCTTCACTGACTGAGCCACCCAGGCACCACTCATTCAATATTTATTGAGAATCAAAGCTTTCAATATCAGGGGTCAACAGAAAAGAACAAAAGAAAAAAATCCCTGCACCCCAAGAAATTTCACTGTAATTGGGCATAGAGAGTGCAGATAACAGATAAGTCAAATAAAATATTTAGAAAGTTAAGTAGAGAGGGGTGCCTGGATAGCTCATTAGGTTAAGCCTCCAACTCTTGGTTGTAGCTCAGGTCATGATTTCAGGGTCAAGATATCAAACCCCGCACTGAGCTCCACACTTGGCACAGAGTCTGCTTGAGCTTCTCTCTCTCTCCCTCTCCTACTGCCCCCCCATTTGTGTTCTGTCTTTCTCAAGTAAATAAATGAATCTTTTTTTTTTAAGTTTAAAATGAAGGTTTATCCTTGGCTGATTTTCATCCATAGGAAGAGAAGATTGTTTTTGTAGGTATATGGGCACAGGTGTAATTGGGTGGACGTTCTTTTCCAATTATTTTCAATTCTTCATTAAAGTAGGAAGTACAGTCACACTGTGAAAGTAAAGAAAAAGAATGAGGTCTTGGATAGTTGGGGAGAGGAGAGAAATTATGAATAGATGCTTAAGAAATTGAGGGAATGAATGCACTAAGCAACAGGGAATGCTTGCCAAGCAATGTAACAGCCTGTTTGAGATAAGCAAATATGAATATACAGTGAGACTGGTTGTGGGAGGAAGTTTAGGGACAGAGTTGGATTTAAACAGAGTTGGAGTTTGGCCATATAACTACAGTAAAATTTGAGAGAGGCCATGGGGTTGATTTCACATACAAAGGAGTGATTGAAATACATAGCTATAGAATTTAAATATAATTTTATCAATTTTGCAAAAAACATTTAGTGATTCCTTTTGATGTATCCAGTACTGTGTCCTGGTGGAGACATAAGAATATATATTCTTGTCAAGTATTCATGCAAACTTGTTCTGTGCTTAGAAAACTAATTTCTAATAGTCGGTTATATGTATATATGTGCATGTAGAAATTACAAGACATTAGTATAGGAGTATTTAGCTCTATAGGACCCCCTGAAATTGTGATGAACATAACTCAGATGCAAGAAATACTTATTCATCCATCAGTAAACTAAAATGTAATAGATTTTTGAGTGAAGAATAAGGGAAAATTTAATTAAATAAAATTATAATTAAAATGTTGGATAACTACCACGAATGAATTAAATACAATTACATAAAATTCATTAGAGAATTGCAATGAAAACATTCTAGTACACTAGACATTAGATTGTGCTTTATAATACTGAGGAATTCTACATAGTTGCATGATGGTTTCATTCACTTATTCATTCCACAGTTACTGATTTTCCATTTTTGGCCAAGCAAATGTCTTACTTTTCTGTTACTTGTGTAACAAATAAACTACCACAAACCTAGTCACTTAAAATAGCACAAGTTTATTATCTTACAGTCCTGTAGGTCAGGAGCCCAAGATAGTCTCACCAGCTATCAAGGTGTCAGCAGGCTTGATTTTTTTTTTTTTTTCCTGGGGGCTTTAAGGAAAAATACGTTTTCTTGTCTTTTTTAGCTTCTAAAAGTCACCTGCATATCTTGATCCTTTTACTACATCTTTAAAGCCAGGAACATCATCTATTTCTGGCCTTTTTTCAGGAGTCACATCTCTCACTGAGCACTGCCTGAAATGGTTTTCTACTTTTAAGGACATACGTGATTAGAATGGGCACACCTGGGTAATCTCCCATCTCAATGCCATTAATCTTACTCACATCTGCAAAGTTCCTTTATCCATGGAAGTTAAGATATTTCCATATTCCTGTGATTAGAATGTGAACACCTGGGGGGCAGGCATTTCTCTGTCTGCTGTAGCAATGGACATATTATTCTGCCTCAGTGGAGGTTACATTTGAGTGGACAAGAACTTTTCCACGTCGTGCGTTACCATTAATTTACACATGGTCTTGTCATGCTCTGTAGCATCTGTATGTTAATCATACTGTGTTAGAATTCAAAACTGTGACAAAAACCAACTGTGTTGCTATGTTAATGAACAGATGTAATAACTCATCAATATCTGTTTGGGGAACACTGTGGAACACCAGAACACCAACAACTGGGTAAGGCAACAGAGTCATAATGTTCAATTTCACCAGTCACTTTCTTATGTCATAATTAATGAAGGTTTTGCCGGGGGTTTTTTGTTTGTTTGGTTTTGGGGAGACAACTGGGAGTCCCTAAGTGGAGAGAAGTGAAGAATTCTTAGAGCACTCTAAAACAATACCAGTTACGCTGAGTGTAATGCTGAGGGAGCTGTGACTGGAGACTGGTGAATTAAAAAAAAAAGGAAGAGTCACAGTACATCAGGAAACAAACTAAGTTTCATCAAGGCACCTGGCTCATGCAAATGTTGAATTCCTAGGACATATCATGCTTCCTTAGGAGATTATTGCATTTTATTCTGAAAAGACACCCTCTTCACAGGGGCTAAGAATGTCAGTTGATGGGGCTGCTGGGTGGCTCAGTGGGCCAAGCGTCTGCCTTCAGCTCAGGTCATGATCCCAGTGTCCTGGGCTTGAGCCCCACATCAGGTTCCCTGCTCAGCAGGGAGCCTGCTTCTCCCTCTCCCTTGGCCTGCCTACCTGTCTGCCTACTTATGATATCTCTCTCTCTCTCTCTCTCTCTGTCAAATAAAAAAATCTCTAAAAAAAAAAAAGAAGCTCAGTTTATTATATTCTCTAATTCCACTCCCTTGTCAGGAGTCCTTCATATATCCTAGCCCCTGAATTTGAGTTTGCAATTTCTTTGGAGACAGGTTATATCACATAAGCAACTGGAATAAATATACATATTTTTTTATTGCAGGCTATAATGACTAAGTTTGAAAGAAGTTAAGAGATGGAAAAGATCTAGACCAGGAATAATTAATCTTTGGATGTTCAAGTCTCTGTTTCTTTATTTTTTTTAAAGATTTTATTTATTTATTTGAGAGAGAGAGAATGAGAGATAGAGAGCACAAGAGGGAAGAGGGTCAGAGGGAGAAGCAGACTCCCTGCCAAGCAGGGAGCCCGATATGGGACTCGATCCCGGGACTCCAGGATCATGACTTGAGCCGAAGGCAGTCGCTTAACCAACTGAGCCACCCAGGCGCCCAAGTCTCTGTTTCTTTAAACAATTTTTCTCTCTGGTCTGTTGAGACAGAGGAGTGGATACAGAGCTACATCGGATAGAAGGGATTCATTCTCATTATATTGAAGGGTTTTCTATCTTGCCTAAGCTTTAAAAGTTTTATCTGTCTGCTTCAGAACACCTCCGAACATTTGTAAAAGAACTCCTTGGCAAGCACACTTGTCTTCATCAACAGAGTCAGCGGCAGTCAAACACTTCTTCTCCAAGGTCTGTCATCTCCCTTTCTGCTCTTCCGGCAACATATTACACAGAGATTTTGCTCAGGAACTTTCACACAAGCTCAGTGTTTCAGGCTGACTCAAGCCAATTTGGTCTTGACAACTCTTAATAATGGTGGCTGCCAAAGTGAACATTGGATGAGAGTTAATCACTTTCCCAAAATCTCATCAACAACTAAATTCTGCTGCATTTAAGAACATTTATTAACTAATATTTACTAAGAAGAAGGATGCTCTCATTTTTCCAATAAAATGATGAAATTCCATCTATCCATTGTTTTAGCTTCTCCTAACACATTTTTCATGAAAAGGTTACTTATGTCAGATATTATAATATTTTGGGAACAGGATTTAGTTAGCAGAATGAGGCAACCAGAATCCAGTGAATTGAGAGCTGGACACAGAAAACATTTTGAAATAAATCCTATGCACCATCCCTAAGTATCCAGACCCTTAGTTTCCCTATATGCAAGAGCGAAAAGTAACTCTAAAAAAAGTGGCCAATCCACATGCCCTGCACGCCAATAATTTTTATCAATGAAAGCCTATTTCTAAAATTTGTTATGATAATTAATAGGCTTCTGATATCATAAATCAAAACTTATTTCTAGTATTTACTATAAAATTATCAAAGCTTTGGTGGTAAAGTTAATTGAAATATTTATACTACTACCCTTTGGAGTATGAACTTTCTGACTGAATCCTAGATGAGTCCCCTGAGACTGTGTAATTCCTTGATTAGAACAAATAGCAGGCTTTGCAGTTCAGACTAGTATACACATAAATACATGCAAATGCAAATGTATAGGGGGTTCAAACACCTCCCCAAAATGTGCTACTTTGGCATGTGGATAATTGTGAGCTGAAGACATTTAAGACTGAAAAGACTCAGTAAGAGCCCTCACCCACCTTACCTTGATTGCCTCAAAGAATTTAGATAGAGGGCCTGGTTCAGGAATCGAGCTATCACCAGAGGTAACTACAAAGACTTTAGGTTACTTGTGCTAAGCTGCTGGAGCTCACAGGGACTGTTTGCTCAAAGTTCACTCTGTGCCCCCATATTGTCTCTGCATGGCATGAAAAACATTTGTTCACCAAAAATTTAGTCTTTTCATCTCCCTGTAATTGTTTTCCATTTTTTTATTTTAAGCTCCAGACCCTTACCCTCTATTGCTTAGCTCAAGGTGGCATATATGCCTCAATTACCTGATTATCTTTGAAACTTTCAACTCTTATATACAACTGGGACTCTGTATATATGAAATTAAGTTTGTTTCCCCCCTAAATAAATAAATAAATAAATTTGGTTTTTCCCTGTTAATCTTCCTAATGCCAATTTAACAGAATAAGTAAAAGAACATAAAGAGGTAGAGAAAAAAAATGTCCTCTCCCATAATATACTGCTGGCATAGTTTTTAAATAAATTTCAAACAATGTAGTATACAGTTAGTCAATAAAAAGTCACAAAAGAAGCAAAGAATATGAAAATCCACATTACAGATGGAGGTCTGGTAAACACAAAATCATAAATTTCATTTGCACATCCAATTTAATTTAAATGAATTTGAAGAACTCATAGAGAATTTCCTTCTTTCCTTCCCTGGATAACTCCCTCTTCTCTCATTCCCTTCCTTTCTCAAGATGTACTTAGTACTATGTTCCTGAACATATTTTAGGGATTTAAAGGTAAAAAATAGCATTATCTTTTTTCTCAAATAACTCAAATTGAGGAAGTTAATGAAGTGTTTGTTAACCATCCAATATGTATCATTAGCAATCTGGGGATTAGGGGAGAACCTGATTTTGCCTGTGAATTTCAAGATACTCTTCATAAACTAGTTGACATTTGAAATAAATCTTGAAAAATGAGTTCACATGAAAGTCATTCTATATAGCAGGGATTGTGCATTCAAAAGCATGTAGATTGGAAAGAGTATCGAGCATTTAGGACACCACAAAATAGTTCACAATGTTGGTCGTATAATGTAAGAAAATGTCAAGAGATCAGAAAGGTAAGCCAGGGGCAGATGGCAGAAGACACCGAAAGCCCAATTAAAGTTAACATTTATGCTTAAAATAATGAGGGCCCATTGAAAGGAGAACTATGATCAAATTTACATAGACAAAAGAAAGAATGCATTGAGCAGAGATAGAAGAGAACACAGTTGTGAAGGCTATGCAATAATATCCTGCTATTCCACTCTCAAAAGTTAGATATAAACAAACATTTGATTAAATTTAGCTATGACATGCCTATGTATAGAAAATGCAGAGAAAAAATAATTTTAAGATTAATGCAGTACAGATGAGAACTGATAACTTGATCCATTCTGGAATGGGAAAGATTGTTCAGAAATAGGAAGTACAGAGCAGACTAAATATACCTGGGAAGTTCAGAAGATAAGAATAGAATGATTCTAAGATTTTTGACTGGACTATCTGGGGAGACATGGTGGCATTCGCTAAAATAGAAGACATACAACTTTTCAGGACACAATGATAAGATAGTTTTAGACATTTGAGATCCCTGTGCAACTTCAGAAAGATAACTGTGGTTATTACCAGGTTAGGTTCTCACTCTGGCAGATGCCTGTTCTGTTAAAGCTGATCAACACTCCTTGTTTCCCACAGAATTTTGGTTACTTTTTCTTAGTTTCTTTCCCGGTTTTCATTATTACTCCAATCTGCAAATATTGGATTGCTGATGGGCTCAGGCCTTGGTTCTTTCCTCCTCTCAATCTGTGCTCACTCCCTTGGGAATTTCCTCCTGTCTCATGCTTTTAAAAAAATCTGTAGGCTGATGATTCTCAAATAAATCTTTAGTCTGCCCTTCATTTCTGCATTTCAGATTCATATACTATTTGTATCTTTGATATTTCATCTGGATATCCAGTAGGCTTCATAAACTTACCATATCCAAAACTGAGCTCTAGTTGCAATATTCTCCCTCTCAGAAAATGGTAAAATTCTATCCCTGTGGGTGGCTCAGACTCACAACTAGAGTCTTCTTCACCTCTCTGTCTCTCACAGACCATATTAGATCTGTCAGCCACCAACACCCACATCTTTTTCTCCTGACTAGTCTCCTTGCTTCCATATTTGCTGCCCTTCAGTTGTAAACATAGGAGTCAAGAGACAATTCCAATCATATTACATTCATTCTTGAAACTTGATAAGGGCCTCTCTCATCACTCAGGGAAAAGGGCACAATTCCTACATTAACTTATAAGGTACTCTACAGTGTATTAAGCTTTACTTTTAATCAATGATATGGAAACATATTTTCATCTCACATTCATGTCTACCCTCTGAATTACAGACTAGTACAATTTTGGCATAGATAACATCACCCATGTATGTAGAAAAACTTCAGATTATTTTCTTAAGAAATGTTACCAAAAAAACCTTCTGAAATTCAATAAATGCCAGAAGCATTTGAAGAATTTCAAGTTGAATAATATAATGAAATATTTCTCACAAAAGAAGAAATTTTCTAAACTAACATTATTTTACCTTAAAATATGTCATCATAATTAAGGGATAATTATCATTCACTTAAGGCAATCATAAATTTCAATACAGCTAAGGTCTTTCTCCCTCTACCTTTTAATGTATCATTAAATAATGGAACATGCTAACAACACATTTTAATTCTATACACTTTATTTCTTCATTGTTTCTATCTTTGAATTCTTTTGCTTTTAGGGTAGTTACTTTTTAAAATTTCTTTTTTAGTGAGGCATTGTCTACCACCTTTTTAAAAAACGGTGACAACTTTTGTGTTACTGAAGGCTTCAAATTGTTGGTTAGATTTAGTACCAACTTGTAACATTTTAATTGGAAGCTAAGCTTATTTTACACTTGGGTGGGGATTTTGCCAACTCTAGTGTTTCAAGGTCATTTAAACATTGGTTCTACACTTCTCTTTTTTTCTTAAATTCAACTAGATCTTTGGAAGAAAACTTGATATTCAGAAGTTCAGATTCACAAACAAAATGGAACTATTAAAGACATTT
Source organism: Callorhinus ursinus (assembly GCF_003265705.2). NCBI lineage: Eukaryota > Metazoa > Chordata > Mammalia > Carnivora > Otariidae > Callorhinus > Callorhinus ursinus. Next base: position 26,065,322 of record NW_027397066.1, on the reverse strand, counting down.
TTTTATTAAAAACATATTCATGAGAGGTTTGATTTGAATTGCACTTTTCTCTCATGCATATAAAACAGGATTTGATTTTCAGAATTAATTTCTATTTTCATTAAAACATTTATTATATGAACTGAAGTAATCCGGCAGCATATTTTTATTTCAATTTGATCTTTTCATTGTTTTACTAAAATATTCACATTATTTCAGAGTGTTAAAGAAATAACTGCCATCATTGTTGCCAACATATGGATATCAGAGTATAGTATAACATAATAATGTATATATATTTTGATGATTTTCAGATTTATCCAGTTTCAAGTTTTATTCTTCATTTGATTCAATTAATGATCAAAGATTCCCTGCTAGGTTTAATCAAATACCTTATTTTATTTTATATCTTATTAACAAAGAGAAAAAAGCAGAGATACAAACCCATTGTTTAATCTCAGTCATCATCTTATGAAAATGAGTAGAGAAATTTTCATTTATAATGGAGTCGGGAAGCCCTGAAGGGGAAGCTTCCATGCATGTTACCACTCATCGGAGCCTACAGAACCAGTAGGAAGAAGAAATACCACTCCCTGTACAGCACCAATGCACCAACCACCACTTGCACTAACCACCACAACCTCATACTCTTGTTCTTCTCCTGTGAGCTTTTGTTCAAGACAACTCTTTATAGTTTCCTCAAACCTGATAAAAGCTGACCTTCTCTTTGTTTCTTCGGACTTGCCTATAGTTTTTTCCATAGTTTGCTTGTCCTGAATTGCACTTTCTTTGTTATTCCCAAATAAACTTATTTTGCCAAACAACAACAAAAAACAAACCAACAACTGGCTATTTTGATTTTTAGGTTGACAATGAGAATGAAGAAGGATTTCATTTTAAAAGATTAATTTGATTATCTTTACAGCCAACATATTTTAACTTTATTGAATTTTCCTCTGATCTCGAGTACATTGTCAACTGTTCTAATTATTTACACTCCCTTGACTTTTTCTTCTGCCACTTTCCATTAAAATATCAAATGCCTACATCCCACCAGCATTAACTGGAGGGACAACATGGCCTGGGGGTGAAGCACTGGGATTATGGAATCTTATATCTCTTCATGAAAGTGCTATGGCTGGGGGTGCCTGGGTGGCTCAACCTTCTTCCCAGGTCATGATCTCTGGGTCCTGGGATCAAGCACTGTCCCCCATCCTGCTCCTTGCTCAGGTGGGGGAGTCCACTTCTCCCTTTCCCTCTGCCTGCAACTCCCCCTGCTTGTGCTCTCCCCCCCATCAAGTAAATAAATAAAATCTTAAAAAAAAAAAAAAGAAAGTGCTATGGCTCCATCATTTCACAGGTAGGTGAGCACGAGTAAGTTACTTAACTTATGTAAAGCTTATTTTTTATTTGAAAATAAGCATCATAAAAATATCTAACTTCACAGGATTTTTATTGTCAATATTTTTGCACAGAACAGGAACACAATATATTTTAATGAATATATTAGAGACTTTAAATTTGAGAACAAACATGGAAAATTATTTTGGAAAAAACTCTTAATCTGTAAGTCTTTTTAACTAACTGTTCTTATTAGATGTAATTTAAAAAAAAAAGACCGATGCAAGCACTTTTTGCTAAAATATGCTTCATTGGAGAGAGCACATCTGATAAAGCCCTGCAGTAGTAAACTGCTTAGTAAATCAAGGTTCATCTGGATTTTTCCTGAAAAATACTCAGAATCAAAATAAATAACCTACTACATTAATGAACACCTGAATTTCAAATGTAGCAAAATGCTTTCCTGAAAATAATGCAATGGACTGCCATGGTTAATATAATGAAAAGAAACAGACCTGATCTATGATTTGATAGCTCTTATTTCTGAGGCCTCTTTTTGACATTCCTTCTACAATCTCTATTATATTTACTACATATTTGAGATCAACTATAGAATATTTAAACTGTTGTTAAAATTCCCGAGATGGATTTGAAGAAATATAAATTGGGCAAAGAAAATAAACTTGTGGAGGTAAAGTTTTGTGCATTGACTACCCTTTTGTGTTTTTTTGCTTGTTTGCTTGGTAAAATAATGCTACTTGAAATAAAAGCTATGACCTGGAGAGAGAAAAAAAAAATAACAGTTTAACAGTTGTTTCATTTAAATATGGACTGATATGACATAAAATAAATTATTGTGAAGTGCTATCATTTTCTGGTTACCAGTGTGTGATAATCATCCATTGACCAAGATGATCTTACTGTTGCCCTCAACTTGATTGACCTTTAGGCAGGTTTGCTCCTGATTATGGACCCCTGACTTCCCTTTTCTCAGAGCTTTAGAAAACTTAAAATTGTGAATTCTTTCATTGCACCTTTGAATTGTACATCTTTTTAAAAGGGCCTGTCCAGTTTTATAAAACAGAAATGTCTTTCTCAAGGATGTGGGAACCATCCCTTTGAAATGTAATCATCTCGCCTCTATTCTCCCAGTCTCCATAGGAGGGTAAGGAGCCTAACTTCTATGAGGCTATGGATCATGGAATCACGTTCAACAATCTCCCCACTAATGTGCTCCAGTACTTTTCTAGTAACCCACTCAAGTGCTTAAAAACTGGGCTGCTTTTTGTTTTAGCAGAGCTGTTTAATCTCTCTATCCTATTATAATAGTTTTGACCTCTGTTGCAATTGTCTTGAATAAAGTCTTTTTGCTGGTTTAACTTTATATAGTACAATTTTTTTTGATACAGTCATAGGTCAAAAGATGTTTCCTACTAAAATATGACCCCAAAATGGGTTTCTTAAACCTCATTTCAAGTAATTAATAGTTGTGTGAGCAAAGTTTCCATGTAGGTATATTTTCTATAGCTGAGTAAATCTTATGCTTATGATCTCTACCTTCATGTGTATAAAATTCTGCTCAAGGCCTTCTTACATGATGAATATGTCCTTTTAGAAATTGCAGGAATGATAAGAGTGAAACAAATCCCCTCAACAGTGTCAATAAACTGAGATTATAAATGGATGTTGTAACTGGGAATAGTCTACATTTGCTTTTGGTCACTGCTCAAGCTAGTCGGTGATCAGCTCTGTTGTTGATTTGTTGACAGAAGACTGGTACTCACTAATACAGCTTAAGAAAGAAAAGCAGGTACTCCCTGAGTTTAAGACAAACTCAAAGTGAAAGTTAATTCAGCCTAAATATTCTGAAAATGTTTCTTTGGAGGACCAAATATTATGTTACTGAGAATACTTGATTTGTCTGTTTTAGGATTCATTGGAATATGTTGCATTTTTAAGCATCACATTCAACTTCATCTGTATGATAATTGCCTTTTATACTTAATATTTAAGTGGACTTTTTGGTGATTATAAATAACTAAATATAGATGGCGTTGTTTGCAGGTTTATTTTCATCTGTATAGTAATGATTAGTGTTAAAATTTGTGGAGTAGAATGACCACAATGGTTTTATTTTAGTTAAATATGGCATTTGGTTCAAATATGGTCTGGGCCAATGAATTAATTAACTTATCATGAAAAATAAATCTTAATTCATTCTCAGAACTGACCAGTCTATCATCAGACTTAAAAAATGTTCAAAAAGTGAAGAAAAAGCAATTCTTCTGTATGCCTTTTATACTTATGCAATCAGAGCTGATATAAGGAGACTATTACATATCTAGAAACTAGGAATTCTTATCTAGGTCTTCTCTCAACTTCAACAGATGCAGCTATTCATCTAGAAAATTGCTGATTGTATGTATGTTGCTTTCCTTCCTCTCAAATGGCTTGCCAGTTTTCTGACCCTCGTTTCCTAAAAAGTTTCAATATTCTTTTTCATAAATATATAGTTTACCTTAAACTAAGACAACACTGTAAAAGTTGAAGTGTGGGTAAACATGCTTGATAACATCAAGGAATGTGTTCCAAATGACAAAGACTACATGACCTTTCTGCATATTCTGTTATATTTAAGGAACAGTAGCATCCACACTCTGTAATGATAAAGTTACAATATTAATTTTTTAGATTTCTTCTGGAAAAAATGTAGTATAAAGAAGGTAGGTGACAAATATGTAAATTTCATGTGGTCAACAAATGAATAGTATTATAAGCCTAACCTTTGGTAAGGTGATGTTGCTTTAGGCAAGAGCTGATGGCATGTGCTTGTGGAAATTGGTGAAGGGACATGGAATATGCCACCCAAAATATGTCTTTTTGGCATATTGATTTTTTTGAGCCAATTATTTTTAAGAAACAGCAGACATAGGAGAAACTCTGAAACTGAGAGTCAGTTACCCTTTTGAAAGAGACATTTACAGTTACAAGGGAAATCTCTATTTGTAAGGGTGTTTCCCTCTCTATACCAGTAAGAGAAGGGTGACTCTAAATCTTTAGAAATTCTGATCAGTGGAGAAGACAATACTTCAGTCTGCACAAAAATCTTGCTTTGGCTTACTATACTTTTCCTGGTAACCTCCCGTAACCCCTCCTATCTTGCCTCTACCTCCAACCCACCCTCTTAGTTGGAAATGTTATTTGACATCTTGGTGGCTTGGACCATTTTAAGGAGTTACTCAGCTTTCCTGTATATGGGAGGTATACCTGTTATGAAACTTATGTTTGTTTTTTTTTTCCTGTTAATCTATTTTCTATTACTGATAAACATCTAGGTTTCTGATTGTCAAAATTCTCACTCAGCAAACTCAAAACTTACTCCATCAAAGTATTACATGTTGTAGGACATGTCTGTATCTTCATGAGTATAGTTGACAAAATTTAGTCTATTGTGAGTTTTTTCCCACAAAATAAGGATTTTTGCCACAACCAGTTTGTACTACCTGAGAAAAGATGATCAACAATCATTTAGAAAAACTAATTATTAGAATAGATAAAAGTGGAAAGGACATCTCATACTTCATGTGGAGGTAGTCTTAGACAAACAAAAAAAGAAATCTAAAGGCAGGGCCCAGAACACTAAGAAGGTTCTGTTGGAAAGTTAGTGACTATGAGCTAGCACAGCATGCCAGAGGCCAAGCAAGGTGTGGAGTAGAAGACACTAGTGAGGAGCTCATGCATGGAATCTGAAAGCACCATTGTATAGATAGCTTTTTAATTGCAAAGAGATGAAAGAGTAACTTTGAAATGGGGAAGTCTTCTGAAAGACCCCACCTGCATAGAAGGATCAAAGTTAACATCACCAATACTAGGACAGGTTGAAATCATAAGCCAGTTGGTAAAATGCAAGGAGAAGAACACAGCATCTTTTCTCCGACACTTTTGCTAATATGAGGTAACAACAGACAGCTTCAAGTTTAGTGACAGTCTTCAAAATAATTGACTTGCAATAGTCAAAATTGCCAGCATCATAAAAGTCAAGGAGAGACTACACAACTACTCTAGATAAAGGGAAATTTAAAAAAAATAAAAAAGATTTTGACTAAATGCAACACAGATTCTAGATAGCGTTTGTTTCCTATGAAGGACATTATTAGGGCAATGGATTAAACTTGAAATGACTCTGAAATTTAGATGGTAATAATACATCAGTCTTAACTTCCTGACATTGATGAGTATATTGTGGTTATGGTAAGAGAATATTCTTTCTTGTAGGAAATGCCCTTTCTTACCTGAGGTATTAAGACATCATATCAGGAAATAACTCTCAAAAAGGTTAGGAAAAAAGAACCCCTCTATATTTCTCATTTAACATTTCTTTAAGTGTGAGATTGTTTCAAATTAAAACATTTAAAAAAGTAAAAAGGTAATAAAAAAAAGTCTGTATGCCATATCCAATGGAAAAATATGTGCTTTGAGAGATATTAAAAATTTGCATTAGATCAAGTGTGAAAGTCAGAAGCACACTCTTACCTTGGGGTGAACTGAAATTTCTCCATGTACTATTATTTTATAAAAAAGTAATTGTTACATTTTCTAATCAGATGCAACACTGCAGTGAACTTGTTTTATGATATGACAATACATTTCTTCTTTCTTGCTACCTCCAAAGAAAATAGTATTTTAAAAAGCATATTAAAATATCGAAACAACGTACACATGAAAACATTTTCCAAGCAGGCTGTTGAATGTGTTGACACCATAGGGCTTCTTTGAATATCATATAGGGGCATGTGTGTGTGTGTGTGTGTGTGTGTGTGTGTGTGTGTATCCATGCATATATAGCTTTGAAAAGCTGGGGACCAGTGGTAGCTGAATAGCCCTATTCCCATCTAAAATGGACTTATGAAGAAATGGCTGATTCTATATCAAGAGTGGAATAAATAAAAAATGTGGCCAAACAATGAATCATGGAACACTACATCAAAAACTAATGATGTAATATATGGTGATTAACATAACAATAAAAAAATTTTAAAAAATGTGGCCATTAACATTTCGTTAAGCCAAAAAGAAAGGAAATGCTCCAACACTAATGAAGATATGTCAGAAGGATACAGTTCCCAGTGCAAAGAGCTCCATGGCCAAATACAATTTGAGCATTTAAAGGAATAATAATAACAACATATTTTATTGAAACAAAAAAAATCAAGAGGTCCATAATAATTCACAAAATTAGGAAGAAGAAGGAAACACTTTTATTTAGAGAAAAATATGAATTAGACTTAGGAAATCATTCTATTACATTCCTTCGAGAATTGATTCTAAAATCAATATATGCAAAGGTTTGGGAGAATAATATTCACACTGCCTGATAATACCACCTCATCGTGTACTTATTATTTCAAAAAGGAAATAAATGATTTTCTTAGAGTGGAGAGATCATAGAAGGTTCTTCCTTGAGCAAATAGTGAAAATTAGCATCGCTAATACTGGGAATAAAATGACCTTTCATGATTATGGTGTGACATGAGGAGCACACTAGATCAAATACAAAATCACCTTTATTCTACTAACAATTTTTATCCTGAGTCTGTTCAACCACAACAGTCAAGCACAGCTAAATTGATGGAAATTCCATAAGTCAACTGGCCTGAACCTTTTAGTATCAATATCATACAAGATAAAAAAAGGGGGGGTGAGCTGAAAACTGAAGATAATGACAAGAAAATGCGATGTGTGACTTTTTATAGCATCTGGGTTGGATGGGAAATAGCTATAATGGAAGCCTTGGGGACAATTGAGAAATTTAAAAAATGAACTCTGTGATTAGACAATATTATGATGTCAGTGCTAATTAACTTCATTATGTGTGTAATGCTACTATAGTCAGGTAGCAGATTGCCCTTATTCTTAGGAGTTCAGTGCTAAAGGATTTTAAATGTTTCAATAAAAAAAGAAGAGGTAGAGGGGAAGGAAAAAGAAAGAGAGGAATATGCAAGAGAGAGGCACAGAGAGGAAGATGTAAATCAATGTGGCAAGTGTTAACAACTGGTGACTCATAGGTGAATGGCATATAGGAATTACTTACTCTAGATCTTCTCATTTTCTGTAGGATTGATATTTTTTATAATAAAATGTTGGAAAATATATAAACGTGGTTCACCTATTTATACTAATGCATGATATATTCATTGCTATTCGTGATAATTCCACTTCATCCACTTAAAAAATCTTCTGAAAATTCAGACTCATACTTCCATTAAAATAAAGGTTTACTTCTTCCCTATCAGGGATATTTATATATACTCATAATTTCTGGGAACAGGAATTGCTATTTGTCTAACACTGATCATTGTAGTGCCATGTACATTTATGATGCTATTTAGATAAATAAGTAATACTCAATTTGTTATACATTTTATTGCACTCCACTAAAATAAAATAAGCAATTAGAATTGACATCTTGCATAAATATTGGGCTCATATTTATTTATTATCTTTGTCATACATTCATAATAAAATAATATATTTTATTCTATATTTTATGACATTTGCTTTTATAATCTGAAAAATCACTTCAATTAATTGTGAAATATTCACAACTGCTATATAGCGAGGGAAAAAAACTATATTTTAGAAGTAGGTCATATTCTTAAAATTTTCCTGTTAGGAAAAATTGATAGGATTAATTTCAGAAGTCTCTTTTTCTATAAAAATAAACATTTCATACAGTTCTCTGACCCTTTTCTATGCAGTTTGGGCTTTAGAGTACATTCCTTCACTATTTCATAAAAGGGCATAGCAGGGAGAATTAATCTTCGGTGCTAGATTGCAAATATGACTACAATTCTTCCCTCCTTCCTGTATCTTCATCCTTTGCATTTGGACAGCATATTTTCCTTACTTAAAAGGCAAAGCCTATTTCCCTGTTTAGTGGAATCTGGGCTGGCCTTGTAAGTTGCTTTGGCTGATGAAATATGGCAGAAGAAATTGCAAGCCAGTCCAGAAACCAGGCCTCGAGCAGGGCTCTCCGAGAGCCCCATCATGGGAGAAAACCAGATCTGTGAAAAAGCTGCAATGTGTCCACAAAGTAACACCAGCATGGGCAAATATTAACCTCCAAAAGCTGTCACCACATTTTTATTCAATGCCATTTTTCGTTTCATTTTCATTTCTTACTAGGGTACTTTTATGTCTAAATATTATGATTTTCATTTTATATACTGCCTCATAAATCATAAATGCATTTTAAGAAAACCTAGTTGATGCTAACAATCTTGACCTTTCCAACCTCTGATATTTTCTCCAAAATATTTACACATATATGTAAAATGTACATATATAAAATCACATATATAGATATATATCAAATATATGCATATATCATAATTTTATATAATAAATAATATAACACATATCAATAACATCATATAAGTATAGAAATAATATATAAATAAGGATTATTTATATATGTAAAAATATTACATAAACATAAACACATTCACGTATATATAGACAGAGTTCAAGAGTGAATCCATATTTAATCAATTTGAATAAATAATCTCCGTCAGAAGTTCAGGGCCACCAGGATGGGGTCATTATATCTCATAAGCTGCATTTAGCAGTCTTTGCAAAAGGGCTCAAAACCTCCAAAGGAGTATTTTCCCCCTCCCTAGAGAAGCTACTGATAACTAGGAATTACGCTTTCCTGGTTAGCTAATATTGTAATATTATTTCTTGGCTCATTTTTAGTGTTTTCCTCTTCAACTTCCTTGTTCTTTTTAATTAAATGAGTTGAAAGAAAAGATGCAGAGGAAGAAGTAAACTGTAGCAATAATCTCCCTTACCAGGTGGAATTCTCTATTGCCATGGTCCTCAAACATGAGAAATTTCCAAAGCAGCCATGAATCTTCATAAATTAACGCAGCCCTCTTTGTGAGGCAAAAAAAAAAAAAGAAAAGAAAAAAAATTAGCTCACGAAAGCTATAAACAATTCAGGGAAAATATGTAAATAAATAAATATTTATCTAAAAAAATCTACATGAAAGCAGCCTGAGAGAATAAACTTAAGCCACAGTTTTTTTTTAATGTAGGAAAATAAGAATAACATGTACAGTATTTAATTTGTTCATTTATGTTTACTGAAAAGCTCTCAGAAGGCTGGATTCTCAAGAGTTAGTGTAATTAAAATAGGGCTTGAATATGTGAACTTCTCCGAGTTGATGAAAAGAAGCAAACTTAATCTTGTAAGAAATAATAAGAGATCACGGCCAGGTTTTCGGAGTTTGTTCTGCCCATTTAGGTTACAATTTTCAGTTGCTTGAGAAACTGCTTTTGATTAACGGTGTTTGGAATTGATGAAAGCTATTTAATGAAGCTTATTTGTGAATGATTTTTACAAACTACTACTTTATTGGGAAAATTTCTGCTTGACATTTTGTGTTTTGACTGGCATTTTCTTGTTACCAGCTGTCATGAAAGGGATGGCAACAAATGCCGTTAACTGCATATGCCTTTTTGGGTGCTGAATAGCATTTTCATACAAAAAAATCAAATGATCCATAACATATTATGCTGTCATTTGAAAACAGCATCAGAAATGAAATATTTTTCATGCCTGTTAAGATATTTTGTCCCCCAAGGCCTCAATCTAGAATTTCCTCACTACTTTTGAAAATGTAATGAGGTGAACATTTATTCTTTTAATTGACACTATTAGGGTTTTCAGAATAGTAACACTTTTTTTTATGTAAAGGTTGTAAAAATACATTTTAGAAGGTTTAGTATATTTTGTTTAGTAATTAATATCTCCTTAGCATTCTGATCCTCAGGATACTCTTTCAAATACTCATTATATATCAATAATTACAAATACTTAATTCCATGGAAAATGACATCTAAAGGCTATTTCACACTTTGGACTGGAGCTCACTTAAAATTGTACCTCTGAAACAAATAATACATTATATGTTAAAAAAAAAAAAGAAGAAGAAGATAGCAGGAAGGGAAAATGAAGGGGGGGAAATCAGAGGGGGAGACGAACCATGAGAGACTATGGAATCTGAGAAACAAACTGAGGGTTCTAGAGGGGAGGGGGAGGGGGGATGGGTTAGCCTGGTGATGGGTATTAAAGAGGGCATGTTCTGCATGGAGCACTGGATGTTATACACAAACAATGAATCATGGAACATTACATCAAAAACTAATGATGTATAGTGATTAACATAATGTAATAAAATAAAAAAAGAATATGTGAAAACCAATGAAAAATATGCATCAATAGATGAAACTATATGGTTAAAATACATTATGAATTCTACTTAATTTGCTATGCTGTATTTGCATCAAGTAACAGTTTAGGATTTAAATTACAGGGATAGCACTCAAATCCTTAAAAATAATAGTTTGAAATTAGCAAAACCCTTTCCCCAGGTACTCCAATCTGATTCTCAGTATTTGATACTCTGTACTTAAATACAACTATCTATCTATCTATCTATCTGTCTATCTATCTATCTATCATCTATTTACAAAATGCAGTTTATAAAGGCTCCAAAGAATTGGCACTTGGTTCTGAGCAGTTGCAGTAGTGTCAGCCGAATCCAAAGGAGCTCGGCCCAGACAGTTTGGAAGAACCTCCCCAAAACCCCTACCCTGAGGATAACTTATTTTTAAAGTTTCTTTACCTTTTTTACTCAACTGAATCTCAAGGGAAAAAATGTATTTGTTTTCTTAAAGAATAGTCCATATTTGTGTTTGTTAGACAAAAACACAGTTGAGCATGTAATTACCTCTGTTTTATATTTCCAGATTTTGATGACTAGAAAAATGTACTAAGTTGCGTAAAATGTCTGTTTTGTACATCTTAATTTCTCTTATTTAAAATAGGGGGTTTGTGGGTGCCTGGGTGGCTCAGTCGGTTAAGCGTCTGCCTTCAGCTGAGGTCATGATCCCAGAGTCCTGGGATTGAGCCCCACGTTGGGCTCCCTGCTCAGGGGGAAGCCTGCTTCTCCCTCTGCATCTGCCCCTGCTTGTGTTCCCTCTCTCACTATCTCTGTCTCTGTCAAATAAATAAATAAAATCGTAAAGAAAAAAAAAATACAAGGTTTGTTTTAGAAATGAATATCTTACTATCTCTCTGTTCTTCCCAGTACCTGTGTTGGTCTCTGGCACAAAAATACTGAATGCTAGTTGAAGGATTAGATGTGTGAATGATAGAATGAACACATAAATATATTAGACAATATTAATTTTTAAGAAAAAATTAAAAGTTCATTGATTATTGTGTGAAAATGGTAAATATAGAGACATCATTAAAAAGGAATAATAACACTATCAAGCTAACTCTGGCCTCTGAGAAACACATAGCTTCTGAAGACCCTTGCCCATGAAACATCACTTTAAAACAGGGAATTCTAAACCCAGTCTCAAACACCGGACACTGAGGACGCATTTTGCATCATCTAAATAGATCTTGATGGGACAGCCAAGATGCTGACTCCTCAGTACTAACAGGGGAGAAAGTGAAAATTTCAGTCCACATTAGGACACCAGCAGTTTCCTAAGATAGGTCTTGAGAGTGACATTCAGCAAGGATAAAACAAGCTTTCTGTTTTTAACCTTGAGAACAAATGTGCTTCATACTGGTGGATCCCTTACTGAAAATAACTTGTAATGTGTGAGGACAGATAATTCAGATGTGTTATGAATTAGCATCCATCCATATATTACCAGGACTTGTGGTTCTCATTCTCTTAAGAAGAGTGATATGTAAAGTGAGTTTGAACTAGAGGTTAAGAAATTTACCTTAAATGTCTTATGACAAGACTATTAGGGGGTTTAAGGACTTTGCTCGAGATGCTTGTCAGTGAGGAGATGCATCAGAAGAAATAAATTAAGCTTAGAAAGTGTTAAGCTGAAGGTATCGTTGAACAGGCACTTGGTTATAAATCAAAATCATTTATATTTCATGAGAAGAATTTTGTTTCCCTTGAAGCAAAACTGATTTATGCCAAAACATTCCACTCAAAGTACACTAACCTCAATGGTTTTGCTATCACTACTAACTAAGGTTATGGAGTATAACCAAAGAGAAGATTATCTAGATAGAATTGCAAAAGTGCTTCTGAATGAAATATATAAATAAGACAAAAGCATTTTTCGACATGAATAATCTACACAGTAGTTTAAACTTGGTGCATGTAGGATCAGTTATTTGACATCCTAAAGCCATGCTCTCAGACATTACCTGAAAGCAATTCAAAATAGATTATAAGTTAAAGTTTGTACTTAGGATTAATCAAGACATATTTTGAACACAGAAAATAATTTAAATTAAAAAGTTAAAGTGTGGTAAGGTGATAAGGGATTTTAAATATAATAATTATTCAAAAGTTATTGCCTGTGTGTTCCTTGTATGCATCATTGAATACAAAGAAACCATTCTCTCTCCTGTCTTTAAGAAAGTACATTGAGATTAAGAGGAAAAAAAGGAATTTTAAATGTTGAATTAAGGTTATCATCTCTCACTTTATTTGAAATGAAAGATGTATCTATAAATTTCACAGATAGAGCCTTCAAGTTATGAAATCCATCATTTTGTATCTGGTTTACCTCATATGGAATAAAGGAGGGAATCATTTTTAGCTAAAACTATTTGTTAAAACTGTGGCGTTAGCGATATGAGTGACCTTGAAGAAAATATGGAAGATTTAGTGAGAAAATGAAACAAAAATTCCTAAGAATACTTGATTTAATAGGAAAAGGAAAAATAAGTAACATCTACCCCTTTATTTATTTTTCCTTAAATATTCAATGATTTTTTAATAGTAACAGTTTTGGTAAAGCAATGTAAACATATGGACAATAGCAAGAGCAAGCCAATGGTGAATGCATTTTCCAAGGGGGTGACCAAAGCTCCTGAAATAAGATATAACAGTTTCTTAAAAGGAAATGTTTAAGATATTTGAAAGGTATTTTCAGCCATTAGCCTGTTTTAATTTCTGATGATAGAACAATATTCTAATCTCAGAAGTGGTATACCATAGTTTCAAAAAAAAAAAAAAAGAGTAATACCATTATCTATTTATGTCATTTGTAGTATTTTCCTATGAGAGATTGAAATAAAATGGTCAGATCTTATATGGAAACAAAATTCTGATTCATCAACCAGCCAGGGACTGCTCCATTTCTGTAGGTATTTGGCCAGAATGGACAGGACTTTGTCAGTAACTGCCAGCTTCCCTCATTTTTGGTTTTCTCCTCCCAACCTTTCCACTCCTCTGCCTCTTTGAGTAGGCCACATCCAAGTGGTGGTGGTTGGCTTTCTTGATAAAGCAAGTTCTGAATAAATACTCTCTGCTTGTTCTTATTTGAGTGGACTTTGTTTATTCCTATGTCTAAAATGTTCAAGAAAGTTTATTCATTCTTAATGAACTAACTATACATAGTACAATTTCCACAATGGTATTATTGTCCACGTAACTTCATTTTGAACTCAGCACTAAAATCCTTAAATAATTAATATAACTTCATTTTTAATTGGAACCCCAAATTAGATGCAATTAAAGATCTACCCCATTCTGATTTTTTTTTACTCTATATTCTGTCTTAAGGAGGTTTATGATTGCATTTCTTCCATGATTACAAATTAGGTACATATGACTAGAATGAGCCACTAGGGTAATTTGAGAGAAATGGGAATTCTACCTGGATTCAAATTACTACCTTGATTCAAATAATGGCTTAGCCACTACTAAGGTTTTTTGTAATATATATTTCTCTTCACCTTTCTGGGTCTCTTTTTATCACCTACAAAATAAGGATATTGGCTTATATGATATATAACTCATTTTTTTATAACTCTAAGACGTATATTCCAGTAAAATATCCATTGTCTCCTCTCTTTTCACTTTCAGTTTTCAGTTAAATTTTACCTAAAGCTTTACTTGCTTAAAAGGCAACCTAAATAAGACAGACTATCCAGAAATTTTCAAAGCATCACTATTTATTAAATAGACTACACTGCCAATACCTCACTTCAACCATCATCCAGCTCTCATTAGTCTCCCATGTACAGCACAAATGTTGTCTAATATTTCACTTAATTTAAAACCTTTGTGAGATCCTTACTTGATGCAGGATAAATCAATATTCATAATCTGTATCTACAGTATACCATTATAGTAAATATTAGTTAATACATCTACCTTGCCTACCAAGCCAGAAGTTCCTTAAAGGTTGAGATCTCATTGTATTCGCCTTTGTATTCCTGGGTATTAGCATAAGTTGAGAAATTAAGTAAGCACTCAGAAATTATTTAAGGAATGATGGAATGAAGAATAAATTCATTTCTGAGTTTTAACAAGATTTGAAAATGCTGTGCAATTAGTGACATGGAATTAGATTTCCCCTAATTAATGGTCTGTTTAAACACAAGTTTACCACTTACATACGGACCTTGCAAAGAATTTCTCAGAATTAAAACAGGCTGAAAACAACACCCCATTGACATTTTGATCTTCAAAGGGTGCTAAATTTTGCCCTTGGACTTGTCAGTTCACTCCATGACATTAACAATTCCTTGAAATGTGCAACTGATACAAAGCTCACCCTTAGCATTTTGAAATGTCATTGTGAACATTCTCCCAAAAGTATATTTTATTTGTTTTACTTAATGGATTTCAGCAAGACGAAATAGTACTTATATTAGAAACATATTATTCAATGAATTATTTGCCTAATTATTAATAATATTGTTATAATTGAACATGCCGCTAAATAATATCTTAAGAATAAAAGGTATTTTTGGGACGCCTGGGTGGCTCAGTCGATTAAGAGCCTGCCTTCGGCTCAGGACATGATCCCAGAGTACTGGGATTGAGTCCCGCATCGGGCTCCTTGCTCAGCAGGAGTCTGCTTCTCCCTCTGCCTGCAGCTCCCCCTGCTTGCGCTCTCCTCTCTTCCTCTCTCTGACAAATGAAATAAAAATCTTAAAAATAAAGAAAAAGAATAAAAGGTATTTTTAGTTTAAAACTTCCTAACTTATTTACATAATTTTCAGGGAGAAAATGTTTTTTCAGAGAAAAAATGTTTTTGAGAAAATTCATAAAGTAATATAAAATAAATCAGATGTAAACTCAAAGTATAGAAAATATAAAAACAAATAATATATTTAATATTTTGAAGCAAATAAAAAAATAGATACTAAATTAAGTCCATATTTAACATGTATATAATTACAAAAAAGCGAAGCTGACCAATGATTAGCTATATACTTAAACGTAGTTGATCTCCTAAAGAATTTCATAATAATTGTGTAATATTGATTTATCTGAAATGTTTGATATGCTCAACTTTTAATTATCTAAAATAATGACTAAATGTTATTTTTCTATGATATTTAAAATAATTTTTAAATTGTGAGTTTCTGATCTCGTAGGTAACACAGTTAAGCAGAAATTATGTATAAGCAATTGATCAAGATTGAGTTCTTATACAAGAAATTTTATTTATTATTTATTTATTTATTAGAGAGTGAGAGAGAGAGAGAGAGGGGAAGGGGAGAGAGAATCTCATGTAGGCTCCATTCTCAGTGCAGAGCCCAACTTGGGGCTCCATCTCAGGACCCCAAGATAATCACCTGAGCCGAAACCAAGAATCAGACCAACTGAGCCACGCAGGCACCCCAAGAAAACTTATTTTTATATGAATCTCCCATCATCACCATTGACAGGATATCAAACTGAAAGGAAAAAGAGAAAAAACAATTGAGAAGATGGATATTTGTAGGAAAAGAGAAAGAATTTTGTTTCTTTTCTAACATCTTTTTTACCTCTCTGCACCTTCATTTTCTCACTCATACGATGAGATTTAAAACTAAATAGACTTAAAGATGCTATTATTAAACTATTAAAAGTTTCAAATTATTCTTATGTTTTTGCATAATGTATATAGTAAACCTTGTTTGATTTTATTAGTGTTATTCTTCTAATTCTGAAAATATGAAATTTCTTCAAAGATATTGTGTTGAGTGTGTTTGTGTGTGTGTGTGTGTGTGTGTGTGATTTTTCTCAACATGGGAACAACTATTAGTCCTCTTTTATTAAGAATATTAACCCAAAATGAAAAAAAGATAAATTAGAAAGCAATGCCAAAGAAAAAGAATATTTACCAAAAATGAACTTATATAATGAGTGAAAACTACATTAATAAATATTATTAGCTCAACCAAACAAAATAAACAAAAAACTCAAATTCTATATCTGGGCTTACCCATTACATCTCCTTTTCATAATTAACATCTAATTCATTCTCATTAATTCACTATAAGACCATCTACTAGAAATTGAGAATATATCTGTATCTCAGGTTTTTTTTTTCCTTTTAGTGTAGGTCTTTTGCTATGGGTTGATGAACAAAATACATATAAGATGTAAGATATATAAGAGAAAGTTTTGAGATACACACACTATATATATACATATACATCAGATGTAGAAAAAGTATAATCTGTGTGAATTCTTTTATTCACCAAATGACTATAGCACTGACCTGAAAACCTGGATATGTTGACAGGACCATAAACTGAGAAATATAAAGTTAACTTTTATTTTTCTTTCTTTCTATTTTTTTTTTTTTTAGTATTTTTTAATCTTTTGGCACACCATCATGAACAGGTGTCACTAAATGTACAGAGACATGTGGAGCCAGGGAGGCAAGTCTGTCAGAAAAGAGACTTCCCTGCACCCTTCCAATTTCACAGATGTCATAAGGAAAATTCTGCAAGATGCCTTTCTTAAACTCAGTATTACCTGGCACCTCGGGCTGTTGCCACTGCTGCCAAGGGTCCTACCAGTCCTTGAGCAGGCAGTATGCCATGGAAACAGATGGGCACAAGTACAAGACACCAAGATATAAAACCTAAAGATGAAATCCATGTTTCTAGGGATTGTCATCTTAGGTGGGCACATTGACATGACTGGTGCCATATGAATTAAGTATCTTTGACAGTGTCAAATGCAAGTTACCTGCAAAGGAAACCAAAAAAAAAAAAAAATGAATTATAAAACCACTTTCTGCATTATGCAATCTCATTGCTACTAATAGCATCCATCCTTTTTCTGTGCTTCTTTTTTTAAAAGATTCTACTTCTTTATTTGAGAAAGAGAGACAGAGAACTAGTGAGAGGAGGGAGAGGGGTAGAGTGGCAGGGAAGAGGGACAAGCAGACTCCCTGCTAAGCACGGAGCCTCACATGCCCTGAGATCGTGCCCTGAGCCGAAAATCAAGAGTGGGGCGCTTAACTGAGCCACTCAGGTGTCCCATTCTTCTTCATCCACACTTGTTTTTTAATACTTTATTTATTTATTTGACATAGAGGGACAAAGCGGGAGAGGGAACACAAGCAGGGGGAGTAGGAGAGGGAGAAGCAGGCTTCCCGCTGAGCAGGGAGCCTGATGTGGGGCTCGATCCCAGGACCCTGGGATCACGACCTGAGCCAAAGGCAGACGCTTAACAACTGAGCCACCCAGGTGCCCCTTCATCCACACTTCTAAGTAATTATTTTGTTAAAGAATTCACAATTACTAATTAAACAGTACCTTCAATGTTCTCTCTTCCATTTCTCCTCATACCTATATTGTTTATTCACTCTCCCTCCATTTGACTTCATGAAGCATAATCCCAACAAGATCCTTCTTCCACACAATATCTTGTGTATCTTTTCAGTATAACTCATATGCCATTTTTCTTGACCAAAATGACTCATCCTTTTTGTCTTTATATTCACTGCATTTTTGTTAGGATCCCAACAATAATTTTTATTTCATTCTGCTTTGTATGACGTCTTTTTTAGTATCTTTTTTTCTCTGTAGTCAAAACATAATTATATTGCGACAGAGAAATTATTTAGTTCAACTTTATAGTTCTGAAATTATAAAGCATCTAGGGACACCTGGGTGGCTCAGTCATTAAGTGTCTGCCTTCGGCTCAGGTCATGATCCCAAGGTCCTGGGATCGAGTCCCACATCGGGCTCCCTGCTCAGTGAGGAGCCTGCTTCTCCCTCTCCCTCTGCTGCTCCCCCTGCTTGTGCTCTCTCTCTCTCTCTCTCTCTCTCTGACAAATAAATAAATAAAAATCTTTAAAAAAATAAAAAAATAAAATAAATTATAAGGCATCTGGTTGGCATGTTTTAATAATTCCATGTGTAAAATATTTTTCCACATGTAAAATTTAATAAGATTTTCCAACATGACATTTCAGGATTTGAAGAATTTCTCTAAAGATTTTATAAGCACATTTATCGATTTGGATTGTGTTCAAATTGATTAAGGGCTAAAAGTCTATCAAATGTATCCATAAAGACAATGAAGTTTAGCTTGGACATTAAGTATCTGCTTGACTTTTAGCATATAATTGAAAACATTCAAATTGTGAAAGATGAAGATCTCTGTGAAATGTAAAGTAATAAAAAGTAACTTAACACTCCCTGGCAAGCATAGCAATGTTGTTAAAAGGAAATTAAAAAAAAATCAAATAGTTTATCACATAAAACTAATTAATGAAGTGATTTAAATGTTGTACTATTCATATATTTGTTGCTGAAGTTTTTCAAATATTGAACAACAAAAAATATTCAGTTTATTGCTCTGATGCATGTTTTCTATGTATTATCTCATGAGTTTTTGTGATAAACCAAGAGGTAGATGGTGCTTATTGATCATGTCACCCTTGTGAGGCAGCTTCAATAACAGTATTAATGCTCAGTTTATATACCATCGTTGCCTCTGCATACAATCTAGTCTCTGATCTACAATCTAATTTCAGCAATTTCCCACAGAACTCTTCAACCCTGTCATGGAATAAAGCTGTGTTTTCATAGTGCCTCCGATTCTCTTCTGTTTGTGAAAAACAAACAAACAAACAAACAAACACACAAACACAATTACTTTGGTTTCCAGTCCCCAAATAAATTGAAATAGCAATCCTACTCTAAACTCAAAACATTTGGGCTATATTAAAAGTGTTAGCTTTTTAATTTTTAAGGTAAATAAAATATGTGGCAGTACTTAAAAACTTTGACTATTTGGAGATGTGGAATTCTAGATTGATTGCCAAACCTGTGAGACTTTTAGGTGATAAGCACAAATATGAGTGACTTCCTGCAAAAGTATTTATAAACACTTATATCAAAACTATTCTTAATGTTCTAATTGCAGATAGAGTCTTCAAAAATTGAATTCTAGAATGCAGATCTCTACTGGCATAAAAATGACACTTCAAAATAGTTGTTGTCAGTTAAAAATAAGCAGAAGAAATAAGGTGGCCTGTTGCATGAGCAACTGTATGGTTAACTCAAGTGGAATAAGCTCAAACAGTGAGCAGAGAAAAAAAGTATCAGAAAACATTAAAGAATACGTTCTACAAAGGGAGTGACATAGAAAGCAGAAGAGAATAGCAGTAGATATTATTTCCACTAGCAGGCAACAAACACCTTATTTAAACACTGCTATCAAATGACCACTGTGAAAATGTGCATGATTTTCGTCTCAAATTACAAGTATTTCAAAAAATTATACATAAATATTAAAAATGTGAGATTAGCCGCAAGGCAATATCCTTCACATTGAAAACTACAGCACCTTAAAATGATGAATAAACCAGAGAAACAAGGAGTGGAAATAAGCATGAGTGTTCAGTATTAGAATTGGTCAGTAGGTTATGTTAGTATCAGATATTTGGATATTACTGTACATTATATGTATCATAGAAAGATGACAAACTCTACACAATTCTAAATAAATAAAAATACATTAAAACCTTCTAAAAAATATTGACTGCTTACCAAATAACAAGATATATACCAAAGACATTAAATATACTCATTCACCAAACTCGAACTAGTCTGTGAAGGTAGTGTCAGACACATTCCCCCACAAATTTTACAAATGAAGGGACAGATTCAGAGAGTTTAAATCGCGTGCTCAAAGAAAAGTTTATCGTGGACCCAATGCTGAACACCTGAAAAATGCAAGATTAAAAGAAACATTTAATCAGCCCATAGGCTTATAAAAGAATGGACCACGCATATCTAAAACAAGATTTATTTTGGTTCCTAAATTATTCAACAGAGTTGATGACCAAAACAAAGCAAATAATGGTGATGTAATGACTACATTCAGGGATTTTTATACACAGCTATCTCTTTACAGTGACAGTGAACTAACATAGGTTAGTGTGATGTCCACTTAGCTCTAAAGAAAACTGCCAGAGGAGGGAGGATGGAGACATCACAGGACAGACATGACAGCATTGAGCAGACAAAATCAGTCACTGGCCCCAATGTAACTCACTTGTGGAAGTCATGGAGGTGGTTGTATAAACCCACGATTTAGAGGAATTTTCTTTCACGTGATCTACTCAATATTCAATTTCTAAAAATCTTATGGATGGATTCTCATGAAGATATAAGGTTCGTTTTTTCAAATTTCCGTACAAAATGATTATTTCTACTAAAAAATGTTATTCCTTTTATTTATCAAAATATAGCATTAAACTTACCAAATTTACTTATAAGCTTTAGTATGGGCTTTCTGCCAAATATTAGAGGATTTCTGTTCTTTCTTAACTCTAAAACTAAGTACAAATACAAAGAATCAAAGTTAAAAAGAGGGCTGTTAGAGTTCCTTTGAAGAATATAAAAAGACTCAATTTTTGCTACCATGGCAGTGAAGTGAAATCGGAGGTTATCCACTGTGGGAGTAACAAGGTTTTAAGGTGAGACATTCAAAAAGCTCTTCTTTGAATCCACTTGTTGTGCTTTTGATCCTTCCTGGGAAATAGAAAAAAGGAGGGGAAAAAAATAGTGTGTTACACTGAATATGGCATGAGCTGCAGAAATACCTGGAATAGCACTGCATTAAATCTATCGTGTTAGAAGATATAAATAACGCACAACGGATGGTTTGGCAGTAGTTGAATGTAGTCGAGTGTAAAACGCACTTGCTGGGTTTTTTTTTGCACAATTTCTCAAATGACATGAGCTGTGCAGCACTCACTGCATTAGATGTCACCAATTTTATGGACTTTCTTTAACAAGTGAAATAGTCTTAAAGTAAGATCTACCCCAGCAGCTGTCCTCTGACTTGGCATGCTTTCTAGATAGCAGTCAAAGGACGGTGGTTACTATTTTTTTATTCACTGTTGCTATTGTATTTTCTGTAGTTGTAACAATATCCCACATCTGCATATTCTGTTGTTGATCCTGGAAGTGAAAATACATAATCAGACCACCTACTGTTCAATTTTATTTTCAATCTGTAAACAATGGGGGTAAATTTACTTTACTTTTTTACCAAATCTTTGATGTTGTAGTGTTTCTCTCTCCCTTCTTCTCTCTCTCTAACATGCAATGAGGAAGTAATGTTTCAAAGGATAAATGAGGTTCACTATAAGCTTCAAAATCATGAAAGTTACAAGCATCTAAATTGCCATCCAACTGAATAGGCTATTTAAAAAAAATCCATTTGAAAAGAGAACAGTTTCAGTCCTTGTTATATGGAGTCATGAGCATTCAAGGAAGATTAGTCTCATCAGCTCTCACAAGAATTACCCTTCCACATGAATCCTTTCTCTTTTTCATATTCCAAAAAAAATTGTCCTTTTCCTTCCAAATGAAAGAGGAAAAAAAATGTAATAACTTTAAAGATCTTGACAAACATTTTCTTAAACACTGGCAGACATGTCGAATGATTCCTGCAAATAGATTAAAATGAAAATGCATTAGAGGAAAGAGGGGAGAAACAGAATTTGCTCATGTCCCGCCAGAAAGATCCTCTGTTGAGGTCAACCGGAAACATGCTTCAGAGACACCAGAATTTTGCAGCCAAACCCCTCAGTGAATCCAAGGTTAGTCCTGAGCTGGGAAAAGACAGCATGAATTTCACCTTGCCAGCAAGTTGCAATCTGTATCCAAATTGTTGTGACAGAGCAGAATGTGTGTGTGTATGTGAGGCCCTGTCAGCAATGGGCAGAAGAGTAAAAAATGTCGTCACTAAGTGTCTTATCTGTGTAATTTCTACCAGACATTCAGCTAGTGTGGAAGCAAAGAGGCCTTTAAAAATTACCTTTTAAGGGGCACCTGGGTGGCTCAGTCGTTAAGAATCTGCCTTCAGCTCAGGTGATGATCCCAGGGTCCTGGGATCGAGCCCCACATCAGGCTCTCTGCTCGGCGGGAAGCCTGCCTCTCCCTCTCCCACTCCCCCTGCTTGTGTTCTCTCTCTCTCTGTGTCTCTCTCTGTCAAATAAATAAATAAAATCTTTAAAAAAATTACCCTTTAAGATGATTCTCAGTATGTGGGAGCACAGGAGATCTCCTTAAGGCCACCGCTCTAGCAAACAATGCTCAGCAGCCTCGAGCCCTTGTAGAGACAAGATTTGACTTGACTTTTCCTTTTCTGAGGACCGTGCCCAACATTTTACCTCCTGTCCTGAGAGTTTCCTTGATGCCGCCCTGTGGATCATCTGCAGAAATCTTTTAGTGTCTTGGCATGTGCAACCCACAAGTGCTGCAGTGTTAATGCCTGAGGAAACACCTTTGACCAGAGATGTTGAGAAGCATTAACTATGGGTGGGGACAGAAGCCAATGGATAAAAGCTTTTTTGTCCCCTGTCAAAATTACTTTTGAGGGACACCTGGGTGGCTCAGTTTGTTCAGCGTCTGCATCGGGCTCCTTGCTTGGTGAAGAGTCTGCTTCTCCCTCTGCTTGCTGCTCCTCCTGCTGGGTGCTCTCTCTCTCTCACTCTTTCTCTGACAAATAAATAAATAAAATATTTTTTAAAAATCATTTTGAAACACATAATTTTTCTCTGACTTTTCTGTGAGATTGAGTGCTGTTGGTTCTCTTGTCTCTCATTCTTACTATATAAAATAACTTTCCTAATAAACTAGCCTTTGATTCAGTCTCTGCTTTTGGGTGAATCCCAGGTATATTAGGGGATGCATCTTACTAGAGAAAGTGGGAGCATTTATTTCTAGGTAATGGTTTTATTTTTATTTTATTTTATTTCCATTTTTTAAAATATTTTATTTATTTATTTATTTATTTGACAGAGAGAGAGACAGCAAGAGAGGGAATACAAGTAGGAGTAGAGGAAGAAGATGTAGACTTCCTGCTGATCAGGGAGCCCGATGCAGGGCTGGATCCCAGGACCCCGGGATCATGACTTGAGCTGAAAGCAGACATTTAACGACTGAGCCACCCAGGCAACCCTGATTTTATTTTTAAAGTAACTCTCGAAGTTCGTCTATATCTGAAAAACTATGGGTCAGAGTTTTTGTTTACTTGTTTTTAATTATTAAACTACATTAAGCTTAGCAAGTTTAAAACACGTGCATGCCTTGTCATTGTGTGAGGAACAAAGTCCGAGGACTTTAACATGGCTCACAAGCCATTCAAGATCCCCAGGAAACACTTTTAGTCACCATCAACCACTGCTTCTACACACACACACACACACACACACACACACACACACACACACACACAC
>NW_027397066.1:25946970-26041441 GCF_003265705.2 Callorhinus ursinus | reverse complement strand
CACACACACACACACACACACACACACACACACACACACACACACACCATTCAGGTACATACATATAAACCCTATATTTTACCAAACCAAAACAAAATTATTCAATTTTCTCACTGTCCATCATGATTTTTCATGTTTCTGGGCCTTTCTGCATCTTTCTTCTACACAGAAACTCTTCTTCTATTTGCCCATCAGATGCACCTACTTTTTTTTTTTTAACATCTTTAACTTGGATCCTTTCATCTATATTAGTCAAACAAATTTATGTGATTCTCAGTGGGCTTGTAAGAACATTTCCATATAGCAAATTTATAATGTGCTATTTAAATAAGTACATACTTCAGTGTGTTTTATATTACATTAAGGGCAGGATCTTTGTTCTGTTTATTATTATCTCCAACCCATCAGAGTAGATGCTTTGAAAATATTTAAGAACAAATCAGTAATTGAACTATGGTAGTGCTTAGCCTTCCCTTAAATATCCAAGCCCTCTCTAAGGTATCTTATGGTGATGACATTGGTTGAACTCTTCTTAAAGAAGTCAAGTGATGTAGTTCCATATTATTGCCCAGTAAAAGACATTTGTTTTACATTCTTCAGTTTCAACACTTTTTGATTATTTATCCCATTTCATTCACTCAACGGACTAACATTAATTGTGTGCCCATTATATATCAGGCACTGAAGAGAACACCTGGAAACAAAGATACAGTGCTTGTTTTCTGAAAACTTAGATTACAGCCTAATGGGGAAACCAGAAATTAACATCTGAATATGTAACTACAGTTTATGCAGTTAACGATGTGATGTATAATATAAAGGCAGTGAACAGCTTGAGGAGAAAGCTCTGCTTCAAAGAGATGAAGAACAGTAGCCTAAAAATGGACTTTTACACTATAAGAACAGAGGAGGGAAAGATTTAAGGCAGACAGGACAGCATATAAGAAAAGTCCAACATAGAAAAGGACTGGTTATCTTCCAAGAACTGAAAGGAAAGTGGTAGCGACAGACTCGATGAAGGAGAGGAGAGGCAGGTAAGGAGTGAGTTCAGAGAAGAAACCAAACACATGAGCAAGGTCACCAGAGCCATCTTCAAATTGGGTTTTATTGGGGTTGCAGTGAAAGCTATAGAAGGTTTAAAAGGACTGGAGTTACAAGATGTGATGAATATTTTAAAACCAATTAGACTTTCTACTCTTTAGAGAATTGAGCGGAAAAGATTAAGAGTGGAACTGAGAAGAGAGCGGTTGGATAAACGTGTGTACGCCCTCTCAGAGAGATTGCACGTGAGATATAAATTTGTGAGTCAATATTTAAATGATATTTAAGGCAAAGGACATAGATGAGATCATTAGAGAATGAGGGAAAGAAGTGAAAACTGTCCCTGAGTGAATTCATCAACAACGACAAAAACTCAGCCTGTCAGAGGGAAAGTCTGGAATATTCAGTGTCCCAGAAACTGTCAGATAAAAGTATTTCGAGATGTTGAGAAGCATTAACTATGTCATACGCTCCCAAGAGTTCTAGAACGTTTATAACCAAAGTGTGTTATTTGAAATTGGTAAAAAGTAAGTCATTGCCAATCTTAGAAGAAAAATGCCCGTACAGATTTGGGGTAGAGACATTAGATAAGGACACTAGGAATGAGTTGCAGTATCAGTGAAAACATATGTATAGTGTTTGTTGTAAGTTTGTTGTAAAATTTACCTATGAAGAGCCAAATGCTAGGTGGTTCAGGAGAATTGCCACAAGGATATGAAAATCAGGTGGAGGAAGTCAGAGAGTCAGAGATTATTTGTGTATTTATTTATTTTTAAGTGAAATTTGTGTCTAAATTATTTTTTTATTTGAGTATAGTTGACACACAATGTTACATTAGTTTCAGATTGTAATTTGAGGAGCTTATACATTTCGCTGTGTTCACCGCAAGTCTCCTACCATCTGTCCTGTTACATTGTAATTACAAATCATTGGCTACCTTCCTATACAGGGCCTTTTATTCCTGTAACTTTTTCATCCCATAACGAGAAGCCTGTGTCTCCCTTTTCCCCTCACTCCTTTTATCCAACCCCCATCCTACTCGCCTCTGGCAACCATCAGTTTGTTCTTTGGATTTATAGGTCTACAGAATTCTGCTTTTTGCTTGTTTTTTTCGTTTATTTTTCTTTAGATTCCACATAGGAGTGGAACCATATGGTATTTGTCTTTCTCGGTCTGACTTATTTTACTTAGCATAATACCTTCTAGGTCTATCCGTGTTGTCTCAAAGAGCAAGAATTCATCCTTTTTTATGGCTGTGTATCTATCTATCTATCGTCTCTATCTAGCTGCAATAAAAATCAGGGTGCATATATCTTTACAAATCAGTGTTTTCATTTTCTTTGGGTAAATACCCAGTAGTTGAATTATTATCATAACCTTCTATAGGTTTCACTGCAAACCCAATAAAACCCAATTTGAAGATGGCTTTTGTGACCTTGCTCTTGTGTTTGGTTTCCTCTCTGAACTCACTCCTTACCTGCCTTTCCTCTCCTTACGAGTCTATCCCAACCACTTTTAGTTCTTGGAAGTTAACCAGTCCTTTTCCTTGTCAGATTTCTCACATAATCTCCGCCCATCCGGGTGGTGAAATATAGAACTTACCACCTCTTCAGAACAGTATCCAAATTAATAAGTTCAGCAAATTCAGATCTACATTCTTCTTCGTATATTCTCCTTATAATACATACAGAACTAGAGGGGATTGGATCTCTACAGGAGTACTAGACCACAAGGGTAATTTGCAAATTAAATTTTGGTAAGTATCCCTGTTACAAACAGATACAGAAACAGATAAACTGTATCTGACCTTCAATTTTTTATTGCCTTAGTAATTTAAAAAATTTACTTATATTGACTGTGTTAAAGTCAAAATACCCTTTTTTTTGCAAATTGCAGTTTGATTTGTGTTTGCTTACTTCAATGTGCAATGTAACTATATAAAGGTAAAATATGAAACCATTTCAAATACTAGAACTCAAATCTCACACTAATTTCCTCTATTACTTTTTAAGGTCCTTTATTTGAGAAGAATATTATTACTTTATGTGTAAGTTGCTTCTATTACTTTTCTTAAAGGATCATTGATAATAAGATGTCCAGGTACGCTAAAGAGTGAGTGATGTGATAAACCTTGAGAGAACATAGCTGACATGTGGTCTCTAAGAAAAAACTACACTCTTGGGAGAGGTTTTTATTGGGTATTCTGGAGAAAATTTTACAGTTATCACTATGTCTTCAGTAACACAAAATGTTTTCTAGGAACTTCTTTTGGCTATAAATTCCTGAAACAGGAGGATTACTTCATTGACTTTGATTCAGAACCCAATGAACTAAAAAGAGAAAGACTCATTTTCATTTCAATGCTCTGGAGAATAAGGCAGTTGGACACAAGAGTACAAGTTTATGACCTTATGTTGAGGAAGTAATACTAAGAAGGAATCCTGCGGGCAGTTATGTGACTTAGAATTTAGTGTGTCTGGTCCTCAATATAATACTGAAATATACCTTATTAAATTAGTTATTGTCAATGAAAGTGAGAAGCACATGGAAAATCACTGGCAAAATGAGCTTAATTAATTGCTTTTGTATCCTGTAAAAAGCAAAGTTTAATAGCTACAAAAGATCAAAATTTAAAAAAAAATCTGAGTTGCAACCACTGTAGAGAAAACATTTGCATTTAAGTGGAATCAAATTGATTTCCTCCATTTTATAAAGGCAAGCACTCTTACCCTGATAATTTAAACATACTATCTAATATTTAAATATTTAAAAAATAAAGACATTACATACCGTGGCCTTTTAAAATTCCTTCGAGTCTTTTTAAACAAATTTATCTATTGAGTTTACATACATATTTATTGAGTAAAGTCATGCTAAATAAAAGGAAATTACTTTTAGAAATCTGTTATTGTTTGCAAGAACTAAGGCAAAATTATTACTTTTAACTAATAGATATAAAACTTAGTTATAACATATTTTGTACAGGTAAAGAGTATTTTAAATGTAGAGCTGCATATACTGGGAGCTAGATATGAAGGCAGAAGAAAATGAACAATCTAGAATCAAGGAACCATTGGAAGCTACTACCTATGTCCTCAAGGAGCAAAATGTACAAATCAAAGAACCAATAATACTTTGTGTATTAGTCTGCTCAGGTTGCCATGACAGAACATTACAGACTGGGGGGATTGAAACAACAGAAATATATTTGTTCACAATTCTGGAGGCTGGAAGTTCAAGATCAAGGAAGTGGCATGGTTGGTTATTGGGAAGACCTCTCTTTCTTTGACTTACAGATGACAACCTTCTCCCTGTGTCCTCACACGGCTTTTCCTCTATGTGCTCTCACTCATGATATTTTCTCTTCTTCTTATAAGGACACTAGTCCTATTGAATTAGAGCCCCACCTTTATGACCCCATGTAAGCTTAATTTTGTCCTAAAGTCACCAAGTACAAATACAGATGCCTTGAAGGTTAGACTTCAACTTATGATTTGCAGGGAGAGGAATGGGGAGGAGAAACACAATTTACATATAATATTTGGGAAATTTTTCTTGGTTTAGCATATTTCAGTGATGTTTTCAGTGACCAATGGTACACATTAGCTGAATAAATTGTAAGCGTAACAAGTAAACTGAGCCTTTATACTTACTTGCTACTTCCAAACTCTTAAATTTATCCCAACTTCAGTTATGGCATTTATTGGATCTTTAAAAACAAATTATTACTTAACAATGACTTTTGGCTAAAAATGTTATACTTATTCCTTTCATAGAGAGTGGATATTTGATGTACTTAAATCTAAAATTTAAAAAAATGGGGGCGTATTTTATACTCTATATTCCTTCCAACTCCATTTTTATCCACTCTTATAAAGAAAAATATAGAAAACAAATTTATTTAAAAATGTTTTTTTGTATTACTTGCATCCCTACGCTGCCCTTTATAGTCAAACATGTAGAAAATACACCAGTTCAGAGTCCCTACTTGGGGCTCACTTGCAGGGCTCATCACCGGCCTTGATCTCACACCTGAGACCATGACCGGAGCCGCAATCAAGAGCTGGATGCTTAACTGACTGAGCCACCCAGTGGCCTCTACAAGATTTTAAAAGAGCTATAGTTACAAAATCTTTCTTTATCTTTCTAAGGGTCTTAATTATGTAGCTCAACCTAGATGGCTGTGTAGATCATGTTTTATTCTTTATATGTAGGATATCTTATATTTGGTATTTTTTGATATTCCAGTATTGCTGTTACAAAAAAAATCTTCAAAATGGTGGGGGAGGACATAGATTTAAAAAATAAAGAAAACCAATTAAGGTTATAGAGTTGTAAAATATTCCAGGGCTATAGGAGTCACAGAGAATTCCTAATAGCTGAAGAAGTTGAGGAATACTTCATGAAGCAGTATCTTATAAGTTGAACTTATTTGAAGGAAAGTATTTTACTTTTAATCATTTTAATTGACAAGGAAGTCTTACCAAAACATTTCCTCTATTTTTTCCAGGAGGAACAGAAAATATATGACAGTTGGACTTCATGACATTTTATTTATAACTGAAAACTTTTGTTTATATATTATAAGTCAAATATATTTGGGGTCCCTGGGTGGCTCAGTCGTTAAGCATCTGCCTTCGGCTCAGGTCATGATCCCAGGGTCCTGGGATCGAGCCCCGCATCGGGCTCCCTGCTCATCAGGAAGCCTGCTTCTCCCTCTCCTACTCCCCCTGCTTGTGTTTCCTCTCTCGCTGTGTCTCTCTCTGTCAAATAAATAAGTAAAATCTTAAAATATATATATATATATTATATTTGTACTTATAAATATTTATATTAAGTATTATACATTTCCTTTTATCAGGTAAGTATATATATATTACATGTAATTTATTCTATTAAATATTGTTTTATTATTATTATTCATATTGCATTATACCAGCAAATAATGGTTAAAAAAAAAGGTTGCTACAGATTTATAAGCCAAATAAAACACAACCTTTTAATGCTATCCAGGAAACTTATCTTTGAATTCTTGCTATTCTTCTATTTTTTTCTCCTCTTCCCTTGTTCTTGTTGTCTGGGAGATGGCACTTTAGCTGCCTTACTCAGAAGCTAGGGAGATTGGGAGAGAAATTGACATTTCTGTTATCAAAATGACAACTGTGGGTGACACCAAAATTGATTTGGCCATTGTCCCTCCCTCCACACCCAAATATCATTGCAAGAAATGACAGCTCTCCATCAAATAGTAGCTTAGTTTAGTTTAGTTTTTTTTTAAATTACCATTTTATTTTATCATTTTTATTTATTTTTTATTTTATTTTTAGTATAGCTCATATACAGGGTTATATTAGTTTCAGGTGTACAGTATAGTGATTCAACACTTCTATACATCATTACTCAGTGCTCATCATGATAAATGTACTCTTATTCCCCTTCACCTGTTTCACCCATTCTCCTACCTACCTTCCCTTTGATATGCTTTATTTTAAATGAGTACCCTCAGTTAGTTTTTTTTTTTTCCAACAAGAACATTTTTTACTTGAAGTGTACTTCAGAATACATGGTTCTAAAAGAGATATGCAAAACATTCCATCTAAGAAAAATAGGATACACATTTTCTTCGGATACACACGGAAGAATCCCCTGGTTAAATCACATAAAAAGAGACATAACAGGGACGCCTGGGTGGCTCAGTCGTTAAGCATCTGCCTTCTGCTCAGGTCATGATCCCAGGATCCTGGGATCAAGTCCCACATCGGGTTCCTTGCTCAGTGGGAAGCCTGCTTCTCCCTCTCCCTGTGCTTTCTCTCTCTCTCTCTCTCTGACAAATAAATAAATAAAATCTTAAAATAAAGAGACATAACAAATATAACAAATTTAAGAAGACTGAAATCATACCAAGTATACTTTCCAGCCATACTGGTACAAAACTAAAGATCAACTAGTGACAGAATTAAAATACACACCAAAGTAACTTAGTAGCAGAAAAAAGTGACATATAAACAAGGATGGAGAGGTAAGCAATACAGGCAAAGGGGACGGTAAGAGCAATGCTACATTGACAAGAAACCAAGCACAATGTACATCTTATTATATTATCGGAACCTAAAGAGCAAGGCAGAGAGCCAGAAGTGGTGAAGCAAGAGCAGACCAAAATGGCATTTTTAATGGTTATAAAAACAGGAAGAGTCTATGGCTATGTAGTTATTGATTGAACACATATGACTCATATATTACTGTATTATTAGATCCACATCAAATGGATTTCAGAGATTCAAATATCCTTAAATGATGAACCACAATTATTTATGAAAATTTCTCCAATTGCAGGCCATACAAAATCAATTCTATAATAGATAAATAAAGCATCCTGCTTAGAATATTCTCACAGTCTTCTAATTTTTTTAAGTACTTATTAATTTTTCAAGTACTATAAGAACATAGAATAATGAGAGAGTACTAATATTTCTAAAACTAAAAAGTCTTCCTTTTCTTTTTCCAATTGGTTTTGCATCTCAATTATAGCATTTTTATTGCAGCCTGACTTTTTTCTTGCTCTTGTTAGGGTTCCTCTTAAGATACCGAGGTAAACAATGCTTTACTAATTTTCCATGTTTAAGATATGTCCTCCTAAACCCCTATGGTTCATTTTGTTTCAAATTTTATATTCATAACTTAAAACTGATTCCTAAAATAAACATTCTATATATTTGCACTTGAGCTTCAAGTGTGTTTGCCTTTTGTTCAGTTTTTAAAATATATGTATGCTTTCAGAGTATAGGGTGCCGGCAAACAGTTGCTATATCTAGATATAGTTGTATATTTCTAGCTGTTTTATAAAGCTTATCTTTACTTTTCAATATGCATGCGAATGAATTCTTTATTCCAGTGAAATCCACATGCTTTCATAGAGCCACTACAAACTCTAAAATGAAAGGAGTTCCTTGCTGTGAAGTAGAGACATAAAAATATGTTAACTGGGAGTTATTGTAAAGCTATTTTTTTTCTGAGCAATATATTCTTGGTATAACTGCCTTCGCTACATCAGCCAGACAAACCTGGAATCTCCATCTTTATGAGAAAAATAAAATAAAACATTAATCCATGTAAACTGGAAATGATAATAAAGCCAATTTTACCCTTATAAAAAATATACTACAATCTAATTTCCTCTAGTAGGAAGACATGACTAGTATGAAGACACTGAAGACGAATGTTATTAAACTGAAACCAGACATGGAAGTTTTGAAAATAAGTTATTGTATTTAATTATTTAGAAATATAATCAATATTAAAGATAATCTGCTGCCAAAGATGAAAATGTTGAGTTAGAGCCGTTATTACTTTACTTCCAATAAAATATCTCTGGAGCTGAAAATCAGATGGGAAAGAGAAAAGGCAAACTAAGAACCTGACAAAAGAATGGTTCCATAGCTTTTATAACATGAATGTCAAAAGTTATTTGAACAGGAAATTGGGACTTCCGCTTGCTGCTCTTTGATGGACTTGCAATCCAGAACCCATGTCACTTACAGATTACATGCTGGATATCAGCCTCCCAGAATTCTCTGCGCAACAGTCATAAGGCTGTATTCAGTGCTTTTCATAAGCCTCTTTTCTGATCCCATTCTCATAAGGCAGAATAACCATTGGTACATGTACTCTTAGGCTTGAGACGTGGCCAAAGGCAGCAGGACGGCAGGTAGGGTGCGGCTTATGAAGTTTAAGACACACATGCTGCACTGTTTTGTTGTACCAGTGTTGGTACTGGGGTCCCTGTTTGCATGGAACACAAATGCAAAATTGGAAAAGAAGAGTGGACTGCAAAGCAGAGACCTGCACTTGTGCTCTTATCCCAGCCACACAAATAATGGAAGAGATGCACCTGGTCTCAGGATTTATTTCACTTTGTAAAATAAGTATCTCCCTGAGTAATTTATAAACAGAAGCCTATAGACACTGGTGCAAATCTGCACTATATGAGTTGTCTGAAAAGCACCAAACTGAGAAATAATCTTTAAGTGGTCCTATGTTTACAGCATTTGGAAATGACTATACAAAGCAAAAGTAACCTCTGAAAAAATTCAACCCTCCCAATCAAAAGATGAGCATCTCCTTCTTCTCCCAAATCAGAAAAAACTTTGTCATCAATTCTAAAAGTGAAATTAAACTCAAAAAATATTGTTTTAATGTTCTACTCTATATACACTACTCACTTTGACTCTCTAAGTCAGGTTTGAGCAAACTATGGACCTCCATCCAGTTGCCTGTCGTATGGCCTGCAAGCTAGGAATTTTTTTTTAATGTTTTTAAATGTTTGTAGATAATCAAAGAAAGAATAACATTTTGTGACCTGAAGATTATAAAAGATTCAAATTTTATTTTTTATAAAGTTTTATTAGCACATACACCCTCTTATTTGATAATGCATTGTCTGAGGTAGATCTTGCACACCACCTCAGAGTTCTGAGAACAAAAACTGTCTACCCTACACCTAACCTGCACACTAAGAATGCAAAGACACCTTATTGTCTACAGTAACTAATATGTGTTGCTATTCCACAATCTTTATTAGCATACTTTTGATTTTCTAGGACCTTTATACCCAGGCAAATAGTTTGATTATTCATTACAGGATCTGGAAAACCTATCAGCTCCTCAATTGAAAGCATCAAACAACAGGTTGGGCCCTAAGATTCTTTGAGTTTTTCACTTCAGAGTTCTACCCTACTGTTTTTTCCCAATCCTGGACTGTTACTCACCTGTCATTCTTACCAGTCTTAATCCAATCAAAGTCTCTCACATCGAAAGACCTACCACAAACAAAATTTTTAACTCTCAACAAATTTACCTCCCTCCATCTGAGACACTGCCAAAGCTTTACAGAGGTGTTCCCTCTCCTAGTGGCAAGTAATAAACTCAGCTTTGCTTTGTCAATAGATTGTGTTGGTAATATTTAGGGAGACAGTTTTCAGGAATTTAGTAGATGCCATATAGACCATATGGTCCTCAAAGTCTAAAAGATGTAATAGCTGTCCCTTTATGGAAGAAAGTTTGTCAACCTCTGTTTTATATGAAAACATATTAGTCCCATTATAATAAAAATGCCAAATCGAATCTCTTTTCAAAGATGCATTACTGTTTTGTTTACTTCAGACTATAAGACCTCATTTCCTTGTGTATTCCAAAACAATTTCTGGGGAAGTGATGAAAGGTATGGGGTGGATCATGGATTATGCTCACATATCTTCCAAATCTGATATTTTAGGAACTGAGTAGCCACCTGGCTTTTATCTGGTGGATGTCCCCCTCATTTCTTCCTGTATGAAGAATTTTTAATAAATGGCAAAGGTCATATTTGTAAAAAAGTCTAAACATATGATATCTTTTCCATCAAAATTTGGCGCAAACTTAGCAATATTTGAAGCATCACATGTAACAAAAACTAGTGGAGGCGGTTATAGGAAAAGGATGGAGTTTACAAATAGTCAAGGTCCTTGGTGTCTTAGCTTCATCTCCTTCTGTGGGAATATATGAAGACCCCCACCCCAATGAGAACAAATAGGCTATTTATTTACACATTCAGAGACAGCTATAGCAAAAGAGTCAGTCACTATCACTTGGTAGAGTCTCAAAGACTGTCAGAGGAATGGAAAACATTATGGTAAGCAAAAGGTGAGGCTTCAGGCATGCTCTGATTAGAGGTTGAACTGTTTCCATTTCTTCAAAGATTTCAACATCTCAGGAGTGATCACAAACTATACCTGCGGGCTTGTTTTTCAGATATTCTTAGCTTTCCCACTTTTTCAAAAAACCGCATTAGTTTTTTTTTCTTCATATTTTCTTTACATCTTTAGGCTAGACTGATATTTTTTATTGGAGCTTCTCCATGTAAGGATTAAGAAGGCAGAAACCAATCCATACTTAGTTTTATGTTAAATCACTAGGGTCCCTGAATGGTAAAATAAGATGTTATATTTTATTTGATATTCTATAGATGGCTCAGAAGTAAATATTTGTTGGTGGCTCCCAAGATCATTATGTTCTGTGAATCCTCTAAGAGAAAACTTGAAAGGAAAAACAACAACAACAAAAAACAAAACAAACAAGAACAACAACAACAAAAAAACCCTCTTCAACTGTGGAAAGATGAGGCTTAAAAGGAGACAAAATCCTTAATTATCTCCCTTAAATCTACTCAGATAAGGACGCAAAATGGCAGTATCTTCAGAGAGGAAAATGAATAGTTGGGGACAAAATCTTCTCAGATGCCTTGGAAGAGAACCAATAATGTTAAATGTCAAACCCTAAGTTGCAGGCCCCGATCCTTCCACTAGACCACATAAGGAAATTAAAACATTGAGAAATAAATGAAAGCAAGAAAAGCTGTCCACCAGAGCACTGACACCACCAGCATACCACAGTAAGCTTGAGATTATCTTCCATTTCTAAAAGCAACTTTGTACCAAATCCTGGTAAGACTTTAAGTTTCCTTTCTTGTAAAATGCAAGGAAATTATCTATAAGATTGCTTTAATGTGAAATTAAACTCTCAAAACTATCCCTACTTTCTTCAGGAACTTTTGAGAAACATATTGCAGAAATAATGGCCATTGGTTGCTATTCACTTTTAAGTGGAAAAAAAAGTCCTTTACAGGAAAAGTCCATTTACTGATATTAACCCTTTAATGGCTATTTACTGTGTTGAAAACACAGTTAGGGTAACTTAGGGTAAATTAGGGTAACTCTTTTCCCTCAGATTAATTTAGATACAGAAGGACCATTTGGGTAAAAAAAAATGATTAATATCTAACAAGAGGCATTAAAGAGATGCTCAATATGAATGGACCTAGAGGATATTATGCTAAGTGAAATAAATTAGACTAAGAAAGACAAATACCGTATGATTCCATTCAAAAATGGGATCTAAAAAGAATGAATAAACAAACAAAAAAACAGAATCAGGCCTATAAATACAGAGAACAAACTGATGGTTGCCAGAGAGGAGTCGCAAGTGGAGCATGAGAGGATGGGCAAAATGGGTGAATGGGAGAGGAAAAGACAGGCCTTTAGTTACAGAATGAATAAGACAGGGACATAAAAGACACAGCATAAGGAATACAGCCAATGATACTATAGCAACGATGTAATGGGATAGATGGTAACTATACTTGTGGTGAGCACAGCATAATGTATGAACTTGTCAAATCACTAAGTTGTACACCTGAAATTAATAAAACATTGTATGTTAACTATACTCAAATAAAACAAGAGGGAGAGGGGGAAGCAAAGAGAACCAGTGGGTAAAAATAAATAAATAAGTTTAAATATAAGTAAAGGTAAGAAGCTCTATTTTAACTTGTAAAGGTACACTCAGTTTTGAGTTTGATAGAGAAAAGTTTGATGTTAAAAAATCAGAGTATTTAAAACATATTCTAGCATAATTGGATGAAAAATTATATCCAGAGACTTCAGGTTCTCAAGTAATGTCTGTTTGGAAAAAAATACCCTTCAAATACACAAGATAAATATAGCACAAGAAAAGTGATGAATTTGTTGTTGAGTATTTTGACTTGATTTGGTTTATTGACATCTAGTTAAAAATTACAGGATGACATTTCATGCCTGAATATAAAATTGGAATTTATGTAAATCTGACTATGTGAAACAATTATTCTAGCTTTTATATCAGTATTTTAAGTTAGTTGGAAAAATGAAGGGTGCCTTGGTGGCTCGGTCAGTTGAATGTCTGACTCTTGTTCTCAGCTCAGGTATTGATCTCAGGGTGGTGAGTTCAAGCCCTGCATTGGGTTCCACACTGGGTGTAGAGCCTACTTAAAAAAAAAAAAGTTGGAAAAATGAAATTTGGGGATAAGAAGTGGCTACTGGCCAATTGATATAAGTTGGCCTGGGTCAATTTGAGAAGTCAAATTATAACTACTGAAAAAACAAATACAACTGTCCATTGGAATACTATGTTGGAATTTTTAATATGGCATATTTTATTCCATTAAAAATGAATTTATTTAAAACAAAGTTAAAATACGATTACATTTGATTTAATATATCTAAGCCTTATATTTCTCATTTGAAAAAAAAGGAATAAGAGCATGAATTTTATGATTATGAATCTGTAATATTTAATAATGAAGTTATTTGTCCACAGTAAATTTACAATAAATGTTAGCTAGTATTATATCATAAACTGTAGTAACAAAATTCTCTTCAAACTTGAAGAACAGAGTTTAAATTCTATATATTATTTCACATGACATTAAATCTGATATCAAAAGTAATTTAAACTCATCATAGAATTTGATTTGTCCAAAAATACTTCAAATACATTTTAAGAAACAAACATTAAAATAGTACTCAGAAATAAATACTGTAACATTTTGGTGTTTATCTTCTACTTTTTACAAAGTATTTTTATGCAAAGACATACATTTTCTTAACAATATGGAATATTTTCTTCTCCATATATCTTCATTGTTCTCACCATAAATACACCAAAAATACATTATTAATAGCTATAAAGCATTCTATTATTACCAATCTTTATTTGCCCGGTAGTCAATTATTGATTTTGGACTACCTATTTTGCCAATATTATAAATAATGATTCAGAATATCTTTTGTATATAAATATACACACACCAATGACTATTTGCTTAGGATAAATTTCTAATAAAGGAAGTACTGTGCCAAAGGATATAAACAATTTATAAAGATTTGAATATATGTTCGGGCTCCCTGCTCAGCAGGGAGTCTGCTTCTCCCTCTGACCCTCTTCCCTCTTGTGCTGTCTC
This sequence comes from Callorhinus ursinus, assembly GCF_003265705.2. Taxonomy (NCBI): domain Eukaryota; kingdom Metazoa; phylum Chordata; class Mammalia; order Carnivora; family Otariidae; genus Callorhinus; species Callorhinus ursinus. The sequence continues at coordinate 26,027,589 of NW_027397066.1, read as the reverse complement.
TCATTCTCTCTCTCTCAAATAAATAAAATCTTTAAAAAAAAAAAAAGATTTGAATATATGTTGTCATATTTCATTTTCAAATTTTGAATCAATTTATACCTCAAACATGTTATAAAGACTTCTTTCCTTGCACCCATGCCAACACTGATAATTATTCCTGAACATTCGATAGACAAATGCCTTTTCAATTTAACATAATGAAACTCAAAGGTGCACTTTACTTAGTTTATTACAGCAGTTATCAAAAACTGAACAAAATATTCTTAGACTCAGAAAAGTGTTTGATTCATAATAATCATTCAATAAATATAGGTTGAGTGAATTCCACAGCTTCTAAGACATAAAACATAAATTTTTACATCTTCTAATAATTTTTAATCTATTGAAAATTAATTGCTGAACAACAGACTAATATAAATTAAACTCTACTGGCATTAATCTTATTGGATTTCAAATTTACTATTATCAATATCAAGGAAATGTTTATGAAATAATTAAGAAAATCTTTCATCTTGTGATATATTGGTTACTTTTGTAAGAACATTCATCAATATGTTATGTTTATTTGACATGTCATTTTGATTTCTACCTTTATAACTGACATAATAGAGTTTCAAGAATATTCATTGAGAAAAAAAGAACATTCATTGAGATTTAGGAATAAAGCATACTTAAAATGTTGTTTCAACTTTCATATCTACAAAATATAATGAGGTCCTGCCAGAGATTCTTTTAAGTTTTTAAGAAAATCTTTGTTTGTTTTCTGAAATCCTGAGTTTTATTTGCAGAATAACAAAATACTAAGATAACATACAGCGATTTTCCTTACTTAATACATTTTATTGCTTTACCTACAAAAGGAGAAAACCCCAAAGTCAGTAGGTTCTCACACAGGAAGAAAGTTAGACTTCTAATATGCTAGAATATAAATAAAATGTTTCAGTATAGACTCAATCCCAACAATTTCATCACATACACAGAAAACATTTTGAGTATATCATGTATGCTCCCCATGGTAAATTTTATTAGTTATCATTTTAAGATTACTCAGAGGTTCTTCCTCAGAGAACATACGACAAAAGATAAGGCAAAAGGAGAAAACTTCCAAATTCATCCCATGAGACCAGCATTATCCTGATACTAAAACCAGACAGACTCCACTAAAAAAGAGAACTGCAGGCCAATATCCCTGATGAACATGGACGCAAAAATTCTCAATATGGGACAACTGGGTGGCTGAGTCAGTTAAGCCTCCAACTCTTGATTTAGGTTCAGGTCATGATCACAGGGTCCTGAGATCAAGCCCTGAACTGGACTCTGCACTGGGCATGGAACCGGCTTAGGAGTCTCTCTCCCTCCTTCTGCCTCTCCCCTCCCCCCACATGGACTCTCTCTCTCTCAAAAAAAAAAAACTCAATAAAATACTAACAAATTAAATCCAACAGCATAGTAAAATAATCATTTACCACAATCAAATAGGATTTATTCCTGGGCTACAAGGGTTGTTCACTATTCACATATCAATCAACAAGGTACACCACATTAAGAAAAGAAAGGATAAGAACCATATGGTATTTTCAATAGAATCAGAAAAAGCATTTACAAAGTACAGCATCCAATTCATGATAAAAACATTCAACAGACTAGGGTTAGAGGGAACATACCTCAACATCATAAAGGCAAGAGATGAGGAATCCAGCACTAATATCTTCAATGGCAAAAAACTGAGAGCTGGTCTCCTTTATGGTCAGGAACAAGACAGGGATATCCACTCTCACCACTGTTACTTAACATAGTACTGGAGGTCCTAGCCACAGCAATCAGATAACAAAAAGAAATAAAATCATCCAAATCAGCAAGGAAAAATCAAACTTTCACTATTTGCAGATGACATGATACTCTATATAGAAAACCCAAAAGACTCCACCAAAAACTTGCTAGAACTGACACACAAATTCCACAAAGTTGCAGGATATAAAATCAATGTACAGAAATCTGTTGCAATTCTATATACCAATAATGAAGCAACAGAAAGAGAAATCAAGGAATCAATCCCACTTACAATTGTATCCAAAACCATAAGATACCTAAGAATAAACCTAACCAAAAGGTAAAATATTTGTATTCTGAAAACTATAAAATAAGGATGAAATAAATTGAAGGTGACACAAAGAAATGGAAAACATTCCATGCTCATAGATTGGAAGAACAAATATTGTTAAAATGCCTATACTACCCAAAGCAATCTACACATTTAATGCAATACCGATGAAATACCAGCAGCATTTTTTCACAGACCTAGAACAAACAATCCCAAAATATGTATGGAACCCCAAAATAACCCAAATAGTCAAAGCAATCCTGAAAAAGAAAAACAAAGCTGGAGACATTACAATTCCAGACTTCAAGTTGTATTACAAAGCTATAGTGATCAAGACAGTATAGTACCGGCACCGAAACAGACACATAGATCAATGGAACAGAATAGAAAACCCAGAAATAGACCCTCAACTATACGGTCAACTAAAAACAGGAAAAAGTATCCAACGGGAAAAAAAAAAAAAAAACAGTCTCTTCAACAAATGGTGTTGGGAAAACTGGACAGCATCATGCAAAATAATGAAACTGGACCACTTTCTTACACCAGACACAAAAACAAATTCAAAATGGATTAAAGACCTAAATGTGAGATAGGAGACCATTAAAATCCTGGAAGAGAACATAGGGAATAACCTCTTTGACATCAGCCATAACAACTTCTTACTAGATATGTCTCCTGAGGCAAAGGAAACAAAAGCAAAAGTAAATTATTGGGACTTTATCAAGATAAAAAGCTTCTGCACAGCAAAGGAAACAATCAACAAAATTAAAAGGCAACCTACAAAATGAAAAAAGATATATGCAAATGACATATCTGATAAAGGGTCAGTACCCCAAATCTATAAAGAACTTATAAACATCCAAAAAAACAAATAGTCCAGTTAAGAAATGGGCAGAAGATGTGAACAGACATTTTTCCAAAGAAGACATACAGATGGCTAACAGATACATGAAAGGATGCTCAACATCACTCATCATTAGGAAAATACAAATCAAAACTACAATGAGATATCACCTCATACCTGTCAGAATGGCTAAAATTAACAACACAGGAAACAACAGATGCTGACAAGGATGTGGACAAAGGGGAACCCTCTTACACTGTTGGTGGGAATGCAAGCTGGTGCAGCCACTCTGGAAAACAGTATGGAAGGTCCTCAAAAAGTTAAAAATAGAGCTACCCTATGACTCAGCAATTGCACTACTAGGTATTTACCCAAAGGATTCAAAGATACAGATTTGAAGGGATAACTGAACCCCAATGTTTATAGCAGCATTATCAACAATAGCCAAATTATGGAAAAAGCCCAAATATCCATCAACTGATAAATAAAGAAGATGTGGTACACACACACACACACACACACACACACACACACACACACACACAGGACTATTCCTCAGCCATCAAAAAGAATGAAATCTTGCCATTTGTAATGATGTGGATGGAGCCAGAGAGTATTATGCCAAGCAAAATAAGTCAGTCAGAGAAAGACATATACCATATGATTTCATTCATATGTGGAACTTAAGAAACAAAACAAATGAACATAGGGCAAAAAAGAGACAGGCAAACCATAAAACAGGCTCTAACTATAGAAAACAAAGTGATGGTTACTGGAGCAGATGCGGATGGGGGGATCGGTTAAACAGGTGATGAATATTAAGAGGGCACTTGCAATGAACACTAGGTATTGTATGTAACTGATCAATCACTAAATTCTACACCTGAAACTAATATTGCCCTGTATGTTAACTAGCTGGAATTTAATTAAAAATTGGGGGGAAAAAGATAACAGAAGGAGAGAATAGAGTTGTTCATATAATATACATATGAGTTTTTATGAGAACATAGATATGTATGTGTGTATATAACTGTTGAAATGCAAGATCCTTTAACAACTTGGTTTAAGTTATAAGTATAAATTTAAGATGAAAAACTCAAAAGATGGTTCTACTTATTGTAGAACAAGGAAATAGTGGGGTTGAGGTAATAAGGGAACAAGACAGACTAATATGTACCACTGGAGTTTTCCAGAGACAGTGCCTGACAAACATACTAAATAAAGTGACTTATTTTGGAGATGAATAAAACATGAATAGAGACTGAAAAATGGGGGGTGGACAATAAGCTAATTATTTATTATCAAGGTAGCTACCATTGAATATATCTGGGGCTTAATCCAGCAGAGAATATTAATCTGGGATCTGGTGTAAAACATTCATCCCAGGTTTGTTTCAAGAGAACTGAGTTACTTATTCACATAGTCCTGTCCAACATTAGTTGAGGGCTGCTCTAAGGGCATTAATGATTGAGCACTTCCAGTGTACTATAATACAAGATAATTTGTAATTCCGCAAAGACTATAACAATAACAACAACAAAAAGGGCTAAAAAACAAGATGGTTATTTCACACTAATCTCATATCCAAAGTGTCCTCAAACTCTCTTATTACTTCATTCTGTTTTCACTTAAAAGTTTTTTTGAAAAGCTTCTATAAAAACATCTGCAACCCCTGCAGGATTTTTAGAAATGCTGACAATACACAAGCTGACTTTTAGACAATAAAATGATTACTATGACTCTTTCTCCAGAGAAGTAGAAATGGACAGCTCTGGACTCCAGGAGAAGGGTGGGAATAGCACACCAACAAAATGAAAAACTAATACAAGTCTCCATTGAAAACAAACAAAATTTAAGAGATAGCGCTCAGGAGCTACTTCCCCAATTTTGTTCCAAGAATACTAGAACTGGATTTAAGCCACCAATTTAAAAGAAAAGACATAGAAACTAATTGAAAGATCCCCCACTGAATTAGGTCTGTCAGATACTATCACGACAGAGTAGTAACCCAATCCACATGCCCTGCCTCTGCCATGGTGACTTGATTACTTTTTTAGTGCCTTATTTGTTGGTATGATTAGTCAGTTAAATATTGTCAGAAATGTGAGGAATGCCAGCAATGGGAAGTCAGAAATTGGAGATTAAACATGAAAGAAGGGTAAAGGTTGAATGCATCAAGACTTTTTTACTTTTATTGAGGAGTTTAGGGATGAATTAGTCAAAGATATAAAGAAACCTAAGCAAAAGCATACAAAACTCAGGAATTGTTTTTAACTTCAAAGGAAAAAAAAATTCACAGCTTTTATACAATTTTACTCTACTAATTGATCAATTCTGCATGGTATTTATGCTTTTTATAATTAAAAGACCGTGAAATGGTTAGAATTGTGTCTCCAAACGGACATGTTGAAGTCTTAACTTTCAGGATCTGTGAATCTGGCATTGTTTGAAAATAAGGTCTTTGCAAACGTAATGAATTTAAGAGGAGGTTAGATGGCAACAGAATAAACCTGAGTTCAGTGTTGGTATTCTTAGATGAAGAGGGGAATTTCGACACAGACACAGAAGACACATAGAACAACAGAGTCAGAGATTAGAGGAATACATCAGCAAACCAAGCGAAGTAAGGATCATTGTCATCTGCCAGGAGCTAAGAAGAAGCAACGAAGGATCTTCCCTTAGAGCCTTGAGAGAGAATATGACCCTGCTGACACCTTGATTTTTTAGAGTCCTCCAGAACTGTGAAAGAATAAATTCCTGGTTTTTCACACTCTCCAGCTTGCAGTAATTTGCTATGGCAGCCTTAAGAAACCAAGACAGACATTAAGAACAAAGTCTGTGTTTTTCTGAATTTTGAAGAAATGATCAAATACAACATGATTATGGCACAGAAAGAAAATAGGCTTCCCAAATATGGCAAAATCCTCCCTTGCACAGACTGTATCACCAACTATTATGTATGCACATTAGAAACTTTGGAGTACAAAGAAGGCCACAGAGAGGCCCAGTTAGGAAATGAAACTAAGGTAGATTCTTCTTTGAAAACTCTATAAAAAAATATTTTCTCCTATGCTGATCATATCCATAATTGATTATGTTCTTCTAAGATGTTTTACTCCTAGTATGGGATGACAATAGGAGTTCAGATGTGTTCTAATGTTCCATGATCTCAAATTTTTTCACACAAAGGAAAACCCAGGGGAAGGAGGAGGTTCTTATCAGAGTCCAGCTGATTAAATAATGGACTGTAGGAGAATGCTTCTGACTTTTAAAAGCAAACACGGATAACACAAAACAGACATCCACTAGTCAATCACGGAAGTGGTAGTAAGAGGTTGAGGAAGAACCACAAAAATAATTGATCTTTTAATTAGCAAACAGTTTCAAGTGCTATCATGATGAATATGTATGAGGTTGCTAATCTCCAAGGAAGATACCTTGAGAACTAAATTTCAAATCTTTACCAGAATCATTAGGATAGGCTGCACTCACAGGTTATAGCAAGTGCTGCAATCACCTGAAATTGTTAGCATCCCTTTGAATCCATACACTGAAGAAACTTGTTATTTTATTAATGCTATTGTTTTTTCATATGGGATAATTACAAAAACAATAGCAAAATATATTTTTCATAGCTAATGTCACATTAATTATTTGCACTGACACATTACATGATAGCTAAATCTCACTTGTGATGTAAATGCATAACTTTTTGATTTTGGTGATTTTTGTCTTTTACCTTCACAAAAGGTAGAATACAGTAATTTACTGTAGAGTTCATCTACTTATGTAATTATCAGCTATACATTTTACTCTGAAAATAAATTTCAGTAAATTATGTGATTCACATTCTTTTAAAATTTATTGTACATTTATATAAGATTAATTTTGCAAACAGGAATTTATCATATATGTAATGAAATTTTTTCATATTTAAATTGAAGAGAATTTTATTCTTCAAATAAAACTGAAGTCAAAAGTCATCAACATATGTAAGGAAATCTTTGAACAAAGAGAATATATTCTAATTAGTTACTTAGAAACCCATATTCCATATTATTCAGAAATGCTATCAATTTCAAATATTTACAAATCCCATAGCTTTTTGCTGTTCAATCAAATGGAGATAATTTGATTAAGATTGTAGTATAATATACACTACATACATACATACATACATACATACTCTGTATGTCATTGACCATTAACACATAGTCTGACACAAAGACAAGACCCAAATAGTTCTACAGATAATGCTCATCACTGCCAAGACTTTGTCTAAACTGCCATATTTTCTTCAAACAAAAACAGCCACCTTCTTCAATGATAAATTTGAACAAAATTTTCCTTCCTATGGGTTCTCAAGCTTAGAATTTATGATGTTGATTTTCAAATCACATGCAGTGAAAACTCCTAGAAATGTCAGCTAAATTGAAGATCGATGAAGAAGAATTGGTTCTAGTTTCATCAAACAAAGCATCCCAGAGTGATTAATAACAAAACACTTTCCTAGGATCAAATCTTGAATAAAAGGTGGGTTTATATTGTGAACCAAAATAACACAAAAGCTTTTGCTATATTCCATTTTCAAGGTCAGTTAAGTTCCTTGCATAATTGTTAACCTGACTTTGGGAAACCCTACATTTCCTCATCCATGTTGCATCCTGTCTGTGATTAGAAATGGTACTTTTGTCAGTACAAAAGAGAAGTACAAACATTTAATCTATAATGTGCATCCTTTTGATAGGGCATCAAACTATAGTTTAGAATGAAATGTTAGTGTAAATCTTCTGAGACAGATCACAATATTTAAATCCAGAATAATAATCATAACTTCACAGAAGGTGGAATGATAGACTTTACCACCACAAAAGATTGTATTTCCAATGAAATAGAAATGTCTCTATTTGTATGTCAATATCTCCAACAGACTACGTTATCTATTTATTTAGCTGAAGCAATCTTTGGCAGAATCCAATATTATTCATTTAGAATTGTGTTCAGCTGCAGAGGAAACAAAGAATCATATGAAAACTGTAGTTTCCTTATATAGCAGTTATGACTATTATCCCTCACTAGCATGGGGCTAAAATTCTATTCCATAGCCCAATTATTTTTTATTTCCTTGAGAATTAATTCACAAATATGGATTTAATCTCTCCTGTACATAAGGCATCACTCTAGTAACTTAGTTACAGTGATGGACAAAACAGACATTATCCAAGATATCTTTCAGCTGTAGTCTACAGATTCAGATCTTCCCTAGCACCATGATTTCTTTCTGTATCTATTAGTAAATGTGCCACAAAATTGAATCTTTCCTGCTCTGTCTCTGGCCACATGTCAGTTTCTGTGATATCTGGATCCTGCTCTGATGATCATATCTTATATATGATTGATGGCATTCCTCAGACTGATGGTGCTTCCTTGTTGGCACTATTTCTTTCCACATTCTTTTTAATTACACTGATAATGTGGAGGAGGCTTTACCACATGTCTCTATAGCAGAGTGAAGAGTGGGTTTCAGCTTTTAACAAGACTTCACAGAATATTTATGGATAACCAAGTGAACATTGTAACTGAACTACTAGAATTTTCACTTTTTCATAACCTACAGGCCCAGTATGTTGAATCCAGATTCTGATGCATCTCCTCATGGCAGGACCAAACTCTTGTCCACCAAACGGAGGGTGTAAAAATATCTAGAGTTCTATTTAGACCACATTACAAGAAGTCCTGAGGAAAAAGTTATTTCCTACTTCGTATGTTCTAAAATAGACATCCCAAAGCTCCTTCTCAGAAAAGTCCACCCTCAGAGATGTCATATCTCCTCTAGATAAAAAATTATATCACAGTACAAGAAACCAACATCAGTAACTTTTGGAATATTCAATCATAAATAGAATCATATGTTTAGACTTTAACAGTCTAGTCCAGTTTCTTAATGTTGCACTGTCTTCTGCATGAAGAAAATTTTTCATTCCATCTTCTTCTTATAATTATTTTTAGCTCATATCCTTTATCATGATCAATGAAGAACACAAACAATAAAATAGAAAAGTCAATGATTTTAGGCTAATTAAAATATATATTTACATAGTGTAAAGAAACATTCATTTCTCTATGCCTATTGTCCCTCTTCTCAAAAATAGTTTAAAAATACCAGACACATATGTATATACAACCATATATCATATTTTACAATTCAAAACAGGAATCTTAGCTTCTCAGATATATATATCAGGCTGTTTCTGCTTTTCTCAAGGTATATATGTGGGATCTCCCTAAACTTTTCCCCTCAGAATAAAAGAAAAAAATTGAGTGTGAGGTCCTTTATCTTTTATGGTCAGAATTATTAGTTAAGTAACATCTTCTGACTATTGTTTAAATTAATTTGATGACTTGTCCAAATGTTTTGTTTAACTTATTCTTAATTTTGAAGTATTAAGTTTGTCTGGCACATATATTTATTAAGGTATAAGAGCTCTAAGTCTCTCTCTCTCATCTTCAAATGGAGATTCTATGTTGGAATGCTCAACACTCCCCAAATCTACTTCCTACTAATACCCTTCTTTCTGTGGAAATTCTTATGTTGTCAAAGTAGTTACTTTAAAGTTTGGAGCATAAAATAAGGAGTAAGGAGAGAATAAGAGAAGAACAAGTAACAAGAGAGGGTATGAGTGATGAAGGTTAAGACAAGATAGAGGATTGGGGGATTTTGAAATGAGAGAAGCTCAGATGTAATCTGCTTTCTAAGTAAAAAGAAAACAAAGGCAGGTAGAATAGGATGTTGCAGAATCTCCTCATGGAGAATAAAATATACATAAAAAGTTAAGTTATTTTGAAATTATTTCTGTTTTTCACACTGTGTATTTTATATGCAGAAATTAGACCTCATGGGTCAACATTACATATCATATAATATAAAATCTGGGAATATTTCTCAGATAATTTATAAATGATTTTCATTTGGAAGCATAGTTTTGTTTTGTTTTTTGTGTGTATGTGCAAAATTAAGTCCAAAAATTTTATCACATAAGAATGGACAAGGCTTGTAGTTTTCAATAAATTAGGCTGGTTCCCTTACAAGGTAATGAAATTTGTAGAACTAAAACACTTTCTAACACAGTAGCTTTATCTAATAATCATTTTTCTATCAATAGTAGTTAATAACATATTACATTTACATAGACTTTATTAATCTTTAAAAGAATCTAAAACATTCTGATTATTTCTTTGAATTTCATGAGATTCAACAGCATGTTCTCTGAATCCTTTTCTCAGATTCTATGCTTTGAATGGACTTTTTTCTTGAAAAGTAAATCCTGTTTATGACAAGAGATCTACCTTCTATACATTTCACTCATTTGGGTCAAGATACAGAAGCAAGGGGCGCCTGGGTGGCTCAGCTGTTAAGCATCTGCCTTCGGCTCAGGTCATGGTGCCAGGGTTCTGGGATCAAGCCCCTCATCGGGCTCCCTGCTCAGCGGCAAGCCTGCTTCTCCCTCTCCCGCTCCCCCTGCTCATGTTCCCTCTCTCGCTGTGTCTGTCTCTGCCAAATAAATAAATACAATCTTAAAAAAAAAAAAGACAGAGAAGCAAAACTGATGATGCTGATAGGAGACTTGCCTTGAGGATAGTTCAGAACAGGAAGAAAATGCTGAGATCTGCTTTGGTCTTTTGAGCCCAAAGGAGGTTAAATTTAACTGTGTATTTTTGGTAGATACTATCAGTGTCTTTAGAAAATAGGATATGCCTTATATGGAAAGATTTCACCATCCTCCCCAACCACCTCCATTTCTGTCATAAATTCTACACCACCTTCCCTCCCAAAATACAAGGCCAGGGAAATGAAGGGGCAGAGAAGCTGGCCTTCTTGCCTCAAGGTGAGACCAACTCTGCAATAGAATCTGTGCTCTAGAGCTTCCCTCAGGATCAGACTGAACCTGAGATTTGTTTCTGGGGAAGATGTTCTAAGACAGTATTTTTCAAAAAAATTTTGCACTTGAAGTTCTGTGTTTCAATTCATTTTGAAATGATAGGTGCCTTATACAAATAATTATTTCAAATTATATGATTTATTATTATTATGAATCCTTATTAATTCACTTTTAAAATGATAATGTGTGTGCATGTATATATATGTGTATGTATGGGAGAGTATTTCCTCATAATTAATTATGAGTTATCCTAATATTGTGTACAGGAAAAATATTATATTTTAATATTTTCTGTTTTTAGGATAATTTTTCTGTAGCAGGTGAAACAGATTGATGATGAAATTCCATGATTTACCAAAATCATTTCACACTGTCAAGCTCAGATGCCAGATCTTCAAAAACTTGACCTATTGCCATTTTGCTTAAAATTCAATTCGAGAAGTATTTACTGAATGACAAGCTAAGTGTCCAGCACATAAAAAATGCTTTATAAGTATTTCTTGAATAAACAATACATAATCAATCAATAGGTATATAGATTATGATGCTATCAGGCTATGAATAAAGCAAAGTACCCGATAAACCTTGTTTGTCTTTTTCTCAAGAATTGCTTCAGCATCTTAACCTCTTATCACTTTCTGATCAGTTTAATTTGTTCAGCTACAAAACTGTTTTATTCACTTTATTCTGAAGTAATTCCTTTCTGTAGGCATTCATTTAGCCAATATTAACTGATAGTCTACTATGTGCCACCAACTGTGCTAGTCACTGGGGACACACTGGTGAATATGGCTCACTCTGAAATAGTCTCAAAAGGATCACCTATATTATGGCCAGAATTATTTAGGATAGGGACACATACATGGAAAGTTCTCCTCCTCTGTCTTTGTGCGTGAGAGGCAAGAGAGTGATTCGTTCTGCATTTTTGCAAACCTGAAGAATGTGTAACAAACCATCTCCCACAGAGTCATCTTCTTAAATGTCCTTCCATCTCCAAGGCAACCAGATGTTTTTTCTAAACTTTAAAGAACTTTTCCAGCTTAGACTCATCATATCCTCACCAAACAACTTTGAGTATGAAATTAATCCCCATAATAGACTTATGCATTCTGTTCCTCATATATCTTTTTTGCGTTTGAATATGGTAACTCAATAGTATTTGACTAATTGTTTATAAGATGTTCACTTAATCTTTTATGTACTCATCTTTCGCATATTCCCCACATAGTTTTTTTTTTTCCTTTAACCAAGGGAAGCTGTTAGCTCTTTGTATTTCTACTTATTTCCAGATAATGCGATCCTTTGATGTTTTTCAGAGGGTAATACATGAATAGCATTAAAATATTCTAAGACAGATGATTATGTCTGAAAAGGTTTACATTTACTTTCTGAAGGTGCTAGTGGATGAGAGGATGTTACATACCTTATTCCTTCAATTAAAAATAAACATTCCTGGGATTATTATGCTCTTAGATTTTTTTTAATGGACTCTTTCGATAGTTCCTAAAGTTTCTGTTCTCTGTGTTATGACACTTAAAAATAAGTATAGAGTAGATAAATATAACATATAGACATATGATACCTAATCTCTTTCATTAAGTTTGGTAAAAGTTCTTCCTTTTTTTCTCTTTATTGAATTAAAACTACTGTCCCATCTACTGAACTGAGACAATAGCTTAACACATCATGCAAAATAAAATTCATAAACAGAACTAAAACTGTAAATTAATGCTAATATTTTTTTATAAGGGGAAGCCACATAGATTGGCCAGTTATGTTCTTCTTCTTCAGCTTTGTTCTTGGAACCACCAAAAGTAATTTTCGACAATTTATCTGAATTTATTTTAATACTGAATATACATGAGATCCTGATTATCAATTATATGATAATTGGTTGATTTAAACTAATTTAGTCACAGGTGATGAGGTTTCAAATATTTAGAAAATATTCTAAATGCTTGTGTCAATAAATACTAAAAAATCAGGATATATGCTTCTTTTATAAAGGAAAGGATATCAATTCAGATGGTTGCAGATAACGATATAAATTGTAACACAGACTTCTCTGCCTTTTAAGAATTAAATGAAATTTGAGCAAACCCAATTCTGAACAAAGAGACACGTGTGCTTCCCAATATCCCCGAATTCGTCTTTGGTAGTGAGATACATACATCGGAGACAGGTTTGCTTAAATTTCTTCAAGTTCTTTCTGACTCTAATTTACTTCTGTTGAATTTGTTCAATTTATGGAATATTTTTTCTTTTTATGTGGCCATCCTATTTTCTTGCAGTATTCACATTAGACATCTCCCTTATCTCTTTATTCTCTCCAAAACCAACGAAACAAGAATATAAAATTATAGATGATATAAAAAATGCAGAGGATATAAAAAAGAAGAGATTGAGAAAACACCCCTCCAAATATAAATTTCATTGCTGACATCCTGTTTTCCAGCTACACTTTCACCAAGCTGTTCTTACTGGCTACCTTCACTACAAGATTACAGGCTTCTTTATTGTGCTTCTTTGTCTTTCCAACCATATTTCTGTTTTCTATCCCTAAAGCCATTATAGTTGTATGTGTGAGTGTCTAGCTCATTCTTTCTCCATGTGTTCAACATTTATACTTTGACAACAAAGAAAGTAGGATTCTGATCAGAATGTTATCTCAAAAATACTTGCTGCATTTCAAGACTCATGTCCATTTTGAGTGCTAAAGGTACCTACATGACCCAGGAATTCTATAAATAGCCAAGAAATCATTCTTCTTTAGGTCAGAAGAAAAAAAATTGCAGAAGCACAGGATCAGAGTGGAGAATACCTGTGTAAATCATCTGAGGAAATTCCCTGATATATGGCACTGGCAAACATCAAAGAAAAGTTAAGGCAGGACGAGATGTAGTACAGCCTTTCTGCAATTCCTGGAGGTAATCTATAGATAACATCCACTCTTTGTTCGCTCAATAGTTCAAGAATGTGCAACCAATCCCTCATATTCACTTTCCTCTGTTTGAAATATGTAGAGGGATCTATGCTTTCTTGATTGACACTTATAGAAAACCAAGTAATTAAAGTATATGCATACTACCAATGTATTTATATATATATCCTCTGGATATTTAATTTAGGGTAGCATTTCCATTTTTTGCAATATGTGATAATTTTTAAAAATGTGTTTACTATTTTTTTTTTTTTTACTAAGGTTAGAGTTGCACAACTTCTGTAATTAACAGCGTGTAGAGTATATTAAATAGACCTGAGTTTACTGAAAGTTTCTTTGGGGGCGGGAAGCTCCCAAATATTCCCTGATATATTTTAAAGAGGCCTTTGTGTGTATGCATCTACTGAGTGCATTGTATGTGTGTGTACATCTACTGTGGTTTTGCTCAATTAAGGTATAATCCTCTCTCTTTTTATTGCCCAAATTATGAGATTTCCAAAATTTGTATCTGCACCGAGAGAGCACGTAAATGACATAATACCATGTATTATTCTAAAACTGTAGTGTTTTATGTCAGTTTGGAATGCACTTATTAAGATACAATGTAAATGACATTTCTTTACTGGGAGTTTTAATGTATAATTTTTTATAGGGAGTAGATATTGATATTTTGCTGTGAGAAGACAATACATGATGAAAAAAAGGAAGATTCCAGAAACGCCATTTACATAGTTGAAAGTACAAAGAAGCATTTATTTTGTTTGTCCAAAATATCTTTAATCTATAGGCCAGAGAATAGTTTTTTGTTTGTTTTTGCTGTGTTTATTATGGTGACAAACACTTGGTTTCAGAGAAACATAGTCATTTACAATAATGGTATAGTTTCCTGGAATGCTTAAGTGGCTAACATTTAAATTTTCTTCCTTAGAAAATCCTTCCAGGCAAAATAATTTAATCTGACCACTCCTTTGATTTTTGAGATCCTTTCTAAACTTCCTAGGTACAGAGTATTTCTATATTCATGCTCATACCATTTCTACGTTGAGGAACTCAGTAAACTCAGGAAATCCTGAGTAATACATTCTAATCTTTTTTTCCTGAGCTATTATTTATCTCCTTGTGACTTCCATTCCTTGGGGCAAATATAATATATATATACATATATATATCATTTTTGCTTGACTGCTCTCCAAATATTTAAAGAAAGTCAAGTTAACCAGCAAAAAAAGGAAGAAATATGAGACCAAAAAAAAATGTTAAGAATTTTCAAGGCTTTCTAAGGTAATCTATACCATTCCCACCAAATAAAAATCTTACAAAGTTTTTTCAGGGATGTACACACTATTCAGGCTCTGTGTGAAATGGATAAAGTTTGGGGAAAGACAAAAAACAATTGAAGTGGTCTTATTAAAATTCACTGAACAAAACTACCAACCACCCACACAAAAACTTCCAAGTGATTCCTATATTTACAATAGAGAGAAAGTAAGCACAACCTAATGACTTGATTATGGGAGAAGGTGGGCACATACATTATGCCCAAAGGACTAGTCACTGAATTTACACTGGAAAGGATTATTTTCTTACAGTACTAAGTTTGGGTGACTATATAGCACATTGGCTTTAAAAATTTGGTCCCTGAACCAGCAGCATTAGCATCACCTGGGGACTTGAGTGAATACAAATTCTCAAGCCTCACAGTAATCATACAAAATTAAGAACTCATGTCTTGCAGCCCATGCTGCTTTAACAAGCCCCCCGGTGATTCTGAACCATGGTATAATGGAAACAATTGATATAAAATATAATCTTTAAGTTTTGGTTGTGTTTGCACCTTTAATAACTAACAATGATGCTACCGATATTAAATCCAAGTGATACAAAGCACATAAATGCTCCCCTACCCTCACCCTGTGTCAAAGTGGTAAATAGGGAATGTGAAAATCTTGCAGCTGCTCCCCAGCAGAGTCTAAACCTAGGGTGGGTGACGGTTGGGTGAGGCCAAAGAAAAGACTTGAAGACAGCAATGGATGCATAGATTTGTTGGGGGAACTTACTTACAGGGAATCTAAGAGCAATTGACTGGACAAAGCATCTGCTGCTGGGATCTACATGCAGCAAGGTTTTTTGTTTTTTTGTTTTTTGTTTTTTTATCATAGCAGCCAACCCTAGCAACTATCAGTGGCCCTTCACCTCCTCACGTGGCCAATGTTTCCAAGGGGATCAAGGCCTGCCACCCGGACACTCTTTGTTAGAAGGGAAACACTCCAGGTTATAAAAATAAAAAAAAAATAAAAGGTCACACTTCTCCCTTCTTCTCACTACATTTTCCCAGAGATGGTTCAGAATTAACAGAAAGAAATTTCTTGTCCTGTTCTTCCTGGAACCAACAACTTCCTTGGGAATAGTGTTGCACTAGTGTGGTAAATACATAATTAGTGGTCCAAAACGTGAATCATGTTTATGTGTCATGCAGATAAACTTTTAAAAAAGTTATTGGTTATTTATGCATGTCATATTCATTTGTGTTGTTTAAAGTACTCATTTACATTTTTGTATCCCTTTACTACATATTGACTACTTGGTAAGTTCATTAGTAATATTCTCTGTCACAAATTCTCTCCTAGTCTATGTTTGGTCTAGACTGGATTCCTTCTAAGTGAACTGTTATTCCAATGACTATTCCAATCAATCTAATAAATTTTTATATAGCCTTTTCAAAATGTCTGTTCATACTGTTTTATAATTTATTGTTCTTTTGTTGGTGGAACTATCCCTTCATTTGTTTTGTTGAGTAACTTAAATATATTTATTCAAAGATTTCAAAAAGTCCTATAAATTTCATTTCGTTATCGGAATTGTTGGCTATTTTCCTAAACAATACAATTTTTCGTGTTTTCTTTTAAGATTTTTATTTTTATTTGACAGAGAGAGAGACACACAGTGAGAGAGGGAACACAAGCAAGGGAAGTGGGGGAGGGAGAAGCAGGCTCCCCACAGAGCAGGGAGCCCGAAGCAGGG
This sequence comes from Callorhinus ursinus, assembly GCF_003265705.2. NCBI lineage: Eukaryota > Metazoa > Chordata > Mammalia > Carnivora > Otariidae > Callorhinus > Callorhinus ursinus. The sequence continues at coordinate 26,010,742 of NW_027397066.1, read as the reverse complement.
CTTGATCCCAGGATCCCGGGATCATGACCTAAGCCGAAGGCAGATGCCTAACGACTAAGCCACCCAGGTGCTCCCAATTTTTCAAGTTTTGAAATCACTTTCTGGGATCATTTCTGTGGCTCTAGTTTAAGAGCCAACATCAGTTAATCTGGCTACTCCTTTGATATCTGAGACCCTTGGTAGACAGCCCAGTCCACAGAAGAATTCCATACCCACTCTCACACTATTTCAAAGATGGCAGACTCACAAAGTCCTGAGTAATACTTCCAAATCCTTTTTTTAAATTTCAATAATATTTTATTTAACCAAATATACCTCAAATATTATTTCAACACGTAATCAAGAAAAAAAGTTCATAAATACTTTCCTTTTTCTTTTTTCATACTAAGTCTTCAGAACGCAGTGTGTATTTTTTTTATTGTATGTTAAAAAAGAAGATAGTTGGAAGGGAAAAATCAAATCTTATTTTTTGAGCAATTATTTATTCCCGGGGTTTTATTTATTTCTTTTCTCCTCCTATAATCATCCTTCCATGGCTAATAGTTTTATGGTTGTCCCATCACTCCTGTGCCCTTCCCTGTCATTTCAAATGTCATTTCACAGCTCCTACCTAAAGGGAGAGTGGGAATAATACAGCCCCAATCCAAAAGCCAGTAGGTAGTTTGGTTCACTTCCTGAGTGGTGCTATGTGTGGGTCTCCAGCTTCACAAGACCAATAGTTTGCTGAAATCTGCAGTATTTGGTAATGGAAACATGTTTTGCTCCCCCTCCCCCATTAGACTCCTTTTTCACAATTAGAACAAGTACCCAGGCCCTATAAATACGTTTTCTATCTTATTTTCACTTTTGAAGGAATTTTAATGCTTTTACCTTGCAGATGCCTAATTTTGAGCCACCACTACCTGTTCCGTGTCCTGAACCTGGCAACCTCAGCTTCAGTCCTTCCCTCTTCATAGTGTCGTTCCACCTTCAGCTCATAAATATGTTTATCTTTGTTCTTTGCCTTGCATTAGCTAGTTGGATTTATTTTATACATTATCTGTCATTGTTATATATTTAAAACAGAAGGAGTACATCAAAGAAAGAAAATTTAAGAACATCTTAGCTGGATATCACTTACTATGAATTTTCAAACTTGAGTCATTTCTTTCTATGGAAAAATCACAAGGTGGACATTTATCCCTCAGTTAATGGTTATGTTCAGCCGCAAGCTGCAGGAGATGAGTTGGGAGCCAAGCTGACACTTGAAATGTAGAGATATTCAGGCCTCAGCAAGACAAACAGGGCTGAGGCATCACCTGGGACCATCTGTTGTGTGGTCAAGAGAGCCACAACAGCAACAATTACAGTTAATGACCAAAGTCTAATATACCAAAGATAATTAAGAATATTCTATAGAAATAAAAGAGGCACTAATAAGAAAGAAAAAAAAAAAACTCTATACATCAAGAATGCAGCTGCCAAGAATATTCTCTGGTCTGTCTTTGGTCATGAAATGTTGGACACAGGATGTCAAATGCTTCTGACCAGTGAGGCATCTCAGTCTATCAGTAGGGCCAAGACAACCGCAGTAGACTCTGCGTCATGGTTCTATCACTCAATGTTGTTCCTGCCAGTGTCATCATCTGTGTTCAATGATCTTATCCCCTATGTTGTCCTAGTTCAAGCTATGCATTGCAATAAATAACGTAAGACTGTAGTGCTTTAAATATATTCATTAGATCAGAAAATTTAAAACGGGTCCTATACTTTGGAACTTGCCATTCTTTATCTTGTTTTGAAAAAGACTACCAGGAACCAAGAAACGGACTCTTCACTGTAGAGAACAAACTGAGGGTTACCAGAAAGGAGGTGGGCGGGGGATGGGTTAAAAAAGATAATGGGGATTAAGGGATGTATTTGTGATGAGCACCAAGTGTTGTATGTAACTGATGAGTCACTAGATTCTACACCTGAAACTAATATTACACTGTATGTTAACTAACTGGAATTTAAATAAAAACTTGAAAAAAATATAAAAAGAAAAAGACTGCCAGGAAGTTATAAACCATTACTAATAAACTAACCGGGCAAATTCCAGAGATAAAATTTTGATCGATTCGAAAGAAAGGAATTCAATACTTTCAGATCAAATGCTTTTGTTTCTAAACAACATATTTTAAACAACATTGCATTAAAATGGCTTTCTTTGGACTTTAATTTCATGTTTGAGAAAATAACAAAGGCAATTTCCAGCATATTGATCCCAAGAATAAAATATTTTCAAGAGGAAACTTTTGAATCATACACTTTCTTTGATTAACAAATTTATCCCTTATATATTACATGTCTGCATTTAGTAAATTTTAGCAGTCTCTCCAGCTGCATTCCCGTATCCCATCCATTCTGAGTTACCTGAATAGCAAAAACAAGAAAAGATTCAAATCTATTGTAAGTTTTGCCAGGAGATAACCTCCAATTCTTGCTTATTTATAGGCACTAGCTCATCAGATATGTTCTCTTAGTGTGTATTTGAGTGTGATTTCTTCAGCTTCAATATACAGTTATTTTAAAATATATAACCTTAACTTTCCCAATTCACAATACTGTTACTGAATAAATATCCTTTCAAACTTTGAAGAAAGATATAGTCCCATGAGTGAAAGCAGATTAAGGCATCTCGGTCTTATTTCTTGCTAAATGTGACACATGGAAGGTTCTGTACAAGTTACAAACTCATGTATTTTCAGGGACTAAGGAATTCATGCAATAAAGGGTGATGTAGCCTTTAGGAAATTGGGGGTATCATATCACCAGAAGGTGGGGAAAATGTGAAAAACATACCCATCCATTATTTTTAGATCCATTGCTTGGTCCACAGGTTGATAATTTTATCCCCAATTCCATTTAAAAAACTTTACTTCAAACAAAACAAAACAAAACAACAAACAAAACAACAAACAAAACCAAAAAACTCTTTTGGATTATTCTTTTATATTTACTCTCATTGAAAGTTGGTGAGACATGGGGCGCCTGTGTGGCTCAATCAGTTAAGCGTCTGTCTTCAGCTCAGGTCATGATCCTGGGGTCCTTAGATTGAGCCCCCATGTCAGGCTCCCTGCTCAGTGGGGAGCCTCCCTCTCCCTCCCCCTCTCCCTCTGCAGTTCTCCCTGCTTGTGCTCTCTCTCAAATAAATAAATAAAATCTTAAAAAAAAAAAAAGTTGGTGAGACTTAAGACATTATGGAGAGGGCGCCTGGGTGGCTCAGATGGTTAAGCGTCTGCCTTCGGCTCAGGTCATGATCCCAGGGTCCTGGGATCGAGTCCCGTGTCGGGCTCCCTGCTCCTTGGGAGCCTGTTTCTCCCTCTGCTTCTCTCTCTCTCTCTGTTTCTCATGAATAAATAAATAAAATCTTTAAAGAAAAAAGACATTATGGAGAATTTTATAACATCTAATTTCACACCATTAATACAATATAAATCTATGAATCTCAGGTTATTACTTATCTACAAAGGCGGTATGTAGGAAGAACTGACCACTTCCAATTAAAATAATAATATTGTCTCTTAATCTTCCATTCAAATTAATTTATGACTGATGATATTTCCAAATTTTATTAAGATTATAAAATAATTTAGGGGTGCCTGGGTGGCTCAGTCGTTAAGCGTCTGCCTTCGGCTCAGGTCATGATCCCAGGGTCCTGGGATGGAGCCCCGCATTGGGCTCCCTGCCCCATGGGAAGCCTGCTTCTCCCTCTCTCACCCCCCCTGCTTGTGTTCCTTCTCTCGCTGTGTCTTTCTCTGTCAAATAAATAGATAAAATCTTTAAAAAATTATAAAATAATTTAGATGTATTTATTAACTTAGCATGGCAAATGACAAAGCATATTAATTTCTTCATTGCTGATAGTATGCTTCTATTATTATGAGCCAGGGTATGTGTAAGAGACAATCAAAATTATTACTGTTGTGGGCAGAGGTTCACCAGTGCTTAAATGTAATAGTCTAAATAATCTCATCCCAAAAAGATTGATATTAACAACTACTTGTGGGTTCATCTTTACAACTAATATCTCCGCCAAAAAGAGATGTTACTTTAAAGCAAGCTTTCTCAAATGTGGACCTTAAAGAGATTCTCATATGGTCAAGGGAGTCAAATCATCTTTATTTGCCATTTTTGCACCTCACATGTCATCCTGTGGTCTCTAGTACTACCGGCCCCCAATTTTTATCATGTTCAGGTGCCTATTTTAAAAGTAAAAGCAAGGGCGCCTGGGTGGCTCAGTTGGTTAAGCGACTCCCTTTGGCACAGGTCATGATCCTGGAGTCCCAGGATCAAGTCCCGTATGGGGGTCCCTGCTCAGCAGGAAGTCTGCTTCTCCCTCTGACCCTTCCCCCCATCATGTGCTCTCTCTCTCTCTCAAATAAATAAATAAAATCTTTAAAAAAAATAAAAAATAAAAAAAATAAAAGTAAAAGCAAGAATAATAAATTCAGACTTCAGCAGATAAGAGGGAACTATTTCCAGGATTTATAAAATAAATACAGAAATGATAAGAGCTACTATTAATGCCTTAATATTTGATATGCATTTTGTCAACCAAAATAGATTTTATATAACATTAAGTTTTTATAGTATATTTATTGGAAAGAATATCAGTTTAGTTTGGAAACAACTTCTGGTGGACATATTGATTCATTAGTTTATCAAAATAACTTGTTGGCAAAACATTTGCATATAAGAGAGATATTTGGAATATCACAGTATTCATTAAGTCATCTGGTTTTTTTTTTAAGTTTACTTATTTTTTTAGTAATCTCTACACCCAACATGGGGCTCAAACTCATGATCCTGAGATCAGAGTTGCATGCTCTTCTGAATGAGCCCACCAGATGCCCCTATTCTCCTTTTAATAAACAAATATTTACTCATTACCTATTGTGATACAATGTTTAGTTTTCAGGTGTATGTTACCACAGTTATAAGAAAACTAGAGTTACTCTCTCCTTTTTTCACTATTTTTTGGCATTTCTTCAGCAAATTTTTATTTTTCATCCTGTTTGTACTGAATATTTATATTTGTTTCTTAGCTGCTGTAACAAAGTATCACAAACTGGGTGGCTTAAAGCAACACAAATTTATTCTATCACCATTCCGGAAGCTAAAAGTCCAAAATCAATCTGATGGGCGTCTCATGCCCCCTCTGAAATCTGTAGGGGTGAATCCTTCCTTGCTTCTTCCTGGTTTGTGGTGATTTGCCTGCAATCGTTGTTGGTCCTTGGTTTGCAACTATTACACTTCAATCTCTGCTTCCATCATCACATGGTGTCTCCTCTCTTGTGTCTCTGTCTCTTCTCTTCTTATGTGGACACCAATCATATTGGAAAAAGTCCACCTTGTTTCAGTATGACCTCATCTTAATTTGATAACATCACAAAGACCCTATTTCCATGTAAAGTAACATTCATGAGTACTGGAGGTTAGGATTTCAACATACCTTATTGAGGAACACAATAATAATGTTGAACCTTATTGAGCTCAACTCACAACAGCTTATCCTATAGCCCTCCAAATTTACATCCTTCCTGTGTGCTAAATATGCTAAACTAATCACAGTATCCCCAAAAGTCATAACCCATCCTAGCTTCAACTTGAAGTCTAAAATTTTATCTAAATATCATCAATTCAAAAAGTTCCAAATATTATTACATCAGTCATTTGAATCAGTTACGGATGCGACTCAGAGTATGTGTTCCTCTTTGTGGAAAACAAGTTATCTGCTTCTAAAATCAGTTGAGAGAATTCATAGATTAGACATTCCCGTTCCAAAAGGGAGAAATTACAATGAATAAAGGGATCACGGGTCCCAAGCAAGATGGCACCTCAGTTGGGCAAAGTCTATTAGGTTTCGGGGCCAGATAATCATCCTCTGTGTCTGGGTGCTCTGTGTTCTGGGATGGCTGAATAGCATCCTTGCTCTTTCGGCACCCTAGCATGGGGTGGGGGCAGGTCTCACCCTCTGCAGCCCACCATTGGCCATTCCTCTACATGCATGGTTCTGCCCTCACAGCCATGCTTCCTTCTTTCACTCTGACTCTGTCCCTTTCCTTCCAGGAGGGTGGCATTTCTATTGGTATAAAATTCTCAAAATTTTGTCTTTCTCCTGTGCAATTCATGAGAGTCCAAAGCGATCAGACAAGAAAGTATTCTACAGATCTTTCCTGGGTAACTGCATTTCTATTCCTGGCTTCTGCTGAGAAGGTTGATTTGATCCATGCATTGCATACCTAATCTCTTGGCAAACAATTGCCCAGCCTCAATCTTCATGTTCTCTTCAGAGCACACTTTTTTCTTTTTTTTTTTGTAATACAGATAGACTGAGAGTTTTCCAAATTGTCAAGTGGTAGTTCTTATTTGCTTAATACTTTATTCTTCAATTTATTTCTTTCCTCTCACATTTTGTTATAAGCAATAAGGAGAAAACATGCTGCTCTTTCCACACTTAGTTTGAAGATTTCCTCAGCCATATATCCAAGTTCAGCACTTTTAAGTTCTACTTCCCCCTAAAAACTAGGACATCATTCACCCAAGTTCTCTGTCAAGGATCTCCTTTTCTTCAGTATGTTTGTCATTGCCTTCTATGACCGGATCTCACCAGAAGGAACAAATTGATGTTCTTCTCTTGTATAATAGCTGGCAGGGTTTATTTTGGGTCTTTCAGCTAAAATACTGTGAAAACAAGCACAGTGAATGTACTAACCACTCAAATGTGATTGCGAGACTGCTGAATGTTTCTTTTTTTTAAAAGATTTTTATTTATTTATTTGACAGAGATAGACACAACGAGAGAGGGAACACAAGCAGGGGGAGTGGGAGAGGGAGAAGCAGGCTTCCCGCTGAGCGGGGAGCCCAATGTGGGGCTCGATCCCAGGACCCCGGGATCATGACCTAAGCCAGAGGCAGACGTTTAAAGACTGAGCCACCCAGGTGCCCCTGCTGAATGTTTTTTTTAATATAAAAACATTAATCCTATCACTGGGGGACTCTCTGTAGGTGGGAAGGCCCTAAGAACTGTTAATATGTACAAGGTTAAAGTTAAAAAAAATTGAAATCTGAAGATTGCTCATAAGTAGAATAACAATATTAAAAAGTTATAACTCACAGTTTTAAATAATCATAAATCATCATATAATGCTAATAATTTCATATCAAAACAAATGATAATTTTTGTATTTCAACTAAGGTGTCTGTGGCAGCCATGGATGTGTGCCATCTACATCTTCCTTCAAGAAAGAACTTGCTGAGAGCCATGTAGTTACCTGCCTCAAACTGCAGCCCTCATGCCAAGGCTATGCATGTGTGAGATTTTCACTGACAAAGCACGGCAGGTGTACCAGACTCCAGGTCATTTCCACCCAAGTAGGGGGTGGGCTCTTCTAATGGGCAATCTTTGCCTTGAAGTCCTCCACTGACCTGGCTGAGAAAACCTCAATGAGATACCACCTCACACCAGTCAGAATGGCTAAAATTAACAAGTCAGGGAATGACAGATGTTGGCGGGGATGTGGAGAAAGGGGAACCCTCCTACACTGTTGGTGGGAATGCAAGCTGGTGCAACCCCTCTGGAAAACAGTATGGAGGTTCCTCAAAAGTTGAAATTAGAGCTACCATTCGATCCAGCAATCGCAATACTGGGTATTTACCCCAAAGATACAAATGTAGGGACCCGAAGGGGTATGTGCACCCCAATGTTTATAGCAGCAATGTCCACAATAGCCAAACTGTGGAAAGAGCCAAGATGTTCATCGACAGATGAATGGATAAAGAAGTAGTGGTATATATACACAATGGAATATTATGCAGCCATCAAAAGGAATGAGATCTTGCCATTTGCAACGACGTGGATGGAACTGGAGGGTGTTATGCTGAGTGAAATAAGTCAATCAGAGAAAGACATGTATCATATGACCTCACTGATATGAGGAATTCTTAATCTCAGGAACAAACTGAATGTTACTGGAGTGTTTGGGGGTGGGAGGGATGGGGTGGCTGGGTGATAGACATTGGGGAGGGTATGTGCTATGGTGAGCGCTGTGAATTGTGCAAGACTGTTGAATCACAGATATGTACTTCTGAAACAAATAACGCAACATATTTTAAGAAAAAAGAAAAAGAAGAAGATAGCAGGAGAGGAAGAATGAAGGGGAGTAAGTCAGAGGGGGAGACGAACCAGGAGAGATGATGGACTCTGAAAAACAAACTGAGGGTTCTAGAGGGGAGGAGGGTAGGGGGATGGGTTAGCCTGGTGATGGGTATTAAAGAGGGCACATTCTGCATGGAGCACTGGGTGTTATGAACAAACAATGAATCATGGAACACTACATCAAAAACAAATGACGTAATATATGGTGATTAACATAACAATAAAAAATTAAAAAAAAAGAAATTCTCATAAATGAATGGCAGGCTAAAGCTCCTTGTACTGAATCCTCTTTTCTTCCAGGCTTTCCCTGCCCACTGCCATATCCTCTACCCCTTACCAACCACAAGTGTTTCCTCCTCAAAATCCATTGTACTTCTAATTACTTCCCATAATACCCAAACTGTCAGAATATTTATATCTAATTAATTACAGCTAACTTTACTTACTGGTTAAGTTACACATGCAATCAATTTTCTCCCTTCTTCTACATTAAAAAAGGTAATGCTCAATTAGATGTTGGCAGCAAGTTTTTGGGAGTATTGAATAATTTCCTGTTTCAGATTAAACATGGATCCAGAAGTTTTGCTGAGACTCACACTGATGTGTTCTTTATATAATCTGGCTGCTGCTAAATCAATAAGCACAGCATAATCAGTGAGAAAAGTGAACATTTCACCTTGGGATCCATGAATAGTTACATCCTAATGCAGTCTTTGGCCACATTTAACTTGTGGAAGCATTTTTTCCTGCTGAAGAATTTGGACATCATTTTTAATGTGCCTCATAACATGTCTTTGGTTTCTTGGTCAAAAAATTAAAGGAAATAACATGTTGGAAAAGTGTCAGACTCCAGCAATCAAACTATTTGTAATAAGAAGTTCCTTTTTAAGAGCTTCCATCTTTGTAAGAAATTCTGAGCATTAAAATTCGTAACTTGATTCTGAAGTAACGGATTCAGGTGATTTTAGAAAATGAACATATTTCTCATAGATACTGCTTTACCAAGACATTTAAAATCATAAATACAGATTGTCTTTGCTGGTATTATCAGTGTCATAGGAAATGATATCATCTCATTTTTCATGTCATAATTCAGAAGAACAACTTTAGCCTTTCGCCAGCATACTTTAATATATTTCCTTTAAAGGATTTTTAAAAAAAATGTTTTAGATTTTTTTTCTAACTCTAAATTTTGTGTAAATATACACAAATTCACTACTCCTCTTCAACAAATTTAAAAAGAGAAAGAGATCAAATAATATCTGAGCGGACTTTTCCTCAAGGGCTAACATTCCCTTCTATTTGCATTTCCCTGATGATGTGTGATATTGAGCATCTTTTCATGTTTTTGTTGACCATCTGGATGTCTTTGGAAAAATGTCTATTTATGTCTTCTGCCCATTTCTTAACTGGGTTATTTGTTTTTGGGGTGTTGAGTTTGATACATTCTTTGTAGACTTTGGATACTAATCCTTTTTTCAGATATGTTATTTGCAAATATCTTCTCCCATTCCATAGGTCTTGATGAAATCCCAATAGCTCATTTTTGATTACCTCAGGAGATGTGTCTAGTAATAAGTTCCTATGGCCTAGGTCACAAAGTTTGCTGCCTGTGTTCTCCTATAGGATTTTAATAGTTTCCTGTCTCACATTTAGTTCTTTGATCCATTTTGAATTTATTTTTGTGGATGGTGTAAGAAAGTGGTCCAGTTTCATTCTTTTGCATGTTGCTATCCCAATACCATTTGTTGAAGAGACTGTCTTTTTTCCATTGGATATTTTTTCCTCTTTTGTTGAAGATTGGTTGACCATATAGATGTGGGTCCATTTCTGGGGTTTCTCTTCTGTTTCATTGATGTATGCGTCTGTTTTTGTGCCAGTATCATACTCTCTTGATGACAACAGCTTTATAATATAGTTTGAAGTCTGGAATTGTGGTGCCCCTTTGCTTTTCTTTTTCAGGATTGCTTTGACTATTTGGGGTCTTTTATGGTTCCATACAAATTTTAGGATTTGTTTGTTCTAGGTCTGTGAAAAATGCTGGTGGTATTTTCATAGAGATTGCATTAAATACGTAGGTGCTTTGGGTAGTCAAATATTTTAACAATATTTTTACTTTCACTCCATGAGCCTAGGATGTTTTTTTAATTAGGTGACTAATTCAGTTTTTCTGATCTAGCTCAGGACTCAGCATGGATTTAATCCAGATCACCTTGCCCAGATGGTGTCTATTCACATTCAATTAATTCATTTCCACTTTAGACTTTCCAAATGAAGTGTTGTGATAATTTTTCTTGTTCTGCTACAACAGTTTCTTCTTTTCCTCAATCAGCTAAAAAATATATTTCCTAAAATATAGTTATATAGGCGTAGAAAATCTCCCAGAGAAAAATAGTAAAAAAGAACAAACAAATCCTGTTTACTATAATTTGTCAAGCTATCTAGAATGTTGTTGGGCTTCCAAATGCATATGTATTTATTTTTAAATAATTAAAATTTAGAGGGGTACCTGGGCGGCTCAGTTGATTAAACAGCTGATTATTGGTTTTAGCTCAGGTCATAATCTCAGGGTCCTGGGATCGAGCCCCTCATCAGGCTCCACACTCAGCAGGGAGTCTGCTTGAGATTCTCCCTCTGCCTGTCCCCCTCCTTGCTCTCACTCTCTCAAAAATAAATAAGTCTCTAAGAAAATAATTACAGTTTAAAGAAATGAACAAAATTCAAGGCAACTCCTTCACAAAGAAAAAATGACTATTGGCTTTTTGGATGTTTATAAATAATTTCTTTGTACATATATGTTTACAAATATATTCAAATTGCAGGCTCAATTTAGTACCCAGAATTTTTACTGTGCATTATATTTACCATGCACTATATTAACATAGGGTTAACAATATTCCATAAATTTAATTATAATTTATGGTGGGTTTCTTTCTATGATGTACTATTATCTGGGAGTGTGCTGTATTCCCCTGGCTTCATGTTCTTTGCAGAAGTAAACTCTATTATGATACTTCTCACTTATTGCTTCTACATATTCATGAATTTGAGAGAAAAAAAGGGCTTGTGTGTCTCAGCAACTTATGGGATATCTTTTGATATCTACATGCCTACACATATTATGTGCATGCAGCATGCATGCAGTATATTATGCATGCAGTAAAAAGGTTAGCTCCTTTTCTGCAGAGGCCTGAAAAGCCCCCTCTGACTTATGGCCCTTCATTCTTCCCCTCCTGCTATCTTCTTCTTCTTTTTTTTTCTTAACATATATTGCATTATTTCTTTCAGAAGTACAGATCTGTGATTCAACAGTCTTGCACAATTCACAGCGCTCCCCATAGCACAGACCCTCCCCAATGTCTATCACCCAGCCACTGCATCCCTCCCACCCCCCACCACTCCAGCAACCCTCAGTTTGTTTCCTGAGATTAAGAATTCCTCATATCAGTAAGGTCATATGATACATGTCTTTCTCTGATTGACTTATTTCACTCAGCATAACACCCTCCAGTTCCATCCACGGTGTTGCAAATGGCAAGATCTCATTCTTTTTCATGGTTGCATAATATTCCATTGTGTATATATACCACTTCTTCTTTAACCATTCATCAGTCGATGGACATCTTGGCTCGTTCCACAGTTTGGCTATTGTGGACATTGCTGCTATAAACACTGGGGTGCACGTACCCCTTCAGATCCCTACATTTGTATCTTTGTGGTAAATACCCAGTAGTGCAATTGCTGGATCGAATGGTGGCTCTAATTTCAACCGTTTGAGGAACCTCCATACTGTTTTCCAGAGTGTTTGCACCAGCTTGCATTCCCACCAACAGTGTAGGAGTGTTCCCCTTTCTCCACATCCCCGCCAACATCTGTCGTTTCCTGACTTGTTAATTTTAGCCATTCTGACTGGTGTGAGGTGGTATCTCATTGAGGTTTTGATTTGGATTTTCCTGATGCCGAGCAATGTTGAGCACTTTTGCATGTGTCTGTTGGCCATTTGGATATCTTCTTTGGAAAAATGTCTGTTCATGTCTTCTGCCCATTTCTTGATTGGGTTATTTGTTCTTTGGCTGTTGAGTTTGATAAGTTCTTTATAGGTTTTGGATAAGAGCCCTTTATCTGATATGTCATTTGCAAATATTTTCTCCCATTCTGTCGGTTGTCTTTTGGTTTTGTGGACTGTTTCTTTTGCTGTGCAAAAGCTTTTTATCTTGATGAAATCCCAATAGTTCATTTTTGCCCTTGCTTCCCTTGCCTTTGGCGATGTTTCTAGGCAGAAGTTGCTGCGGCTGAGGTTGAAGAGGTTGCTACCTGTGTTCCCCTTTAAGATTTTGATGGACTCCTGTCTCATGTTTAGGTCTTTCAACCATTTGGAGTCTATTTTTGTGTGTGGTGTAAGGAAATGGTCCAGTTTCATTCTTCTGCATGTGGCTGTCCAATTTTCCCAACACCATTTGTTGAAGAGACTGTATTTTTTCCATTGGACATTCTTTCCTGCTTTGTCAAAGATTAGTTGACCATAGATTTGAGGGTCCATTTCTGGGCTAAATTTATTTTTTGAAATGCTTATCATTTCTCATGTTTGGTTACCCTAAATAAATATGATAAAAATTTTGCAAATAAATTATTGTGTATGTGAAAAATGATTTTAGATCAGAATTCCAGAAGGGGTTTATTACATCAGGATGCAGGAGGATCGGTAAGTTTTCTGAAAAACAGCATAAAATTATTCTTTATTATAATTTAAACAGAATTTGAAAAGACAGCCCATTCATTATCCTTATCTATGTTGATGCTTGCTATTTTTGAAAATCTTGCTAAGTTGATCAACTATGTAATTATTTTCTATCTGAATTTCATTGATTAGTGACATTGTAAAATATGAAATGATTAATAAGCAATTTTCTTTTTTGCATCCTCAAAAAAAAAACCTTTAAAAAATTAGAATGACCTGTGTTCACTCCATTAACTTTCTGTTCTCATTTCCTGTTACTTTCCCAACTACTTATTATGACCACAGTGGCTTGTTTTTTAATGTGTGCATAAAAAATCTGTAGGTATATAGATTTAAAGATTTCTCCTGCCCAAAATTTGATAATAATTGATAGTGTTTGTATCCTATTATTTTCACATGTCATGAGTCTTTATCTTATGCTAGTATATTTACTTTTGCAAGTAAGATCTTTAAAATCTGCACTATTTCCATTCTACCACAATTTTTGTATGTTACATTATTCCCAGTCATTTATGCTTGCATTTAGACAGAAATAAACATCTCTAATTTTCCTGTGAAAATTTCAAAAACCTCCTTATATATTGGTAATTTAATTTTTATAAGGTGTTTCATCTAATCGCTACCTCCCACCATTACGATTTATTATTTTTTAAAATTAGCATACATTTATTATGATGAGCACTGAATAATGTATAGAATTGTTGAATCATGCTATATTTTATCCCTGAAACTAATATAACACTGCATATTAACTACATTAGAATTAAAATTAAAAAATTTAAGAAAAATTAGCAAATTTACTGTGAAAAATATAGTTATTATTTAATTGTTCATCTTCTAATAGTATTAGTAGTATATATAGCTGGTATTATTGTTCTACTTGCAGTTTTTTTGTGTGTGAAGTTCCTGTTTATTTCATTTGCTCAGCTTTTAAATCAATGTTTGCATTCTTTGAAATTTTCAAATACATAATTAGCATTTTTGCCTTCTTATTCGTTCAAAATATTATGCTACCTTTATTTCTTTGGTTTGTTTACTTACACATTTACAAATGGTAATATTATGTGTATATTTTTTCCTAATACTTTTTCTATGTCTTTCTTACTTATGACATATTTTCCCAAACTGACTGATGATATATTATGTTATATTAGTATTTGATTCTAGTTGTTTTATGCTCTTAATTTTAGATTAACTCTTTAATTTAGCTGGTATATATTTTGGATGATCATATAATGATCAGTTTCTTTTCAAAAATTATTAATTAAAAATATATTGCCTGCTTATATCAGAATTTTATTTAGCATATATTCAATCCATGTATTTAAGGAGCCACGCTTAAGAATAAAAATCTTATTACATAAATTACCTAAGCAATAGGCCATAGACTATATAAAACAAGAATAAGCAGTCTTGAAAACAAAATCTGTTAGATTAAAATGAAACTACCACAGAAGAAAAAATTGTACTTGAAGTATTGAAAAATAAACTGAAAATATGAATATCAAACTAAAAACTATGGAATATATTGGCAATATTTAAATGCACTATAAAGAGACGGTAATCACATAAATAACTTGTATTCAAGTTATGACATAAAGAAAGTCTGAAGAGAGCCTTCTAGAACCTGAAAGGAAAATATATAAATTTAATTCATGAGAGAGAGAAAATAAGGACAAAACACAAATCCAGGAGATATATTTGTAGTTAAATAATTGAAGAATATTTGATGACAATTTATTAAAACTATTAAGTAACAAGATGTATTGAAAATAATCACTGGAGTACCCAAACCAACATAAATTAAACTAAACTGAACTAAACTAAACTAAACTAAAAAAAATAAATAAATAAAAAAGACCTTATTATAACCAAATAGAAAAATTACATTTCAAAAATCCTGCAATTATCCTTTATAAAAAATTACTCTTAAAAAAATGAGAAAGGGTCACTTGGGGGGCTGAGTTTGTTAAGCATCTGCCTTTGGCTCAGGTCACGACCCCAAGGTCCTGGGATTGAGCCCTGCATTGGACTCCTTGCTCAGAAGGGAGCCTGCTTCTCCCTCTGCCTGCTGCTCCCCCTGCCTGTGCTCTCTCTCTGACAAATAAACAAAATATTTTAAAAAATTAAAAAAAATAAATTAATTAAAAAATGAGAAAAGCACATGTTCCACATGTAAGAAGGTTGGAAGTCGTCAAACCATCCTAAGAACAAATAAGTAGCTGAACAGACTAAAATATCACCAACTTTTCTTGGATCCTTTAGAGAGGTGAGGACACAGGGCACTCCGCTGTCTGCAAGCCTGGAGAAACAGAGGAACACAAAGCAGAGTCACAAGTGGAAACTGCTGTGGAAACTAGTGTCAGAGGTACGGAACCCTTAACTGTTATTTATGAATTGCTGGAGGCCTTGTTTGGACATCTGTGAACATTAAAGACTCCCAGGAAAATAATTCATAGGAAAATGAAATACTACTACAAACCTATTAGAAGGATATATATATATATATACATATATATATATATTTTTTTTTTTTTTTTAATCTGACAATACCAACTGCTAGCAAGGATATAGAGCAACAGGAATTCTCACTCATTGCTGGTGGGTATGACAAATGATGCAGTCCACTTGGGAAGAAAATTTTGTAGCTTTTCATTAATCTAAACATAGTCTTACCATATGATTCAATTATAGTGCTTCTAGGTATTTATCCAACTTATTTGAAAATCTATGTCCACATGAAAACCTGCGCATGAATGGAAGCAACTAAGTTGTCATATAACAGGTGAAAGGATAAAATAACTATGGTATATTTGTACAGTAGAATATTTTTAACAATGAAATGAACTATTAAAATATGGATGCGGATGGACTTTAAACAAACTTTGGTAAGTGAAAGAAGCCAATCTGATTCCAATTATATGACATTTTAAAAAAGCCAAAACTATAAATATGGTAACCAGATCAGTGGTTAGGTGTCAGGTGTGATGTGACATAGGTAAGGTGAAGTAAGTGAAGTGCAGGGGATTTTTTTAGGTTGGTGGAACTATTTTTTTTTTTTAAGATATTTATTTATTTATTTGAGAGAGAGAGAGCATGTGTGTGTTCAAGTGGGGGGAGGGGCAGAGGGAGAGGAAGAAGGAGAGAATCCCAAGAAGACTTAACACTATGCATGGAGCCCAATGTGGGACTTGATCCCATGATGACACTGAGGTTATGACCTGAGCCAAAGCCAAGAGTCTGTTGCTTAACCAACTGAGCCAACCAGGTGCCCTGGTTGGTGGAATTATTCTATAAGATACTGTAATGATGGATATATGACATTATGCATTTGTCAAAATCCCAAAAATTTAATGGCAAAAAGTGAAACTTAAGGTATGTCAATTTTTAAAAAAAATCTTAGGATTTTGAGGAATATAGGAAGGTATGCAGATTTTGACAAGACAATCTAATTGTATTACAAATATATGCAACAACTTTGCTGAAGCAGATGAAGGAAATGGTGCTAATATATATGATTTTAGAAATGTCTAGAGTCTGTAATACTAATGGCAAAAGGATTTGCATGTAAGCACTGTATTTTAATTGATAAAGTTTTTCCCAGTGGGAGTAGAGGTTAATTATCCTAATATGTCACAAATGTATACTGAAATTGAAAAATTAAGTAAGTGGAGAAAAATTGGTAGTATCCAGGTTTGTTACCGTTGGAGTGGCAACTTACAGATCTTCAAGGGGAGAAGGCTACAACAATCCATGTGTCAGTGGATTAGAGATGAAGATGTTAGTATGAACTCATGCTTGGCTTCATATAGGTACAGATGGTTGCACTAGAAATATTTATACATATGTATATATTCACATGTTGGTTTACACATGTACATTGTCTTTGTCTGCCAACCAAAAATCTGTAGAAGCAATGACACTTCAGTAGCAAGAAGGACACATAGCACTCAGATCTTGGTTCCTAACATCGTTCTTCAGTAAAATGAGTCAGAGTTCCTTGAACAAATGGACGATTCCAGCTTTGGATTATGTGATTATAAGATGAGCCTGGAGCATATTGTAGTGTCAGAAAGCAAAGAAGAACAAGGAGAGGAGAGGAGTAGAGAGGAAGAAAGGAAGGAAAGAAGACAAACACCATATAGATGAAGTTAAATCAAGGGGACACAGGACCCAAATGAAAGAATTCCTCAATGGTTAAAACTGGAAAAATTTGTGCAACAAAATACATAAATTAGTATTGGATTGTGAACCAAAATATAAAATAAATATGTATGAGTCCATACTTATATAAATGAACGATTGAAGAAATAAAGGGATAAAAATAAAAAAATCCTTCTATGTTGTATTCTTTTTTTTTTTTTAAAGATTTATTTATTTATTTTTGAGAGAGTGAGAATGAGAGAGAGAGAGTACATGAGAGCGGGGAGGGTTAGAGGGAGAAGCAGGCCCCTCGCCGAGCAGGGAGCCCAATGCGGGACTCGATCCCGGGACTCCAGGATCATGACCTGAGCCGAAGGCAGTTGCTTAACCAACTGAGCCACCCAGGCGCCCTCTATGTTGTATTCTACATAATTATGCAAATATCCTGACTTCAGTGAGGGGTGACTTGGATTCCTCTCTTTAAGTGTGGGCTGTGCATAGTGACTTCCTCCCAAAGAATACACTATGGAAAGGGTAAAAAGAATAATATCTTTATAGCAGAAAAAGCTGACAAACACTACATCAGTCAAGGGATCAAGGTCAATATTGAATCAGATAAATCATGTTGATAGTATTTGCCCTTTATATGATAAGATTAAAACGGTAATTTACTTTTGTGGTCTTTTTCTTCATAAGCCATAACCCTAGCCTAATTATGACAAAAACACTGGAAAATTCTGATTTTGTAGGAGCATCTTACAAATAATTTAAAAAAAACTAAAAAACTAAAAACAAAACTGGCCAGGACTCCTCAAAAATGTCAAGGTCATTGGAAAGAAAAAAAAAATTAAGAAGCTGTCACAGACAAGTGGAGGCTAAGAAGAAACAACAAATGTCTTTAAGAAGACACAGTGGTATCATTAGGGAGGAAAAAAAATAAATGAGGTAAAATCAAGGAAATCTCAATAAATTATGGATTTTAGTTAATAAATAATCTATCAATATTTGTTCATTGGTTCACTGACCATAGCAAATGCATCATGCTAATATAAGATGTTAACACTAGGAGAAACTTGGGGGTGGTAGTTAAGGGGAGCTCCCTATACTGTCAAACCTGGGGGCATCACAATTCTGGACCTCAAGTTATATTACAAAACCATAGTACCTAAAACAGTATGGTATTGGCATAAAAATAGGCACAGAGATCAATGGAACAGAATAGAAAACTCAGAAATGGACCCACGACTATATGGTCAATTAATCCCCAACGAAGGAGGCAAGAATATACAATAGGAAAAGTCTCTTCAGCAAATGTGTTGGGAAAACTGGACATCAGCAAGCAAAAGGATGAAAGTGGACCACTTGCTTGTACCAGCCACAAGAATAAATTCAAAGTGGATGAAAGACCTAAATTTGAGACCTGAAACCATAAAAATCCTAGAGGACACCATAGCCAGTAACCTCTTTGACATTGGCCATAGCAATTTCCTTCTAGATATGTCTCCTGAGGCAAGGGAAACAAAAGAAAAAATAAACTATCAGGACTACTCATTTCTTTAAAAAATAACTTTAAAACTCTTATAAAGAATAAAGTCAGTGATAATATAAAATGAAAAACAAAACAAAACCTATAGATCAGTATGATATCAAAGCTGAATTTCCCAAGCCAGTTCCAAGTTTCTTCCCCTCCCCAGCTTGAGATGCCTCCAGCCTGTTCTGCTAGAGGAAAGGTGGGCTTCTCTAGTTTGACCACTCTTACCTTTCGGTTGTTCAGAGCAATCCACTTTGCTGCCTTTGCATCTCTGAAGTAGGAAAGGAAGAAAAGTGATGAAGAGATAAAATGATAAAATTCTGACATCTAGAAACCACACAAGAAGGAAGAACCTGGACTGGAGTCTGGAAAGATTATTTTTAGAGGAAAATTTTGATATGGTATATGTCACCATAAGTGATAGGTATTACTTAATATTTTTAGCCTAGAATAAGGTAGTGAATTAATATGATGCATACTGAGATTTCCTTTTGGGGGTTAATGCCCCCACTTACCAGCCTATCTGGGTGTCATTGTCTGCAAACAGCTCATGGCTGGACTAGTCCACAGAAGTTACCCTGAGTCACCTGGAGCTGCTTTACCAAAGTTGCTTGGAGCTGTCACACCTGAAAGTGGACACATTTTGTCAGTGAATAATGTGAGCATGTAAAACTTTCTGTGCCCTGAGTCAGAACATTTAGTTGATGCCCTTTATGCTCGTAGGCTCTTCTTGGGATCAGGATAAAGCTAGACTTAGTTGATGCCTTGGTTTGCTCATTTGCATCCCTCATCCTATCTCTACTCTGTTCTGTACAGTTTCATCTGAGCACATTCCCTTGGTAATCACTTGCACAAGAATCTCTGTTTTAGTATATACTTCTAGAGAATCCACCTAAGAGAAAGCAAAAAAGTGCCTCAAACTTTGTACCTACCTCTCCTTTCTCCTGTTGTATGTGTGGCTTCATCCAATGTCATTCCAATTTTTATGATGAAGCCACCTTGCCTCCTCCAACTAAAATTTCTCACCACCTTCAGTAAAAATAAATCCTCGAAGTATTTTTTATTTTCAGCCTGACTGAAATTCAAAAAGAATCATTAACAGTGTTATCTAACTAGGACAAGATTTAAATATATTTATTTAAATATATAAATCTATACTTACATATTTATATATACTACATATTCTTAACATGAGACTAAATATATACAGAATATAATGCATACCTATGTATGTAAATACATACATATAATTATACAATAAACATATAATGCACATATATTCATATAGTCAAATTTTAAGTACAATTCACATTTAATATAACAGGATAAATTTTATTTATTATTTGTAGACACCAATAATAAATTCACTTAGTTTAATATTAGCATTATGACAACTATAAATAAAGGACTTTTGCAAAATTTAGAGAAGATAATTTCCAAAACTGCAGTATTCACTTCAGTTTTCTTTAGAATATTATTTTTTTTAATGAAGAAAACAGGGAGGCTTTTTGTTTCAATAATGAAAGGCAACAACATGCCAGAAATGCAATGTTGCCTCCAGTATGGTAATATATTCCTTTTGAAGACTGTTTTGCTGTGGACAGAACATAGTTTAAATCCTGAGTACACAGGAGACAGCAGTTGGCATGCGCTCTTTAGTTGGACAACTCAACTTAGGTTTTATACAGCTCAGCATATCTTTATTAGTACATCAAGCACTGTTACTGCTCAGAATAGAAGGAACCGTGCTTAGGTATTCATGAGAGGAGGAGTAGTTAAGTAGAAAGTTTCTATAAAATGTAGACTGTTAAAAAGGCATACAGTTTGGTGATTTCCTCTCTTCCCCACCACCTCAGCCAAATGGTAATTCCAAAATTAATTTGTTAAAATGATTATTTTGATTCAAGTAGTAAAAAAACACACTTTAAGTACTGAATAAATGCAAGATACTGTGTTAGGTCCTAGGTTTGCAGAATTAAATGAGACATATAACTTTTCATTAAATATATTTTTTTTCTTTAAAAATCGTCCTGGTTTATGGGACGCCTAGGTAGCTCAGTCAGTTAAGCTTCTGCCTTTGGCTCAGGTCATGATCCCAGGGTCCTGAGATCAAGTCCTACATCGGGCTCCTTGCTCAGCGTGGAGCCTTCTTCTTTCTCTGCCTGCCACTCCCCCTGCTGTGCTCTCTCTCTCACTCTCTAACAAATAAATAAATAAAAATCTTTAAAAAAGTAAATAAATAAAAATAAAAATCCTCCTGGTTTATATCTTTATGGAGTAAATAGTTGTGTTTGTTTTTTTTTTTTTTCTATACAGGCTTCGTTTGACTTCTCTATTTTTTTAAGAGATGTTCGACTGAAACTTCTGCTGTTAAAAGTCATATACTCTCTTTTCAACAGAAGGTATATAGAAGTTATAAACCAAATCATTTTCAGATACCTTAGTCTTGGATCCATTGTCGTCTTTTTAATCTAATCCTACAAAATCTCACAAAATGAAAATGATTATACATTCAGTTTTGCCACAGAGGTATTTGAATTCATCAGCACATTGCCATCATCTATGAAAGCAGGACTTGGACTTGATAACCATCAATACAAGTTAAGTTTCCTACATTGATGATACCATGATAATTGCCTCCTTACAAGAAGACGCTCAGCAAAATTTAGGTACCTTAGTCACCGATATGACAAATAGAGACCTCTGAAAACTTTGAGTAAATTTGATGTCCAACCCAATTTTTGAAAAAATCTGGGGATCGAGCAACCAGAGAAGTTTTCCAAAGTGTAAGCAATTTACGACCTTGCACAGATGTTATCAATAAGCAAAAAGCTCAGAGGCTATTAAGTTTCTTTGGTTTTTGGTAAAATCGTATTCCTCAAATGGAAATCCTGTTGAATCCCTTTACAAAGTTGCCAGAAGGAAATCTAAATCTGAATGTGTCTGAAGCAAGCATTAAATTATTTCCAGAGGAGGTGGTACAGGCAATCCCACTAGGACCTTGTGATCTGGCAGTTGAGATAGTATTAGAAATATCTGTAATTAGAACATAGGCAGACTGGACTTTGGAAAAATAGTGCTACTTTTGGGTTTAGTATTTGAAAGACAATTGCTAGCTTGTTATTGTTTATTGGTCAAAACTGTCCATGCTTCTGAAGGGTATCGGATAATTCTGAGAACAGAAGTCAATCATATTTGATTAAGGTCTGAGAAACATTTAAATAATAAGGGAGCAGTGCACCAAAGCTCTCACATAATGTGGAAATGGTATATTGCATAACATTCTAAAGAATGGATTGTAGGGCTAGTGCACTGCATAAATGAAAAAAGTAGCATCACTGCCTGTGAAGTCAACCGTAGAACTCTCAAAGGCATCCCCACCGCCATTGCTGTGTGGTCTGAATTCTGTGATTCATTCTCGTCCAAGTCAAAACATTCTACCTGATTCACAGATGGAAGTGCCTAGATGGAAGACTAGGTTGTTCCTTGAAATCAGCAGGATTAAGACTGTAGGCTATAAAACTAGATTGAAGAAGATAAGGGCAAGTCTGAGCAGTGAGCAGAGATACAAACTTTATTTAATAATAGAAGAAAATTAGGCATCATTTTAAGGAAATCACATGGATTTTTATGCTCTCTTGGACTCTAGTCAAAGGATTTGCTATATTGCCGTGCATACAAGCTTCAATGATTGGACAAAAGTGAACCTCCTAAATGGTATGCATTTGTGAAATTTTTTCTGGGTATTATTCTTGGGAAGAATTATTAATATTAATCTCTCTGTGCCTCTACTTCCTCATCTATAAGATTAATATTTATAGATAATATTATTTTCTATTCTCAGGAAGAAATAGAGTAAGTTATGGGGATACCCAACAATAACATAAAAAGGAAACAAAAAATAAATATAATTCACTTCCCATCTCAGAGATTGCAATGTTAATACTGATGTCTGAGTCCAATTCCTTAGTAATTACCTGGGTTCATAAAATAATTGGACATGCTATGCTTAGGCTGTGCACCCATGATCGTAGAGATGACTAATTTCTCTTGGCTAAACGAAATGACTAATATAAAGAACATACTCAATGTCAACAAGAAAAGAATAATTTGAAAATAGAGGGGGTTAAAATTATCAAAGGATACAGATCAGTGCATAGCTGGAATACGAACTATGTCAGAACACAAATGGTAGTCCCATGGAGCTACAAGTGTCTGTTAACATATTTACATCTAATATACTCTAGATGCTATTTATTCTGTAACAGAAGTAACCTTAGAGAATAGAATTAAAGCTTTGTAACAGCAAATTATTAATTCACCCTTTAACCCAAGATAGATTTCTTCTGATCGAAGTATACATTCAATGTTACCAATGTGCAAAATGGACAAGGAGACACTATTAAATGATTTTCTTTATCCTTTAACATCTACAGAGCTAATAAAATGTTTGTTACTCAAAATAGGTGATACAAAAGGCATGGTTAAAGTGAGTAAGTTAAATTGAATATAGAGGAAATATATATGGAGAGAGTACTACTCTGAAAAATTTCTAGAATCAGGAAGTGTAAATAAAGGAATAAGAGAAAATGCAAATATAAAACTAATTGTCTTTCCTACATAACAGCTTTTTTTTTTTTCCATTTTGCCTTACTCAGTAGTCTTGGGCAACATTTAAATTTATGTGTACCCACAGAGACTTATATTAATGCAAAAGATGCAGTATCATTGGACTTTACAGCATATAATCCTCAAGGCACTTGGGAATGGATAAATATTAACCCCATCTAGCCAACTTATGGCAAACCGTGAATGCAGCTCCATTACCAAGTGTCAGGGACAGTCAAACTCTATGACATCTGCTTGCATATATGACTAAGTAAAATAATTAACAAGTTTGCCATTATTACCTGCTCTGTGGGTAAATAGTGCACCTGATAAAGCAGAAAGTCTAGCCATAGCAGGAAATGGTGAGGGTCAAATAGATAAAATAAGGAAACAGGCAGATATCATAGCAGATGGCAGAGATGGTCATTAATTGATTTCAATCCGAGGGAAAGATGCCATCATGATAGCCTTATGTAACCAGGTCAGTGCAAGAGAATAGTACTCTTAGCTATTTCTCTTGTATATGTAATTTAATAATGACTGCTATTAGAACTTTCCAAATTTATTTCTTTGTAGAAAGAAGATGGGATTCTTGTTGGCATAAAACATTCCCTAAATCTACCATGTATATAGCCTAAAGTAAAGATGTGAACCTGTGTCAGCTAATGACTCCATATATGGGAAGGTGACTACAACTCCCTGTTCATGGTTTTTCAGTTGTATTTACCATTCTGCTAAGTTTTCATTTGACCTGAGGACAATATTTACCAATGAATCAAATAGTATGGAGGATGTTGAAGAGTGGAGCTTTTAATCCCTGAACAGAACAGTAACTAATTAGGTAGCTATCCAATAATTCATACACAGGAGAAGCTCGGGTGGCATGGGGGTGACGGGGATGGGAAAAAAAAGAAAAGAAGATAGGTGGCCTGGTGTAATCTTGTAAATATGCTGAAAATTGAGCTCTTGGAAAATAGACCGATGATATTTGATATAGTCTTCACCTAAGGAATAATTTTATTAGCACATCACTGGTTTAATATTTTTTGTGGTAAACAAATCATAATCTAAAGATTTATGGAGGAGCATGACTACTTGGAAAATGCCACGAACACTATCCAACTATTCGAACATGAAATGGAAATAAATAATAACCTGAGTTAGGTCAATCACATTTTCACTCTTCGGGAATTATAGTCAAGAAGCACACAAAGAAGTTGACAATGAAAACAATTTTCCAAATCACTTGATTTAAAATTGTAACTTACTTCCAAATTCATTTTTTACCACACTAGTCTTCTGTTTTTTTTCATAATTCTTATTACATCCTACTATAGTATATAATTTACTTTTAATTGTTTATTATCTACTGGCTGTCTTTTTTCACTATAATATAAGATGCACAAAAATGGGAACCTATTCTTGCTTTATTGATTTATACTAAATCAATTTATTAGTGAAAAGTCTGCAATAGGTGCACAGAAATATTAATAAATGAATGAATGAATGAATGTGTTCAAAGCATCGACGTTGCAGTCTAGAGCTACCATGGACCACGCGAGAATTAAAAGTATGGGGATTCTGGATGGGGTTAAGAGTTTGTATTTAGGGGCACCTGTCTGACTCAGATGGTTAACCGGCTGTCTTCGGCTCAGGTCATGATCCCAGGGGCCTGGGATCGAGCCCCACATCAGGCTCCTGGCTCAGCGAGGAGCCTGCTTCTCCTTCTCCCTCTGCCTCTCTCCCTGCTCATGCTTTCTCTCTCTCTCTCTCTCTGTATCTCTGTCTCAAGTGAATAAATAAATAAATTAAAAAATAAAAGAGTTTGTATTTATATGAACTATAGAAGTAAGAAATCAGAGAGAGAGAAGGAAGAAGAAGAAAAAAGAGATTAGAGAAGAGGGGAAGAAAAGTAGAAAAAAGGAAAAAATGTAGAGGATTAACTCATCTTTACAGTTGTTTTAGTTGTTGTCCTTATGATCCTTCATTGCTTATCTTTCTGAACTCCTAAGGAATTCTCTAAGAGATTCCCATATATAAACACAATAAACCACATATTTCCCAAACATTTAAAAAGTGGATTTCCAGTTCTTGACACAAAAAGGCCTGATGAGAAAGACTAAGTCCCCTGAAATTTACTATGTAGTATTTTTCTCTAGTTCCATAATAACATGAAAAATAATAGCAGCAAAATCATTTTGATAGTAAGCAAAGGTGTTCTCACTTTTTGCTTAAAATGAATGCAATCCTTGTACATTTCAAATTCTTTAATTTGATACTTTTGGAGATATGTGCATTTTTCTTATTTCCAATAAAAGATATTAAAATTAAAATCAAGGATTTTAGGAGTTATTTAGTAACATGTTACTTCTAGTCTACAATAGTTATAATTAGAGTTGACTGTCTTTTTCTTTTGACCTTGCAGAAATAATAAATGTTAATGAGGCACTCTTATTTTTGTGTGTGGAGTAGTTCATATGCAAAAAAACCCAGAAAAACAAAAAACAAAACACATTAAAATTCACCTGCTAACATCTGTGGTGTCCACAGACCTTGCACAAAGAGTTGCATGTTTTACTCTCAATGATGCACAAAAATATCCTTGCGTTGACAAAATATAAACTTGTAGCTCCGACACTTCAATTATTATAAAAAAAGATAATGAAAAAATCTAAATTAGATATAAATCAAATGACTTTATTTTTTTTTAAGATTTTATTTATTTATTTGAGAGAGAGAGAATGAGAGAGAGCACGAGAGGGTAGAGGGTCAGGGGGAGAAGCAGACTCCCTGCTGAGCAGGGAGCCCAATGCGGGACTCGATCCTGGGACTCCAGGATCATGACCTGAGCCGAAGGCAGTAGCTTAACCAACTGAGCCACCCAGGCGCCCCAATCAAATGACTTTAAATAAGGATTCTGTGAAACAACTAAAAAAATCAGATAATTTGGTGAAGGCCACTGAATACTAGAGTTGGAGTTTATTCTCTTATTCAGCACTCACTAATTAAGCTTTGTAGTGTTTTCTTCTTAATTTGGTTTTACTATTAAGGAATTGATACTATAATGGTTTATCTAGGATAAGTTTTGGATCTGTTAAAATAGAAGCAAGACAAGTCAGGCAGACTACTTCAGTGCCACTGAAGTTCATTGTTCCTTGCGAATAAAATAGAAAAAGTGTATTTTATTAAGGAAACTAAAATAAGTGAAATAACCCAAAACATTCATAATTTGAATGGCCTTTCCTCTAAACATGTGTGACGGGCAGAATAATTGACTCACCCTTTAAAAAAAAAGGCCTAGATGAACAGGAAATCTTGAAATTCTGCCCAATTACTTAGCATGAATATTGGAAAATGCTAAATCTGGGAAGTTTATTATAAGGACTTTTTTGTTTCTATATAAAATAATGTATGTATTAGTCAGAGTCAGTGCATTTGTTGTTACTGGTAATGACTAAAAATTTTACAACTTGGATAGCAGAAATAAACCTATTGCATATATCTTTTAATTGGAAAATGCTGATTGGACATATGACAATATTCTCCCCCTCCCCTGGGTTAGGATTTTATTAATACTATTGGAATTTTGCAAATACTGGCATACCTCATTTTATTGTGCTTTGCAGATATAACTTTTTTTAAATTAATTGAAGATTTAGGACACCCCTGCATCAAACAAGTCTGTTGGCACCATTTTTCCAACAGCATTTCCTTATTTTATGTCTCTGTATCACATTTTGGTAGTTCTCACAATATTTCAGATTTTTTTATTATTATTATATTTGTTATGGTGATCTGTGATCAGTGATCATGACTCACTGGAAGCTCAGATGATTGTTAGCATTTTTTTAGCAATAAAGTGTTTTTAATTTTTTTATTTTTTTAATAAAGTGTTTTTAAATTAGAAGAAGAAGAAGGAGAAGGAGAAGAAGAAGAAGAATGGAAACACAAAGATGTCCACATCCTAAATCCCTGAAGCTGTGATTGCTATTTTATGGGGAAAGGGGAATTAAGGTTGCAGATGAAATCAAGGTTACTAATCAGCTGACTTTGCAATGAGATTATCTGGATTTTTTTCAGGTGGACTTAATGTAATCATAAAGATTCTTTAAATTGAAAGAGAGAAGAAGAAGAGGAGGCCAGAATGAATCAGGTTAGTAGAACCTAAAAACATCGTTGTGGACTTTGAAGTTGGATGAAGAGAACCATAAGCCAAGGAAATGTGGGCACCTAAAATAGCTGGAAAACAAAAGAATAGATTCTCCCAGAGAGCCTCCAGAATGAACACAGTTGTGTTGACACTTTGATTTAAGCCTAGCATGACCCATTTTGGACTTTTGATCTCCAGAAACCATGAAATAAATTTGTGTTGCTTTAATTCATACTTTACAGCAATTTTTACATCACCCATAGAAAATTAGTGTGCCAAGTCTCTTACCTGGGACTCTATCCTCTGAAACTAGAATTCCTTTCTAGATGTCCTTCTTACTCAGACTTGGGTAACTTTATCTTTCATTCTTTCCCTTTATTCACCTTTTATTACTAATGCTTTGAAATTCCTTAATTAATTTACATGATTTCTCATTACATGAAGTAAATGATCTTTTCTAAAGATTTATTTATTTATTTGAAAGAGAGAGAGAGAGTGAGTGAGCAGGGGTCTGAGAAGCAGCAGAGGGAAAGGGAGAGAGAGAATCTTAAGCAGACACCCCACTGTGTGCAGAGCCTGACAGGGGCTCAAACTCACAACCCTGAGATCATGACCGGAGCCATGATCAAGAGTCAGATGCTGAACCAACTGAGCCACCCAGGTGCCCCGAGGTAAGTAATCTTAATTTGGGTTAACATTACTTTATTCATTTCAAGGATTTTCTAATTAATAACTTATTAATTTAATAAGTCAATCTGAACTGAATGTCTCAGGTATTTCACATTTCACATTTCACATTCCCAAATCAGTTTTCAGGACACTGCTAGAGCACTCTCTATG
Source organism: Callorhinus ursinus (assembly GCF_003265705.2). Classification (NCBI taxonomy): domain Eukaryota; kingdom Metazoa; phylum Chordata; class Mammalia; order Carnivora; family Otariidae; genus Callorhinus; species Callorhinus ursinus. The sequence continues at coordinate 25,982,550 of NW_027397066.1, read as the reverse complement.
TTTTTTAAATTCTATTCCTATGTACTTCTGAAAGGTAAATTGCTTTTTACAAATTTTTTTAAATTTACTTAATGCATTTTACTTTAAATACTCAGCCCAGCACTCAAATTCTCTGTGATAGGCAACTCCTAGGAGGCTCTGAGATTCCTACTTCCTGATGCACATACTCTCTGTAATCCACCCTTATTGGTTGTGAATTGGCTTGTGAATATGGTGGGACTTCACCAGCATAATTACATCTATTTATATGACAAAGAGATTTTGCAGAAGCAATTTATGTCCCTAATCAGTTGACTCTGAGTTACTCAAAATGGACATTTTCCTGGATGAGGCCTTAAAAAATGTCAGAGAGAATTGAAGGGAGAGAGATCCTTCTACTGGCGTTGAAGGAGCACTCTGCCATGATATGTGGAGAGGGACATGTCACAGGAATTTTTGAAGATTTCTAGGAGTTCAGAACATCCCCAGTTGATGGCTAGAAAGAAAGCACGACCCTCAGTCCCACAACTAAAAGGAAGTAAATTCTGCCAATAACCAGTAAGGATCAAAAAGGACTCTGAGCATCAGATGAGATCACAGCCCTGGCTTACACCTTGATTTCAGTATGATGGGACGTTGAACAGAGAGTAATAAAATTATACTGGACTCCTCATGCATGAAAACTGTGAGATGATAAATATATGTTGTTTTAAGTTGCTAAACTGGTCATAATTTGATATGTAGCAATAGAAACAGTTGTACACTCATAGTAGTATTTGCTCAACATACTTGTCTTACTTCATTTCCTTCTCTCCCTTTACCCAACTATCCATTGTGCAGGCAAATAGGTACATTGAATGGAGGAGAAACCATAGGGATACTGCCCCTGTATCCTTCAAATCCTTGCTCATGGCACTAATCTGCAATCCTTTTAGTAATATGGTATTGCTTTTGGTTTACTGTATTTCTAAGTAAAGGTGGTTCTAGTGGCTTCCATTTGGGCTTTCCACCATTGCCCTCATTTCACAGGCCAGGGAATCAGTCCTGTGATTCTGCCAATGTCTATTTCAATTATGCATTTTGGAACTGGAGAAATAACCAAAAGTTGTGTTTGAGGAGCTACTGGTTCTACTGTGAGATGAACCAGAGCTAAAACTCTCTTGAGTGCCATAAGCCTTTTCTCTGATTGGTGGGCCACAGTAATATTTTGACAAGGCAAGAAACAACAAATGTTGGAGAGGTTGTGGTGAAAGGGGAACCTTCTTACACTGTTGGTAGGAATGAAAGTTGGTACAGCCACTTTGGAAAACAGTGTGGAGGTGCCTCAAAAAATTAAAAAGAGAGCTACCCTATGACCCAGCAATTGCACTACTGGGTATTTACCACAAAGACACAGATGTAGTGAAAAGAAGGGCCATATGCACCCCAATGTTCATAGCAGCAATGTCTGCAATAGCCAAACTGTGGAAAGAGCCGAGATGCCCTTCAACAGATGAATGGATAAAGAAGATGTGGTCCATATATACAATGGAATATTACTCAGTGATCAGAAATGATGAATACCCAACTTTTACATCAACATGGATGGGACTGGAGGAGATTATGTTAAGTGAAATAAGTCAAGCAGAGAAAGTCAATTATCATATGGTTTCACTTATTTGTGAAACATAAGGAATAGCATGGAGGACATTAGGAGAAGGAAGGGAAAAATGAAGGGGGGAAATCGGAGGGAGAGATGAACCATGAGAAACTATGGATTCTGAGAAACAAACTGAGGGTTTTAGAGGGGAGGGGGTTGGGGAGATGCGTTGCCTCGGTGATGGGTATTAAGGTGGGCAGGTACTGCATGGAGCACTGGGTGTTATATGAAAACAATGAATTGTGGATCACTACATCAAAAACTAATGATGTATTGTATGGTGACTAACATAACATAAAATTACATTAAATAAAAAAAATAAAGTTCATTTTGTGTAATAACAAAAAAAAGATATTTTGAGTTTCCTGGAATAAATGTCAGTTCAGAGCAAGTATCCAGCAATCCCCAGAAAGACTGATTGCTCCTTTTTCCACAAAGCACAATCACATTGGTAGTAGGTCCCTTTGGGGTGTACTGGGGTCCTTCCTCTAAGAGACCTGGTCCCCCTTTATTCATTCAGGTGGTTCTGGGCTCATAAACAGGCTCAAGAGTGGGAATTGATTGAGGGGCTATGATTCTTTGTTTTGGTAATTCAAATTAAACTTCAGTTTACTTGACCTGGAACTTTTCCGCTGACATAGATCAAGTAAGAATATATTAGACTTCCCATCTGCTTCTCTTCTAGGGACACCGTGGTTTTCACAAGTCAGACTTTTCTGTTTCCTGCTCAACTCTGCTGTTAATTACAGTAACCATGTCCACCTTGTCTTTGCAATTAAATGCTGCCACTTGACCTCTTGGCATCTAATTATTCCCATTGAATTTAAGACTCTCAGTTCAGTGGCAGCAGTCTCTGATCTGTAGAAAAGAATAAACACAAGACTCTTTAAGGAGCTGGGTCTCCTGTCACAAATATATCTCTCACAGTATTGTAAAAGGTATGTACCCCTGAGTGGATGAACAGGTCTTAAGTGATAAATCCACTCTAATATTCAAATCTCCCTAAATTTTTCATACTTTCTTCTACAGGATACCAAGGTAGTTATGACATTTTAACATAATTTATTGTAGGCCACTTTTCTGGTCTATATTTCAGGATGTCAATGAGACAAACTGTTAGAGACTTTTCCAACCCTTCAAGCTGCAACACTGGATCCAAAATCTGCATAGTGTGTCCATATCAACAATTTGGTTAGATTCAAATTAATGTTCCTTCTGCCATTATCCTGGAGTCTTAGTATCTATTTCTAACCCTAACTTTAGAATTTATGCCTGTATAAATTGGAATATTCATGTAATTCTTTTGGAGTATAGTAGATCTCCTCATGGGTCACATTTTGTACTTCATCTTTCAGCCCTACTGATACTTGATACTGATACTGAGTCTAGCTAGTTAAAGGTCTGGAAGCAAAGAGGAGTGCAAGGGTGGATCCTGACAAAAATCTTGTCAGTGTTTTGCCCACTAACTACCTAAAAGGAAGACAATACAGCTTTCTTAGTCAACCTCCTCAGTCAAGAACTTGGCAGAATGTATGTAGGGGTTTAATGTCCCCAGCTGCACCAGGACCTCCTCCTATGTACCATTCCAATTTTCAGGATCCCATCCCTTTCCAATCAATGCATTCACTTTAACAACAACATACCCTGTGAGGTTGGAAATTCAATTTGTGGCTGTAATTCAACAACTCACAGGATGAAGCTCTGGGTTTGATTTTAGAAATCTCATCTTTGTGGATTTGGGAGATAAGGGTTTCATTCAGGGAAGACATAGACACTTCCAGGTCATTCATGCAGGGAATTTAAAGCCCTGAGCTCATTCTGTTTCTGTACTTTGTGCAGCATTATTAGGAACAACCGGCCAATCTCATTATACTCATTAATTTGATAAAAATGTTTTATGATAGTAAATACAACGTCACTGAGAACCTTCTCTCTTATAAGTATTTGGTTAAGAGTATCTAACAGTGATAATTTGCATATCTCTACTGCCACCTCTTGTCATGGATGATCAGTGCCCTCTTTACCACTGGAAATAGAATAATTAGTGTCTTTAATTAGAACCAGATTAATGAGTCAATTTCAGAAACCCCAGAACTAATTCAGAGAACTCATCCTTAAGATTCTGTCCCTCTGAAGCCAATCTCAGTAACAAAATCTGTAACAGGTTCTCCAGACAAACAAAACCAATAGGATACACACACACACACACACACACACACGCACACACAGACACACACACACACGCACACACACACATTTATATTTATATTAAATTTATATTTATATATTTATATGTATTTATTTTAAGGAATTGCCTCATGTATTTATGGGGCTGGAAGTCCAAAATCTGTATAGGAGGCTATTAGGCTGGAAACTCAGATACTGAGTTGATATTTGCATTCTTGAATTCAGAATCCATAACACAAGCCAGGAGGCTAGAAACTCCGGGAGAATTTTTGTTAAAGTCTTGATGCAATATTCCTTCTTCTCTGGGAAACTTGTTTCCTTCAATTGATTGAATGACGTCCACTTGCGTTGTTGAGGGTAATCTACTTTATTCAATGTCAACTGATTGTAGATGTTAATCACATCTACAAAATACCTTGACATTAACATAGAGACTAGCATTTGACCAAGCTATGCCTTCGGCACTAGGAGCTAGACAAGCTGACGCACGAAATTTAACCATTACACTCAGCAAAGACATTCTTAAATGCACTGGCTTTATTTTTCCTCTCAGTTCATAGAAATGTAAAATACAATGACTACTAATACTGTTTGATGCCACTGACTTGATTCATGCTGAAGTGTTAACAATTTAACCAACATCATTTTTATACCAAAAATGCAAGTGTCATCATAATGAAAAAAAAAAAAGACAAATAATGCCTTAGTATTTTCAGGAAAATCATTTTGACCTCATGGACAATTTCAGTTGGCTGGATAAAGCCATAGAGGTACACAGAACAACTCTGATTTTCCGTGTTCTAGCAAATTATTATTAGCTTATTTCTAGAAATTTAATTATCAGTTGTTTTAGAGAGTAAGATTGAGATGATTTGCATTCTCTCTTTTCTTGAGGAACTATATCACAGTTCCTTACCTCTTTTTCCCCAGGGTTAATAATTAGAAAAACATTGAAAAGGCATCAAATCCAGTGTTTAGTGTGTGTATTATGCAATTTTTAAAATATCTTTTCTGTTTTGCTTTTATTTTATTAAATGAAGGATGATAATTTTTGAGTTTGATGGTTTAATTTAGAACCTTGGTCATACTGGGGCGCCTAGGTGGCTCAGTCAGTTAAGCCTGTACCCCTTGGTTTGGACTCAGGTCATGATCTCAGGGTCCTGGGATCGAGCCCTGTGTGGAGTCCAGCCTTGGTATCTGCTCTCAGTGGGGAGTCTGCTTGTGCATTCTCTCCTTTTCCCTGTGCCCCTCCCCCCACTCACGCTCTCCCTGTCTCTCTCTAAAAATAAATAAATCTTAAAAAAATATCAAAACCTTGGTTGAACACTCCATCAGGAAAAAATGATGAATTGTCCAAAATGAAAGTGTATTCAAATAGAAACATTTGCATGTACTATTGTGCCAATATATTATTAAAATATTTTAATGGAAAATGAATGACTTATATGTTATGCATCAAACTGAGATTCTACATTATATTTTAAAATTCATTAGATTCTGAATAATTATTTTAATATTAATAGAATTCTTAACAATAAGTAAATGAGTTAACAGTTTATTCATAAAAAATAATTCTTAAAGAAATCATAGGTAACAATTTAAGTGAAATGCCTCCTAAAATAATCCTTATAATAAATTTAGTTTCTTTTAAGATTCATTTTAGATTCAGCATAACAGGCCAGGAACAATCAGCTATAACTAAAATCACATTTCTAACTTATTTTTCTTTAAAAAAAAACTTTCTGTTTTCTTAGCTGATTTAGAAAAATCCTTGCTATAATGTAAAGAGAGGAATTTTACTTATATAGCTAATAGTAGAGTACATATGGTTATTGCTTTTCCCATTTCCAGGAACTTGCATCAACTTTCTTTCAAGATTATTCTTTAAACTCTAAGGCTTCAAGATACTTTTGGCTTCATATACTTTTTTTTTCCTTTTAGCCAAAGCTGAAATTATTAACATGTGCCATGTAGTATACCTTTTCTACAATAAAGCAAATGGATTTTTATAATACTTTCAATGAAACAAAATCTTTTCTATAATCTTCTTATCACTATATGGATAGCTTACAATTATTTATTAGTATTTTAATACATTTTAGAGAATCATTTTGGCTGACCAGGTCTCATTATTATGTACAATAGTATTTTAATGTTTTCAGTACAATAACTTAAAATCTAAATCTAAGAGCAATTTATTTCAATATTTCACTTAATGGCTGTCACAGGTGAAAATCCTAATTTATAAAGATAGATGGATGTAAATAAAAGTTCAGTATTTGGTATACTTATTAAACCATGTTTATTTTCAAATCCAGTTGGCATGAAATTCCAATTACACAGGTATTTTCTTTATATATATATATATATATATATTTGGTTACTTATTTTCCATAATTCCCATAATTTCTTAGTCTGTTTGGGCCATAACAGAATTACATAGACTGGTTTGTAAACAACAGAAATTTATTTCTCATAGCTCTGGAGGCTAGAAACTTCAAAATCCAGGCACTGGCAAATATGGTAGTGGTAAGAAACTGCTTCCTGGTTAATTCACAACCATCTTCTCCTTGCAAATTCACATGACAGATGTGAGGCATCTTTTCACTGGGACAGTAACCCCCATCATATATAATTATTCTGTCCCTCTTGCACGATGACAGAAAACAGGAAGAACTATTCTCTGGAAAGCATAAAGAAAATAAAGATAGATGTCTTGATAAGAACAGAATAGCATTTTAAAAAGTTAAGAAACATGGTATTATTTCTCGTAGGAATTTGATCAGCCCATGAGAAGAGTTGCAGTGATATAGACAACAAACATTTCCTAATGAAACCACCAAACTGATCAATTAAAATAAATAGGATAATTAGGACTGACGATCTGAGAAAGGCATCTGTGCAACAGGTATAGAGAGAAAACTAGAAACCCAGTGAGAGTAGACTGGATACCAGATCTACAAGAAAAAGAAATTTAGTGCCATCTTATGGATTTGAATGTATTGAAAGTGATTTAGATTAATTGGGGGCAGAGGAGTGTGTGAGTGAATTAAGAATAATTATTAGAGTAGATGTTCTTTTTACTCCTCCAAAATCAATTCTTATCATTTTTCTACAGTAATAAAATACTTACCTTTTAGCTCAGCACACAATTCCATGAAATATATGTGTTTCCCACTCACACTAGCAGGTATGTATGGCCCCATGACCAGGTTGTTGCACAAAGATTCCTGTAGGTGTTAAGTGCAAATGGTGGAAAATGAGATTAAGAATTCCTCATATCAGTGAGGTCATATGGTGATTAACATAATAAAAAATAAAATTAAAAAATTAAAAAAATTTAAAAAATGGTGGAAAATGCCATTAAGAAAGGTAAACTCTTCTTCCTCCTCCTCCTCCTTCTCCCCCTCCACCACTCCTTCCCCCTCTTCTTCTTCTTCTTCTTCTTCTTCTTCTTCTTCTTCTTCTTCTTCTTCTTCTTCTTCTTCTTCTTCTTCTTCTTCTTCTTGGCTGAAATAGAGATATCATGACTTATGATGACTGGATATCTTGGAACATGAAATGATTTTGCAAATGTAAGCTTCAACAATAGAGTGATGTGATTGATAAATCCAGGGTGCTGACACTATAGCCTTGGACTATCTACTTTTAGATACTTAAATGGGAGACAAATAAACTTACGGTTTAAACTATGGGTATGTTGTATGATCTGTATGGAGACTATCGTACCAATAATACAATTTATTACTGGAATAGTGCATGGCACATGGAAAAACCTAAAATATTTGTCATTGGCTTAGTGCAGCAGAGAATGGGGCCCAAGAATTCTAATTGTAGGCTGGAAAAATTGTGCCTTTTGATATATTCACACAATGCATTGAGCATCTTCCTGCTTTCTAGCACAAAACAATGTTCTAGACTCATCTTGCACTTTTCTCCACCCTAGAATTAATGTTTTAAACCAAGTAAATTTGGTCACATTTAATGGAAGATGTCATTTTGAAATCAATACCAAGGTTCTCAATATGCTCATTACTATAGTGTTAATTGCCTCTACACTCCACCAGAAGACAAACCTAGAAAATGTATCTTGGAATACATTATACACAGTTATATACCTCTGTATTTATCTCTATTTATCTACTCATAATGAAATAATACCTATAATTGTAATTCAATACTTGAGGCTTCATTGTAACTTTCTCTTGGTAATGTCTTAAAATAACTTCTCTGGCAATGGTAAATGGCTTCAATGATCTTCAACACATTTATTTCTTTTGTTCAATTAATGTATATATTTGTTCAATGAAAACAATCTCCCATATCCACCATCTTCCATACCTACCCAATCACTCTATATCCTTGGACTCTGGGACCCAACATATTCTAATTCTTTGTATTTTAATGAGTTGTTCTCAATGTTTCTTTGGTTGTTTACTCAATACTTAATAGAACTCTGGTACAGGCATTATATCTGGATTGTATTAGTTTCCATGATATTATCATTGTTAAATATTTACGGCAATCTAAAGAAAACTCTAAAAATAACATGCAAAATTATTGCTGGTTTTTATATTTCTACACTTAAATATATATAATTATATATGATAAAAATATATATTAACAATAAATCATATATTAATATAATTGTAACTGCAGCTAATGTTGACTGAACATTTTCTACAAGCTAGATATTTTGTTAAGCACTTCATTTTTGGTCTTTCATTGAATTGTCATAAATATTTTTCAGTGGGAACCATGTAGACTAATTATGATCATAAGCAGTGAATCTAGCCAAGAATAGATTCAAATTTCAACTCCATCATTTTTTAGTTGTAATATCTTGATATCTGACCTATTCTGTCTTTCAATTCACACACACACACACACATGCACACCTTTTGCAAATAAAATAATTAATATCTAAAGCTTAACAATATTTTAGCCACATAATAAGCACTGCAGAAAAGTTGGCCATTGTTGTTTGCAAAAGAAGAAATTGAAGATTTAGAAGAGTAATTACTTTGTTCTAAGTCACATTTCTAACTAAATATTAGATCAGGGAAGCTAATGCAGGTCAAAATTAATTATTGGTATTTATCTTATAAATATATATCTCATAACTGGAATGGAAATTTAAGAAAATATGTTAAAATTTTACTATTGCAAATATATGTTTTCTAATCATTTTCCAGATTTTAGATGTTAACTACATTTTGAGATCTCCAAGGACTATAATGATTGAAAGGCTTTATTTTATTACTAGTCTGTAACTCCTTTAAAAACAAGTTCATATCTTTAAACATTATTATATGCCCAGCATATGTTTTTGTAGCTATCATTCTCAGTCTTTGTGTTAGACCAGCTCAAAAAATTTTGAGTGAAAAAATGGATGCATATTTTCGTGCTCCTTTTAGTATGACCTTTTGACTAATGAGGTTACATACTAATTATTTCCTAATGATGGTCAGCTTTAAAATAAACTCTTAATTCCTTGGCATCAGTTTCATATTTCCAACATATAAAACAGAGTTTAGGAAATAATGGGAAGAGAAATATAAAATTTATTATTTGAGCAATGGGATAGAATACACATTACATTAAACAAACTGAAGAGCATAGTGGGTAGATTTTAGAAAATCACTCCCTTCTTCCAAAAATTGTAAGGAATACATATAAAAATGATTATAAATAAGATGATTGCTATACAACACAGTTAATAAAAACTCAATGTAAAAATAGTAGGTTCTCCCAAGAAAGAGTACATAAAGAAATATTTTTTAAGATATAGAGATAAAAATTTATAAATCAATAGGACATACCTTATTAAAAAAGCAAAATATTAATACTAAGATATATCTTGGTGAAATTACTAAGCTTTCAGGATATGTGTAGTCACTTAGAGAAAGTAATCTTAGCTTAGATTTTTTTTCAAAGATTTTATTTTTATTTGAGAGAGAGAGAATGAGAGATAGAGAGCACGAGAGGGAAGAGGGTCAGAGGGAGAAGCAGACTCCCTGCTGAGCAGGGAGCCTGATGTGGGACTTGATCCTGGGACTCTAGGATCATGACCTGAGCCGAAGGCAGTCGCTTAACCAACTGAGCCACCCAGGCGCCCAGCTTAGATTTTTTTTTAAGTAAATACCTAATTTCAAGAAAAGTGGAATGATTTCTACAAAATTCTCAAAGAAAGAAAATGTTACCAGTGATTTAAAATAGTGAACTAATTCTTCCCTCAGATAAATAAGAATTCCGGGAAAACTGTACCTGTGAGCCATGTTTTGGAAAAACATTTGATGGTAACATACTGAGAACAGAAAGATGTATCAAAATGAAAGCCTTGGGCACCTGGGTGGCTCAGTTGGTTAAGCCACTGCCTTTGGCTCAGGTCATGATCCTGGAGTCCCGGGATCGAGTCCCGCATCGGGCTCCCTGCTCGGTGGGGAGTCTGCTTCTCCCTCTGACTCTCTCCCCTCTCATGTGCTCTCTCTCTCTCTCATTCTTTCTCTCAAATAAATAAATAAAATCTTTAAAAAAAATGAAAGCCTTACTGATAGCGAAGTCATAAGAGTGACATCGTTGATAATTCAATCCATTTTCATACCACCACTGAAGAATGCCAGGAATGATGATTTAAGAAATGTTAATATTACGTGCTTTGATTTAAAATAAGTAAAGCATCTGGAAGTAAAAAACAAAACTAAAAAAGAAAACACTAGATTTTAAAATCAAAGGTATTTTAGGAATAGTACATTTATGATTATTTATTTGAAGATTAACAATACTGTCACTTTACCTTTAGTGTATTCTGGATTAAACTTAAAATTAAATGAATTTAGAGCGCCTGGGTGGCTCAGTCGTTAAGCATCTGCCTTAGACTCAGGTCATGATGCCAGGGTCCTGGGATCGAGCCCTGTTTCGGGCACCCTGCTCCGCGGGAGGCCTGCTTCTTCCTCTCTCACTCCCCCTGCTTGTGTTCCCTCTCTTGCTTTCTCTCTCTCGCTGTCAAATAAAAAAAATAAAAAATCTTTAAAAAAAGTAAATGAATGTGTATTATATCAACATGTATGGCATTATATAATTTTTTGAATTTGTTTAAACTCTTTGTCTCTGTGTTTGGCTAATCTACTTTTTTTTCTCTGTCTCTGTGAATACACACTGAAAAATAAAGGTCATGATGTCCACCAAAAGCTATCAGTGGTTATTTCTAGATGGTAGGATTTCTCAAAATTTTAAAATTGTCTTTTCTAAATTTTCTGAAGGTTTTAGAAGTATCACGCTTATTTTTTTTAAATCATTAATCTAGGGGCACCTGGGTGGCTCAGTTGTTAAGTGTCTGCCTTCAGCTCAGGTCATGATCCCAGGGTCCTGGGATCAAGCCCGGTATGGGGCCCCTGCTCAGCAAGAAGCCTGCTTCTCCCTCTTCCACTCCCCCTGCTGTGTTCCCTCTCTTGCTGTCTCTCTCTCTGTCAAATAAATAAAATTAAAATCTTTAAAATCATTATTCTAGCATAATACACTCTAGTTCCATCCATGTTGTTGCAAATGGCAAGATTTCATTCTTTTTGATGGCTGAGTAATATTCCATTATATATATATATATCCATATATATATATATATATATATATCTCACATCTTTATCCATTCATCAGTTGATGGACATTTGGACTCTAAAATAAAATATATGGTTCCTAATTGAATATTGTTGACTTCTAAACAGCACAATGTATGACTTTAATAATATAACTTTCTCTAAGTAATTTCTAAAACCTTCTCATTTAAAAAAAAAAAAGACTTTTCATGAAGAAGGCTTCATATGGGTACCAAAAAGCTTGCATACTAGCAAATAATTCTTAATATATCACCAGAGTTATTGAATTGAGTTTAGGCTAAACTCACAAAAATAATATTTCTTTAGATCTCATTACATATATTAGTAATTGTTTCTAAGAATTTTGTAAAATTAAGATGTTATACTTAACAGTGACTTAACTTTACTAGGACTTTGAGCTACCAGGACTTAACTGCTCCCATTTATATTTTTCAGATTTTCAGAACTTTTTCCATTTGTGATTTCTTCTTCTATAATCTCTAAATGATTAATTTAGTATTGAATACACTTTTCACTTATTTTTCACTTATCTCCAGATAAACTGATTTTAAACAATTTTTTTTTACATCTTTTAAGTGGTCTCTTTGCCCAGATTTTTTTTTAAGATTTTATTTGTTTATTTAAGAGAGAGAGAGAGAGCACATGTGAGCACGGGGAGGAGCAGAGGGAGAGGCAGAGAATCTCAAGCCAAGTTGTGCTGACTGCAGAGACTGGCACAGGACTCAATTTCAATACCCTGACAAATCATAAACCATGCTGAAACCACGAGTTGAATGCTTAACTGACCGAGGCACCCAGTCTCCCCTGCCCAGACTTTTTTTATTAGCAAAGATCTCTTCCAAATTTTATAGGTATTGTATTTTAGTTTTTATCCTTCTTATCTTCAGATCTAGTCTTCTGAACTAACATCTATTGAGTTCAAAAGAAATGCTAGCCTTATTTTTCTAAATTCATTCATCATATTCTGCAATAGGCATAAAATGAAGTTTGCACTGTAAGATTTAAAAATTATACTTAGAATTAATATAGAGATAATTACCTTTTGCAATGTTATATGATCAATATTTGTTTCAGATTTTTACTTTAAGTTATGTAATGAGAGACTTAAAATAATGTTTAAAGGTAAAATTAAACAAGCACTATTTGCGTAAATCTTATTGATATGTTCAATTATGTATTTCATGATAATTTTATTTGTTTTCAGTAGGGCTTTCCTTCATCTCTTCTTTTCAGAAAACAGATTGTTTTTAATCTAAATACCAAGCTACGTCTGGTACTAATAAATATTTATGTAAGTAAAAAAAAAATGGGGGCACTTGGGTGGCTCAGTCAGTGAAGCATCTGCCTTTGGCTCAGGTCTTGATTTCAGGGTCTTGGGATTGAGTCCCGCATCGGACTCCCTGCTCTGGGGGAAACCTGCTTCTCCCTTTCCCACTCCCCCTGCTTGTGTTCCCTCTCTCGCTGTGTTTCTCTGTCAAGTAAATAAATAAAATCTTTAAAAAAAAAGTGAATGTTACAACAACTTTTAAGACTTCATGTGACCAATTACATTCATATAACATTGGAAATATCTAGAGAAAAAAAGATTATCTGTCCTACTATTTTTAAGGTCATAATAATTAATGGTCCAACATAATAGTACAGTCTGATCTTTTAATAAGATCTAATTCTGTGACATTTTCACAATAATCATAGAAACATCTACTCAATTTATAATGTATAAAAATGACTTTTTATAATGTCCTTTTACTACAATGATGCTTTTTTAAAGATTTTATTTATTTGAGAGAGAGTGCACACACGAGTTGGGGGCAGTGCTGAGGGAGAGGTTTAAGCCGACTCCCCACAGATCGGGAATCCCAAAGCGGGGCTAAACCCCAGGACTCCAAGATCATGGCCTGAGCTGAATGAAGTCAGATGCTTAACTGACTGAGCCACCCAGGCACACCATCATGATGTTTTTTCAAAAGAACCATGTGTTATAGTTTTTTTTCCTTTCTATTATTTGATAATAAAAGTATTCCTATTTTCATATTACTTTGGACCAATTTAAAATAAGCTTTGTACTGCAATTAGTGGATAGTCCTGGAAATATTTATTAATTCTCAATTAGTTTTAAAATGCCTCTTATCTAATTACAAAGAGTTATAATATCTTAATTCAAAATTTTATTGTGTACAGTAGGTATTTTTTAGAATACTAAACCATTTTCCCACTAGCTTACTTAAGAATTATCTTTTATTCCCAAAATAGTAGCTATTCTTTTCTGGTATTAACATCTTACTTGCTCTCATTTTTCTACAGATTGAATAGTTGACAATCCTAATTAATTAAGTAAATCTACAAGATCAGTTCTGAGAAATAATAGAATTGAAATAGAATATAAAATCAGAGAGCTAAGAAGTTAAAGTATAAAATCTTTCAAATAATAAAGATGGATTTGACTTAGTAATATTTCCATCTGGTAGATCAAAGCAAGATATCTATAGGAGAGTTTCCTGGGCATTTTAGCATGACTTTGAGAAGAGTCATAGCAATTGTTTCTGAAAGAATAGTAATTTATAAAATTTAAATTATGTATGATTGAAAATGTGTTTTAACAAAGATCCATGTCTTAGAAATGTGTTTGGAATCTTCATTTTATTAAAGTTTTCTTATCTGTAAAATAAAAATACCATCATTTACCACATAATGTAGAAATTTTTTAAAAGATATTAAACACCATATTAGGTACTTAGTTATGCTTACATTCCTTATAATAGTATCAACATACTTAAAACTAATGCACACTCAATGTCTCAATCCTGTGTTTCCCTGTCCATGCACTGTCATTATCAATAAATGCATGGTTTTCTAACATTTCAATGTACAATTCATGGTAATTACAAATCTTTTTATATTAAATATGGCAGAATGACAAGAGGAAAAGTATAAAGTCTTTCATTCACTTATTCATGCATTCGTTCACCCATCCATTTGTGCAACAAATATTCATCAACATTTGTCAATCACCACCTTATACACTGGAAATTAAAACAAAGAAATTGAATCATCTCTGTCCTCATGAAAATTATAAAGTATTTTGATTCTATCCTATATTAGAGGCTTAAGATGAATTCAAAGATTCCTGAAATTTCAGGCATAGAATAAAGGTGGAGAAGCACTACAGAAATGTAAGGTTTCCTCAAAGCCTTTAAAATCTCATTGCATTGGAAATTGAATAGCAGATACTTATTTATAACTTTAATAACAATGTAATATAACACAAAATGACAAAATTACTGCCCATGAAGAATCCATTATCATAGGATGGGGAAAGAAATTAAACAAACAAAAATTTGAAATCTAGCTGATGAATGCTGTTATTTATTAATTTATGCCCCATTTGTGAAAGTACATAAAATAAAAATGGTAAGGATTATTTAGTAAATTCTACTAAAATGAAAGACATATCTTTTTTAAAGTTATATTCTTAAAGATTTTGTTTATTTCAACTAACTTCCTATACTGTTGTTGTCATGTAGTTTTTTAGCATAATTAGAAATAGTACTGCATTTCTGTTATATTTACTGCTTCAAAGATGGTGGGCTACATTTAGGAAGAAAAATTAAGTAACACATATCTATTTCCCATAAACACTGAAAAAATTCCTCCAATTTAGAGACTATAATAATCTCTCCCGTCAAGCTTAACCTTTGTTTATTTGATGAAATGACTGAATGCTCTATTAGCTTTTCTCAAAATTTTAATTCTTTGTGTCATTTTAGTAATGCTCTGCAGTTACTTACGCATGGGAAGACAAAAGAAGCAAATGAATACTGAGAGCCATGTAATCTCATGTATTGATTTAGATGCCTGAATCCATGCCCCATAACTTTAAAGACGTACTTAAATTTAAATATTCATATTAGTAAAGAAAATACTTAGAATAATGTAGTAAAATATAAAATCTTTCTTACACAACTCATCTATCAGCTATAAAATACTGAATTTTCAAATACTAAGAGGAGCTTAAATGTTTGCATACTAATAAAGTTAAATGAAAATGGCAAAAGGAAAAAAAATTCTATTGTTTGAAAAGATAAAATATATTGTTTAAAACCTAGCACAATAAAATTTATATATTAACACACTTTAATCATAATTTTTAAACATGAATTATGTTATCAGTATTCTAGTTTTGCTTAACGTGATGCATATTTGTTTTACATATATATTTGACATCGAAATATGCCATATATACATATATATTTTGTCAAATACATAGAAATATTTATATACATACATGTCAAAATATGGGTGTGTGTTTTGTATTTTACTCACCACTCACAAGTCTTGTGACATTCCACTGCGTACTACATTATATCCAGACTCTTCACTTATCAAATACCTTCATAACTTTGTCCTAATCTACTATTCTGACTTAGTTTTTCAGTAGTATCTACATGTGTCCTACCTTGTAGCCAGACTGGATTGCTGTGGTTTGGATGAACATGTTCTGTCCTCACGCATTTATCACTTTCTACTTCCACTATTAAGAATTCTTCAACAGAAACTACAGATGACAAATTTGGGTAACTGCATTCATGAAGTCTTTCATGACTTCCTCAAATTAGTTGATAGTTCTCATTCATTTGAACCCCTTTTCCAGGTTTCTCTTAAGGCATAACAAACATCCACATACTTATTGGCATAAAAAACAAAATTGTGGATTTTATGGGTGAGGAATTATGACAAGGCACAATGAATATGGTTTATCTTTGTTTCTCAATATCTGGGGCTTCAGGATGGAATCCTGAATGCCCAAAATGATTCAAAAGTTGGGCCCAGAACCATTTTGATATGATTTTATTTACTTGTTTAAAGCCTGAGCTTAAAAGCCTCAAAGATCAGGCTCAGTTGAACACTTCATGTGGTGGGAGATTTCTCAAAGATGCTAACCTCTGGATAATCAGACCTTACATTGCAACTCAGGGCTTCAAGAGTGATTGTGGCAGCAAAGTGGAAGCTGAATAGTGTGTTCTGCCTAGTTTCAGAAGTAATGCATTGCAGCTTTACTAATAGTGTTATCTAATGGCAGTTGAGATTCATGGGGCAGGCAATAACTCCTACTTCTAGATAAAACAAGGGTCAAAGAACTTGAAGCCATTTAAAAAAATATATAGACCCCTCTATAACATTCTAAGAAACATAATTATAGTTTCTGAGATTATTGTTTTTACTTGTTTTGGTCGTTTCCCTGGAGTAAAACTCTTGGAAGTCATAGCTATCTTACGGTCTCCCAGATCATTGAGTGGCCATCAGAATAGTATGCAACAAAGATAGTCAATTGATTTCTTGAGTAAAATTCCATTTAATTTAATTTCTGGGAATGACCATTACTTTGCATTTGAAAATGCAATGAATAAGTTTAGTTAATCAGACTTATTTTTTTTTAAGATTTGTATTTATTTATTTGAGAGAGAGAGAATGAGAGAGAGCACGAGAGTGAAGAGGGTCAGAGGGAGAAGCAGACTCCCCGCTGAGCAGGGAGCCCGATGTGGGACTTGATCCCGGGACTCCAGGATCATGACCTGAGCCAAAGGCAGTCACTTAACCAACTGAGCCACCTAGGCGCCCTTGAACAGACTTATTTACAAATGAGTCTGAATATAGTCCTACATACATATACACACATGAATGTACTTTTTATTATATATTGAAAGTTTAACATAGTCTGATTTATTCACTTATTTAACAAGTGATTATTGGGCACCTATTATGAGGCAGGCACAAGACTTGGCACCAAGTGTAACATGATGATTAAAACTGATATATTTTCTGGCTCATGAATTCCATAGTGTTGTGATGGTGACTAATGTTTATGTAAGCCAAGCATTTTTATTGAATCATAGAATAGTGTTAAGTACCACAAAGAATAAAAATAGGGTCTCATAACTATTTAGTTAAGACTATTCATATTTAATTTATTTTAAAAGGAAACATTTTATTTCATAGCAGTCATATAAATTAATACTTATTGTACAGCATAAGTAAAGGTATTAAAATTTTATATGCATATTAAACATTTAGTACAAGGAAGGAAGCCAAAAATAATTTTAAATTCTGAAATTATTTAATTACATTAATTTAGGTCTTACAAAATTGTTTCCATAAGCCCATTTCTACTTAGAATAAGAGAGAGATTTAAAAATTATATTGGTATTTAAATTATGTTTTAAAAACTCAGTAAAGATCCTCCTGAAATCACAGTTAGTTTATCTTTCTTGGGAAAATGAAATCACATATAAACTCAAATCATCTATTTATTTTTGATTTAAAATAATGGCATTTTTTATTGTTACTGTTATATTCTGCTATAGTTATCTAGATTTTCATCCTGATCGTATGCATTGAATAAATCATTCAATAATACACTAGGAACTTCCTTTTTTTTGGCCAGCATACCCTTGAATTTTTGGCAGATAGATTTTTTTTGTGGCACCATATTTAATCTAAATCTGAGCAAATTTTACTGACGCAAATGGGGGACAATTTTCTCATACACAATTCATACACATCAAAATTCATTGACTTAAAGTAATCTATTGCATTTTAGTCAGTATAGAAGTAAGCATTAGTGTTAATTTATTTGTCTAAACAAAATTTAAAATTCATGTTTAATGCTCTACTAGCCAGCCCACTTTAAAATCCAATATTTCTGAGACCTATATAAATCAGTACAGGGGTGCCTGGGTGGCTCAGTGGGTTCAGCATCCTACTCTTGATTCAGTTCAGGTCATGATCTCAGGGTTGTGGGATCAAGTCCCAAGACTGGCTCTATGCTCAGCAAGGAGTTTACTTGGGATTCTCTCTCTCCCTCTCCCTCTGCTCCTCCCTCATCCCTGCACACACGCACACAATCTCTCTCTCTCTTTCTCATGCTCTTTCTCTAATAAATAAATAAATAAATCTTTTAAAAGATAAAATAAATTAATAAATTGGTACATGTTTTTTTAAAGATTTTATTTATTTATTCAAGAAAGAGAGAATGAGAGACAGGGAGCACGAGAGGGAAGAGGGTCAGAGGGAGAAGCAGACTCCCCCCTGAGCAGGGAGCTCGATGTGGGACTCAATCCCGGGACTCCAAGATCATGACTTGAGCCAAAGGCAGTTGTTTAACCAACTGAGCCACCAGGCACCCAAATTGGTACATATTTTACTTGATAGATCAAAATCAATTTATGACTAAAAATAAATCACAAATCAAAATTCTGAGTAGGTATTAAAATTGAATCTAGATCTTGGTATTTTTTTTAATAATTGTTAAAATGACTCAATGATTGTGGCTTTTTGATTTAATGCTACAACACAGTAAGCAAGAAAGTGATGATAAATAGAATTGATAAAGAGAACAGCAGATGCCTCATTGTTTAAATGTACTGTTTTTTACCAAGAGTATAATTGCAAACATTCTTTGACAGTACATTTGCAATGATGTGGTTGTGAATCCTGTTCATGAATTCAACTCGCTGACCCTAGTTAACCTGAGAAAAAGATAATAAAGCTCTTGAGTATACGACAATGCAAATCTGAAGCTGTGATTCATGGAACAATCTTATTGTTCTTGAAGCCGACCCAGCTATGTTTTTTTTTTTTTTAAGATTTTTATTTATTTGAGAGAGAGAGAATGAGAGATAGAGAGCATGAGAGGGAAGAGTGTCAGAGGGAGAAGCAGACTCCCCGCTGAGCAGGGAGCCCGGTGTGGGACTCGATCCAAGGACTCCAAGATCATGACCTGAGCCAAAGGCAGTCGCTTAACCAACTGAGCCACCCAGGCACCCCCAGCTATGGTTTATCTTAAGTTTACTTCATGGAAAAAGTCTTATTTTATTTATTTATTTTTTAAGATTTTTATTTATTTATTTGAGAGAGAGAATGAGAGAAAGAGAGAGAGAGCACAAGAAGGGGGAGGGTCAGAGGGAGAAGCAGACTCCCTGATAAGCAGGGAGCCCAATGTAGGACTCAATCCCAGGACTCCAGGATCATGACGTGAGCTGAAGGCAGTCGCTAAACCAACTGACCCACCCAGGCGCCCCAAAAAAGTCCTTATTTTATTCATTTTGTTTTAAAATAATTCGTGTGCATCCAAATTGCAAGTTCACATTAAGAACAACTATGGAACTTTATAAAGTAAATAAAAGAAAAACAAATGTTCTGAATTCAGGTATTTGTTTATACTTTGTACTTCATATAAATGTAAAAAAAATGGTACAAGATAATTTTCTCATTTTAAGCATAGAAAATTTCCATATTATCTATTGCATTTGGAAAATAAAATAATGTCTTTTACCCATAATAAGCATATGACATTTTTGAAGCCTTGGGTCTTTCAAAATTTTCAGTGGGAAAAGACTTGAAGAATGTCCTAATGCTGAGAACACCAAAAAGATGAGTGTTAGACTTTCCTTGGGGGAGAGTCAGTGGCAAATTCTGCATGTACAACACTTTCTCTATGAAGAGATGAGTAAAAACAAGGAGTCCTTCATGAGGAAGAAATAATAATTATGCCTTACATTTGTGGTACTGCATTATGTGACAAAGGAGTACTTGTGAGTTCCTCGAATGGCAAGATCACAAATGTAAAAGTGACCTCAGTATCACAAGGCAAATCTGCAGAGCAGCCACAGGGCAAATTAGCTTCTCCAAGGCAGTACCCTTTAGCATAGGTTTGCTAAAGTTGGGACAAGTGGTTGAGAGCCACTTTTCTCTTCTGCTACCCAGAATTAACAAAAAATATTTCTAATGTGAAAGATGTTCAAATCTTTGAGACTGAGGTACAAACATAAGCATACAAGCTAGTAAAAAACATCAATAATTTTTATTAAGAACAGAATTATTGAACAAAGGAATAGCTTACCATATTTCAAAATTAAGAATTAAAATATGGTGGGGAGTGGGAGGGATGGGGTGGTGGGGTGATAGACATTGGGGAGGGTATGTGCTATGGTGAGCGCTGTGAATTGTATAAGACTGTTGAATCACAGACCTGTACCTTTGAAACAAATAATATATTATATGTTAAAAAAAAAAAAAGAAGAAGATAGTAGGAAGGGAAAAATGAAGGGAGGGAAGTTGGAGGGGGAGACGAACCATGAGAGACTATGGACTCCGAGAAACAAACTGAGGGTTCTAGAGGGGAAGGGTGGTGGGGGGATGGGTTAGCCAGGTGATGGGTATTAAAGAGGGCATGTACTGCATGGAGGACTGGGTGTTATATGCAAACAATGAATCATGGAACACTATATCAAAAACTAATGATGTAATGTATGGTGATTAACATAATGTAATAAAAAAAGAATTGAAACGTACATCAATATAATTATTAAAATTATTAACTAACATTAAAAGTATGTGATTCCAGAAAGAGCAATAAGCAACAATATCAAATGCATTGAATTATTAAAGCTAGTGTATAGATGATTTGAAAGGTAATAATAATAAATATAGTTTATTATATCAGATGTATTATTATGTAAATAAATAATAAATGTACTGAGTTTGAATTACTTTCACATAATTTATCTATTTATCACATAATTTATCTACATTTCACTACTGTTATCCTAGAAGAGTATTGCTTGGGGGAGTTGTTTTGTCTTTTATGGTCTTCAAAATATAGCATGCACTAATACTCAGCTCTATGTCATCATAACTATTGGGACACTGAGGTCTTTTAGTAACAATCAGGGGTCAGATTCACATTGTAAGCTAAAGACATGGTCATGGTGAACGCCTAAGTTTAAGTGAATTTTGAAAAAAGATGCAGAAGGAATAACTCAGAACATACATTAAAAGTTACCAACATTCCAAAATAACCAAAGAAATAGGATACATGAATCTTGGCACACTTTATTAAGGAAATTCAAATCCATTTGTTTCTTACTAAGCTATGCTAACTTGGAATAAATTTGCCACCCAAATACCAGATCATGAACCAAAACATCTGAAATTTTTAAACTAGTTTCCAAAAACACACTTTTAAAGACACACACTTTATATATATAATATATATAAATTTATATATAACTATATAAAATTTATATATAAATATAGATATAAATTTTGTATAAACATAAAACTTAATATATAAAATATATATGATTTATATATAATATATTAAAATTTATAATAATATATATATATTTACTTTAAAATGAGTTTTAAAATGGGTATTGCTTGGGGGGGCTGATTTAAATGAGTTTAGATTGTCCTTTATAAACACTCCACTGTACTAAATGCCTTTATTCTGTTGATTTATAAGTTGTCTACTCAAGAAACCTTCCTTTCAGGTTTCAAACATATATAAGATTTAAATTTGTAGATTGCTTGGGTTAGTGAACATCTTAGAGATTCAGAAATGAATTTATTTTCCATCTTTTTAATGTTTTATATACATGGTATTTATCAATTCTTATTACCTATATTCTTAATTTTTTACCTCAAATCAGTTTTAACGACCTATTGTTTGACTAGTTGTTTTTAACAGACATGAAATAAATTGAAATTAGAATGGATTATATTCATAATGATATTTTATATATTTATCAATGTAATGCAGGACAATTAAATCATACAATAAGGCTCATGATTTTGGCTAGAGCTAGGATATGTAATTATCCAACTTATGTTAATTGTTATTTCCTCTTCAACTTTACAGTATATATCTATATCAATTGAAATGATGGCTAAACAGCCTCCATGGAAATAATTTAAATCAGTCCCACAAGCGGTGTTCAGACACACAGAGACATAGGTCATGATGAGTGGGGGATGGAAGGGTGAGATAATAGGGTAAAATTATGGAGATGGACTAAGAACCCTTGAATTACATTTTCTCAAAGAACAAAGTTGTTGTGAATAGCCTCAAAAGTGAGAGCTGGGAGTCAGGAGATAGGAAAACTCATAGCAGAGCTTAATTTTAGCACAAGGAAGGGCAAAGAATGTGGTTGAAACTCGAGTCAACAGGATAACCACAGACGCTGCAGTGGTGCGTTGGTTTGCCGGTGCTTCACAGTGGCAGTGGCTTTGAGGGAAAATTTAAACTGATTTAAGAGTGCATGTAAGACTATTTTTTAGACACAAATTAACTGCATAAAAACGCCTAACTTCTTTCACTGGTATAAGGAACACAATCCTTGAACTAATACAACTGTATTGTCATTTGCAATTTTGCTGATGCTTGGGGTATTTGGAACAGTTATATATAGTAAGCTTATGGGCAATACTTTGATTAGAAAAAAATGATAATATTTATAAAATCATATAGTAGGGCAGGATTGTTCTTAGAAAACCTGGCATCTTTCATTTTATTATTCTAGATAATTGTTTCACTGAAAGAGTGAAATCCTTAATTTCTTATTTCTTCAGAATTAAATCTGTCTTTCCAGTCTTCCTACAAAGACTTCCTTATGATGAGAAAATTTGGAGTTGACTAAGCAATTTTTAGCAATTATTATGACTATAATATATGTAGCGATGCCCAACATTTCAAATTTAAACACAGACTGCCAACCGTATGACTCTCAAGAGGCTCCTTTATCTTTGTTTTGAATATGTGGTTTTATCTGTTTATGCTGAAATGAAACAATGCATAAACGTCTTTCATCTTGATACCTCATTTTGTTAAGTTGCAAAAAATAATTAGCATATGTGGTGAGTATAAATCTTACTTCAAAACTCATCTTTAATCCTCATTCTGCTGCCACAGTGGAAATAAATTTGAAATTATTTTTTTTTTCCCTCTCAGCTTTAGTTCTGGATGTGTAGACTGTGTCATGGGATCAGTAAGGGGGGGAAGTAAATCTTGTTTTCTAAGTTAAATAGCCACACTATAATATTTCCACTAAGATATCTATAATGATCTCTAGTCACTGGCTACTGATCTACACCAAATGCTGTAAAGATGCTCTCCATTCCCATTTTTTTTTTTTTTTTTTTTAGTTCTTAGAGGTTTATAGGTACTCTGACTACTACCTCTTTCCAACTGGCTGTATTTGAATCATTTTGCCCGTTGTGCCATTCTAACAAAAAGAAAACACTGTTTATAAGGCTCAGCTGGCCTTACACACATTATGCAGACAATTCTTTATTAGAACGTTGCTACCCTTTATCTCCGGTTTTACTCAGGCAGTCGTGTAAAATTGTTTTTATCTCTAAAATTTTTCAATCTTTTAAGAAGTGGTTGCAGACCCTTTTTCCTTGGAATCCCATTCCTTCTTGCTTTTCCATTGAATTTCTTTGCCTTCTCAAGCCTAGAAGAGTCTTTTCTAGTCTTGGAGGGAAACAAGGAAGAAAAAATTGCTTCCACTAATTGTGTATCCTGATAAATATTTTGTCTCTGCTATGACTCTTTTATATTCCTTTATGTAGCTAGGGTTTAGGAAATTAAAATCCAGGAATAGACTCCCATTTTTTATGCTCTATTCTATGGCATATTTTCCTTGAGGCAAACTAGCATAGAATGGCCAAGATGATTTAATAGAAAAAAAGACAGTGAAGGTAATAGGAAATCATATTTCAAAAACAATCTGGAGTTACATGTAATATATATGAATACTAAGACTGAGGAGAAGAAGAAAGAGGAAAGAGGTTAATAACTCTTGGAATAATTGTAAAATGAATAGCAGATAATCCCTAAATAAAACTCAGAACCCTTGCAAAATTGACATAGAATAGGGATTGAAAGAACGGGGTATAATAAACACTAGAAAGAGGAAACTCACAAAGAAATGTGTTAAATTAATAACACTATTGACTAAACATTTTGTTGTTGTCGGTTGCATATTGTATGTCAGGCACTATGCTAGCGCCTGGGAATCAAAGCATTAGCAAGACACAATTTTTGTTAAGGAGTTCAAGGACCAGTGGTAAAGACAATGAAATAAAATTAAAAATGCAATGCATCATAAGTATAAAATATAAGCTTAGAAGGAATTCTCAGAGTGTTGGTGATGGTGATGGTGATGGTGATGGTGATGGTGTGTGTGTGTGTGTGTGTGTGTGTGTGTGTGTGTGTGTTGGATGGTTTCTGCATGGAATGGCACCTGTCTTGAATTTTAGAAGGGACAAGAAGATAGGTAAAGAGTAGAGATGGTGGCAAATTTATAAACCTACAAGCTATCTGTATATACACAAAAAATAAGATCATCTTAGAAAGAACTAGCTTCCTATGAACTTGTCTTTCTCCCATTCTGTGTGTGTGTGTGTGTGTGTGTGTGTGTATAACTTAGTGTTAATGTTATCTTTAGAATGTAATTAATAATTTGTTTCTTTAAAAAAAACCTAACATAACATATAAGGCATTAGTTGCAGGGTTTTATGTTTGGATTTACTTTCTTATGGTGATGATTGTTGAAAATGTCAAAGAAGAGGAAAACCTAGAATGCTTAAGGAATGAGAAAATTCAGTCCCTTCCTCCATTTATTTATTATTCTTAATATGTACCATGAGCTAGGATGCTTGGAAAGGTAGACAATTTACAGTTCTTGCCCTCAGAGTACTCATGCTCACAGTGTAATGGCAGAATAGAGAGAGCTAAATTGATACCTGTGAATAAAATTCTGAGGAATCAGAGGAGAAACTGGCTATCTCACTGGGATAGGTCTCAAAGATTTCACCCAGAAGTCTATACTTGAGTTAATACTTTGTATAAAAAGACAGATCATTAAAAACAAATGAGAGTAAAGACAATCCTGGGAGAGGAGAAAACACAAGATGTAGAATATCTGAATCTAGCCAGAATGGAGTAACTAGTACTAAACTAGCCCTACAACTGTGGACAACTATATAAATGGATAAACTATATGAATCAACTGTCTGCAGACATTAGGCAAGGCAGAACACAATTGTTTTCCATGAGAGAAGGAATACTAACAAGGGGAAGCCCAACAAAGTTACCCCCAAAGAGGAAACTTATTGTTGATATAATAATTAAAACTTGTTCCAACAAATTTTTCAATTTACATCAACATGGTTGGAAATAGAGGATATTATAAGTGAAATAAGTCAGAGAAAGACAACTATCATATGGTTTCACTCATATGTGGAATATAAGAAATAGAGCAGTGGATCATAGGGGAAGGGAGGAAAAATTGAATGGGAAGATAGAAGAGAGGGAGCCAAACCATGAGAGACTCTTGACCCTGGGGAGACAAACTGAGAGCTGTGGAAAGGGAGGTAGGTGGGGGGATGGGGTAACTGGGTGATGGGCATTAAAAAGAGCATGTGATGTGATGCGCACTGGGTGTTATATGCAACTAATGAATCATTGAACACTATGCCAAAAACTAATGATGTACTATATCTTGGCTAATTGGATTTAAATTTTAAAAAAGGGGGAGGGGAGTAGGTTCAATGTCTCCTTTTCCTTTCATTGTTACTGGAGAACCAAGAAGGTGAGCAGATGAAGGTGTAACTAACTGCATTGACTATTTATTTCATACTTACTGCATGCATAAGAACAGTGGTCAATATTCTATACACTCCTGGTCAGGGGCTGAATTTATGAGGGTGTAACAAAGCAGCTGGAGTTAGAACATTAACTCAAGTGGAGCTAAGGTGATAGGACACATTAGAAGAGACTGAGGAAATGAGAAGCCTAACATACCCTCAGGAAGATTGAAATCGTCTTTCAAGAGGGCAGGAATTTGTGAAACTCCAAGATGTTTTAGAATGATACTGTACACTTTTTAAGATATGAAAAGTTTAATTCATGTATTCTTTTAAAATCTTGATTAAGTATTTAGGATTATTATTCCTAGAAGGTAAAATAACAGCTCAAGACTTGCATGGATATTCAATAGAATACCAAAGTCACACTACCTCTTAGGCAGAGGCAGAAAAGCCTGTGTTAACTGTGATATGAGTAATATTTGTGATATAAATTACAGGTAGACTAGTTCATAAATTATGGCTTTATATTGACCCTGCCCTCCTGGAGCATCTGTTCTTTTCAGACAAAAATGCAAGGAAGCATGTTTACAGCACTGCACGTAAGAAAAGATTTAGTATTTGAGTTTTATCTTGCCCACTGGTAGACTTGAGTAATTTTTATATTACAAGGAAAAATGGATCCAGAGAGTCTGATATTAAATCTCTAGCAGGGCTCCAAAATGTCAGTTGGATCTTAACCTAAGCCGTGTTCCTGTGTAAGCTCCATAAAGGGATTGCTGTACCTGTGTATTGATTAGCCACCTATGGGAGATTGCATTCTGCGGGAAAGATAAACACCTACTTGGCGTCCTATTCATTGAAAGAAGGCACTTATTTAAGTGAGGAAATCTAAAACTATTTTTCTTCCTCTTGACATTGGCATTTTTTTCTAAATTATTTTTTTTATCCTGTATGATTAACCAAAGGAAAAAGAATCTAGCTCACAGTTTTCTTCAATTTTATAACTCCTGCTATCACTAAATGTGGCTACAATATCCATGAAGACATCTAAACTTCACAAATAAATAATTGAACTCTTTCGCTCTCATTACCTTCAGTTCAGCTCTCTGTGGGCTGGAAGTCTCTGGGTCTACAGTGTGTGACATGTGAAACACTGTGACATGTGACACATGTGACAAATACACACAGCACTTCCAATCTGTGACGATCTTCTCACACTCTCCCTTCTTGCAGTCTGATTCTTTTAACTCTCACTACATATGTCTTTGAATTTTTTCATTAATTTGTTTATACAAGCTGCAGGGATCAGACCTGTACTATATCATAATAAATCCCTAAACTCTCCAAGTTGGGTGCTAAAAATATCCATACAGTTGGCCGAACTGTGTACCTACAAGAAGCATTATGTAATGTGTGCGTTTTTCAAGTAACCAGATCATATGTGTATTAAGAATGATAAAAAAATGTCTTTAGGTGCTATGTGCTGTGGGGACAAGAAAGGAAGGGATAGGAAACTCTGTTTAGAGGGTTAAGGATCATTTTAAGAGAATGCGTGTGGTCTTTGAACTGAGTCTTTGGTAGGTGGGAGAAGCAGAAGGATCCGAGCTGAAAAACAGCCCAAAGGCCTGGAATGCCCTGTGACTTCAGGGATTTTGTTGCATTACATCTGTAAATATAAAAGATAGGGTTGCCCTGTGTTCAGATCATAAAGGAGCCTGTGTCCTATGCTAAAGATTAAGAACCATGTGCTACTTTGCAACCTTTAGAATTTGGCTTTAGTTATTAATCAGAACTGGAGTCAAATTCAGGAAGGAGATGTAAATCTATTTGTCACTGTCCTTCATCTAACCTATTCCGACCTTCAATTCCTGTTTCGGAAGTGTGAACCACAATACCTGGCTGAATGATGGAATAAAGTTTCAAGTTAGACAACATAATTATCGTGTTGTTAAAACCCATTAATCATAACGAGTCTACATCCACCCTCTTGATTACTAAACAATAGAAATATTGAAAGATTGACCTCCTATTCAAATGAAAAGAAAAATGACAGCTTTTCGCAAGAAATCATGTACTGGCATTCATTGTCATTTAGGGCCATGCAGAAAATAGATATTCCAGGGAAATATTCATGTCAAAAATTCTATTTAAAACTATTAGTGCCATTTATCTGAGAGCATATGTGGCTGTATGAACACATATCACTTTATCTTTTGATCTCTCTCTCTTTATCTCTTTCACTATCTTTTTTCCCGTACTGTCTTGGTATCCACCTCTCTCCCTGATAAAAACCATCTCATCATTCCTGTATGAATACTTGTTCTTCATCAACTTACTTTGGCTTCTGTCCACATAGATGGGATTTCATGAATTTGCAGAATATGCTCCTATGTTCTGTTTGATAATTTTGTTCCCTATTTTCCAATAAAACCTCTCGAGAGAGACAACCTGACAAGGCTCAATAGTTAATGAACCATAAGTATATTTTTACTGCTCCAACTTCTTGTCATACATTATTTACTTTCTGTCTTTCTCTATTATAGACAAACTTTACTTCATTTCAGTCTTCACATGTGCCCGGTTCTCTGCCACTGTCAGCAACCCCAGACCTACTCTGCTTCACCCACTCAATTCATCCTCAGCCCTTAATTGAGAGAAGGTGTTTCAGGAGTCTCCCCAGAAACCAGTTTGGAGTTTTTTAACTATAGAAATTCTTTCTTTATCACACATTTTTAGAGATTTATTTCTTAATTTGAGAGGGAGAGAGAGAGAGAAAGGATACATAGAGGGAGAAACAGGACACATGGGGAGGGAAAAGCAGACTCTCCACTGACCAGGGAGCCCAATGGCCCCGGGGATCATGACCTGAGCCAAAGGCAGATGCTTAACCTACTGTGCCACCCAGCCACTTTTTTATCACATTTTAAGAGAACATTTAAATCCCCTATTTGCTTACAGTATCCTCCTTTAAACTAGAATATTTGTGAAGTCAAAGCACTGTCTCCCCTGACCAGTATTTTATCCTTATGGTTCAGTTTGTTTCCTAGCATATATAACTACTTGCTAATTAAATCAGTGACCAAAAAGAGTGAAGAAAAACTCAAATTTTAGTTCAAATTCTTTGTTACCTTTGCCACCTTACACGTCGTCCCTGAATCCCTGGCCTTCAGATTTATAAGCTACATGATGAAAGTTTTGAATCAGATGACAATTACAAATGATAATATTAGTAATGGTAATATCAACTCCATAAGTGTATTGGACAGAGGGAATGTACTTTCTATTGGCATCATATTTCTATATTGCAGAATCTTCAGTAGAGTGATATTTTTTACTTCATTTCTTTCTTGACAAGGGAGAATGATTTACCTGACAGGCAAGGTCAGAAGGAAGTGGCCATGAGTACAGCTGATGGCAGAGAGACCATGTTCTCTCTGGTTTGCATTATATGGTCAAGGTAGGTTCTCTTCCTGCAGGTGAAGATCTGCAGTTGACCAATAATGCCCATGACCAGGGAATTAAGTATGTCTAACTTGGGCTTATTTTCCTATAGATCTAGTTATATTACCAAGTCACTTTATCAGTAATGGAGGTGGTATTTTGATTTCCATTTTCCTGACCCTTTGTCTGTTTCTGAACTTTAGATGGAAACATAGGAGTATTATTTATAAGACCTCTACAACCTCAAAAAAAAAAAAAAGAAAAAAGAAAAGACCTCTACAATCTCAAAAGGGAGGTAATAGCTAAACAGAATATTAGTTATTTGCTATTTTCAATCCTTTCAGATGAACAGGAGTACATATTGTTTTAGGTTTTTATTTAAATTCCAGTTAACATACAGTGTAATATTAGCTTTAGGTATACAATTTAGTGATTCAACATTTACATCCAACACCCGGTGCTCATCTCAACAAGTGCCCTCCTTAAAGCCCATCACCTATTTAACCCATCCCCCCCACCCACCTCCCCTCTGGTAACCATCACTTTGTTCTTTATAGTTAAGAACCTGTTCCTTGGTTTGCCTCTCTCTTTTTTCCCTCTATGACCTTGTGTTTTGTTTATTAAATTCCCAAAAGAGTGAAATCATATGGTATTTGTCTTCCTCTGCCTGACTTTTTTTGCTTAGCATTGTATTCTCTAGCTCCATCCACATCATTGTAAATGACAAGATTTCATTCTTTTTTATGGCTGGGTAATATTCTATTATATATATATATATATAATCACGTCTTCTGTATCCATTCATAATAGACATTTGGGTTCTTTCCATAATTTGGCTATTGTTGATAATGCTGCTATAAACATCAGGCTGCACGTACCCCTTTGAATAAGTATTTTTGTATCTTTTGCATAAATACTTACTACTGGTAGTTGCTGGATCATAGGGTAGTTCTATTTTTAACTTTTTGAGAAAACTCCATACTGTTTTCCAGAATGGCTGCTCCAGTTTGCATTCCCACCAACAGTGCAAGAGGGTTCTCCTTTCTCTGCATCCTCGCCAACACCCTTTGTTCCTTGTGTTGTTAATTTTAGCCATTCTGACTGGTGCGAGGTTATATCTCATCATGGTTTTGATTTGTATTTCCCTGATGATGAATTATGTTGATCATCTTTTCATGTGTCTGTTCGTCATCTGGATGTCTTCTTTGGAAAAATGTCCATTCATGTCTTCTGCCTATTTTTTTTTTTTTAACTGGAGTGTTTTGGGTGTTGAGTTTTATAAGCTCCTTATAGATTTTGGATACTAACTTTTTAATAGATATGTCATTTGTAAATATCTTCTCCCATTCTATGGGTTGCTTTGTAGTTTTGTTGATTGCTTCCTTTGCTGTACAGAAGATTTTATTTTGATGAAGTCCCAATAATTTACTTTTGCTTTTGTTTCCCTTGCCTCAGGAGACATATGTATTAGGAAGCTGATATGACTGATGTCAAGAGGTTACTGCCTATCTTCTCTTCTAGGATTTTAATGGTTTCCTGTCTCAAATTCTTTAACCCATTTTGAAATTATTTTTGTGTGTGGGATAAGAAAGTGGTCCAGTTTCATTCTTTTGCATGTTGCTTTCCAGTTTCCCCAACAGTATTTGTTGAAGAGGGTGTCTTTTTTCTGTTGGATATTCTTTCCAAGCAGGAGTATATTTTTAATATTTAGTACATGTGTATTTATGGGTGTATATTCCTATATTTACAAAGATATTTAGTCTTTAACTTATATAGAGAATTTGAACTTGTATACTTAACACACTCAGTCTGCAACTGGTTATATTACTGTCCAGATTCCTTCAGTGGTATAGGGAAGGGCATATATTACGAGAGCAAAACAATTCCACAGTGATTTGCACATTTTGGGAAAAAAAGTCACAGATTAACTGCTAAAATAAATGATTTAGAAGGTCATATTTTCCCAATGTTGTTTTTTACATGGTTTGCATGATAAAAATGTTTCATTGTTTTATGAAAAATAAAATAGTAGTGAAATTTTTAAGCAGACTGAGAAGTGGTCATTTTTCCTCTTATTGTGTTAAAATAGACTTCTTTTATTGGAGAGGGTTAGTGAACTGCCTTCTGTGTTCTTGTTGGGTCAGCTGTAGAAGTGACTTGCAGACCCAAGGGCATGTTACCTCTCTGAACACAGGGATTGGTCCAGGAGTGGGTTTATGACCTGCAGAGAGTCAAGTTCCCTTTCCAGATATTATGAGGCTGCTAGAGAAAATGAGAACTTATTACTGAGGTCTTGGACCTTAAAAATTATAAAAGCCTGGGACTCTCTAAAAACATGTTCACTGCTAATGGAGGAGAATACACCTTAGAAGAAGAGGAAAAGAAGTAGAAGACAGAGAGAAAGAAACAGAATCCTAATGACATTGCTCCAAATCTAAAATCTGTGTTGCATAAAGCCATCCCTCCCCCATATATTCTATATTATGAGAAAACGCATTTATTTTTCCCCATTAAGTTGTTTAGAAATGGACTTCTGACACCTCTGCCAAGAGTCCTGCTTCACAGAACAATAAACACATAACACATGGCAATAAAGTTTCTTGAGGTTTATAAATTATGGAATAAAAAGTTCAATTAGGAAGAGTAGAGACTGATTAATGGATTAATGAAATATTATCTTTACTTCAACATTTTTCTATTTAAAAAATATATTTTTATTTAGGAAACGACAAGGAAAATTTGGGGGATATTGGCATGATATAGTGCATATATTAATCTTGTGATGACTCTAATACACAGTTGCAGAAAAAGATTCTAGCATTATTTCAAAGTTCACCAGAAAAGACAACTTTGACATTAGAAATTCTAGTCCCATGCTTGCAGTGAGGAAGTTGACAGACATATGACAAGTGTGTGCCACACATGATATAATGGAACAATTATGGATTTTTAGAATCCTATTAATTCACTGCTACAAAGCATAAGTGTCTACAAGTTTAAATTTTCTACATAAGTTGTTTACTTGCAGTTAGTACATGTTTTAGTTATCATTACCACTTTGCCTGGCAATGATTTTTACCCCTATTTCAAAGATGAGGAAACAGAGATTCATAACAACGAAATACTTAATATAACATTTCAGAACTAGAAGATTTGAGAGTAAATGCTCAAAATTCAGATACCAGGCATAGTGCTGAAACTGGTTTTCAAGTCTTTGATTTTTTTATGTTACACTTGTCTATTGATCAACATCCCAAGAGAAAAAAAAATGTGTCATTATGATATTGATAAAGATATAGGAAAAAGGAAACAATGGGATGTGTCACTAAGAAGACCTGAGTGAGACAATACAGCAGTTGACCATAAAAGAGGCATTTTTCAAAATCTATTAAATCAGTAAAAGTGAGAGTTCCTGAAGAAGTTTGTCTACTTCACCACTTTATGTAAGTTTTATGCCTTTCTGTGAACTGGACAGCATCATAAATAAACATTATCAGGACAATTCCAAAACAAAAGAACACATATTTCATTTTACAGCTGTTAAAGTTATTTCTTTGTTTTCATCATTTTTACTCAATCTCAACATTTATTCTATTTATAAAACTGCATAGAAATACAAAAAATAGGTATTTTTGTGAATTAAAATCATTTGATAGATTTTTCTTACTGAATTGTACATTAAATTTCCATAGAAACTTACCAGAAACTTTTCCTCCTTAATTTGTAATATAATGCAGTATGACAGGTCATATTTTAACACCATATGCCTAAATTTCTTTGAAGGTTCATCATAACTTCTATACCATAGGGAGCCATGTATATATTTATGAGTTGTTGAAATTTTACATAGCTTCAAAATGAAAGTAATATGTTGCCCAAGTAATGTCAAGAATATATTTTAATCCTCAAAACATTCTATAAAATACTGTCCTACCAAAAACTCAAGGTCAAATATGAAATAATATATGTCAAGATATTTTTAGTTATAAGGATGAGTAATAGTTTAAAACTTCAAATCAGGCATGATAATATTAATGTGGCACTAAAATCCATTAATCAAAATCAAAATGTTCTGTGGGTAAACAAAGAAACCATGGCATTACTTACTATGTTAGTTATCATGTAGAAATAAACATGCTTACAAATAATGAAAATTTGGAGAAAATTTCTGTGATCCAACCTTTTACAGTGGCGAACAGATCAATGCATTTAAAGATTATTCTGTTTAAAACCCAAGGTGGCTCTTATTGTTAATTGTATATAAAGAAACTGCTTTCTTGCTAACTTCTTATAACAATTATACAGGCATATTTTCTGAAGGGCAGTAACATTTTGCAATACAAAACTCCTGGCTGAGAATTTATGGCAATCAGAAATTGATCTCAGTTGAGCCACCAATAATTATCATATCAGGTATATCTTGCACAATAATTTTCCTCTGCTTTTGTTTCCTAAGTGGTAAAATTAGTTACACGAACATGTAGTGCAAGATACTTTTTTTTTATGGATTTTGTGGATGTGAAATATGTGTTTACTCTCCTGGAAAAATCAAGGATGAATTGTAGATCTTCCAAATAGTGGGATAATCATTTTATGTCCTTATTAACTTAATGTTGTGAATTCCCATGTTTCCTATTATAAAATCACCCATTTGTAAATCGACCCCAAGTATACAGATGGATACTACTACCATCAATTGAGTGCACACGACATGGTGACACTTGAACAAGGTTGTATTTGGAATGTGATTTCCCTGGAAATATTACCTTTCTTTTTTCTTTCTCACTCTAGCCTTTGTGAAAAACTTTACAACTGTTTCTTCTACATATGGCCAAAGAATCCCATTAAAATTGAAATAAAAGCATTTATCCCTATTGCATTTATTGGTTCAGATCAGCACCAGCTGGAATTTTCATGGTCTGTGGTTCTACAAACCAACATATTGAGGTCATTTCTGTTTGTTTTTTTTTTTCTGTCAGTTGCAAATGATGGAAAATGTCAGTTCATGATGAGCAACAACTCCAAAAGTGGGATGGCCAACTAATTTAACCTGACACATGGGGCTTCTATTCATTTTGATGGTTTTATATATACCCAGACATAATGTACCTTCAGAAAATGCTGAAGCTGCCATCTTTTAACTTTTATTTGTGAGAATACTTTACCTCAGGGCTTCAGTGGATTATTACAGACTTAGCCATTTACAAAATCTCAAAATTCCCTTTATATTCTGGTGTTTTTTACACTTGATTTCAACCACAAGGTTATTTTTTGAAAATATGAAATTCTCCTCATTCTGTTTTCAATGCTCATTTTTGGCTTCTGAACTCAAGCATAGAAATAAAAGTTAGAAATGAAATTTACAGAATTGCCTGACATGGTTTACTAACACAAAAGAGACATATCAAAATTTGATCACAACTGCCTTTTGCCTCTTAATAATTGGTATTTAATCTAATGAAAGCCCAATTCCAAAGTGACGTTGACGATAATGACTAATTTTCATTATAGTAAAAAAAATCATGTGATGGGCTAAAAGTAAATTGTGTTTAAATACATATTTAATTCTTCACCAGTCATTCTTCACCTTTTCTAATTTTTAAAATGGAGTTTTCCATCATTAAATTCTATGTAAGAAATATCAGTAAAAATTAATATATCACATTAAAAAATATAGGGACATCATGTAAGCAAAACAACAATGCAACAAATACATATGAAAACTAGAAAACATAAGCTACTTATAATATAATTGAGAATATAAGGCAGTAGTATTTTCTCCTGCAAAATGTTGTTATATGTTTATATGTTTATAGAGAAAGTTTTCAGAAGTTTATATTATAAATAAAATACTGAGAGATGTCTATTACCTCTTTTCTTTATAATCTTTCAGGGTAATTGTGAAATATCAACCTCAGAATAAAATCAAATGAACAGCAGAAATAAACAAATTCTGACTAGTTTTACCCTATTTTCACTCATTCAATGGACTATGATAAATGGTAGCTGGAAGAAAAACCTGTTTTCCCTACTATGCTTATCTTAAACGTCAACAGCTTATTGAGCACTTTCATGGTGAAGGCAGTAAACCTTAAGTGGATGTAGAAAAGTAAGGAGGGAGAGGAGATGAAGATAGAGAACATAGAAATTTATATGTAGAAATAAGATTGACCAAGAGATTTCTAATTAAAATCTAATCCATGTTTCCTGTTTTAGTTAGTGTCCCTTTGTTCCTTGCCTTTCTGTGTGTGTGTGTGTGTGTGTGTGTGTGTGTGTGTGTGTGTGTGT
>NW_027397066.1:25890246-25946960 GCF_003265705.2 Callorhinus ursinus | reverse complement strand
TGTGTGTGTGTGTGTGTGTGTGTGTGTGTGTGTGTGTGTGTGTGTGTGTTTCTAAATAACCACCCTTGCTATTTTCTTGCCAGGTTTATTTTAGCAGAGTCTCACTCCAGGTGTCCTCCATCAGACTGTCACATTTGAGCATACCCTCAGTCAGCCTGTGGTTGGAAGTCAGATTCTATGTGCTTTTTCTTGTGGCCTTGTAATTGCCTACATGAGAGCAATCAAACATATCAGCTAGAACAATCGCTTGTATCAGCTGGAAACCTTTCTTTAAGTGAGCACACCAGTTTAACACATTTATTTAGACAGTTATTTCTGTTGGAAAGAAATCACGTGTCTATCCCAAGGTTTCTTGAATTGAAGAAGGGGATGTATGACTTTAGAACCAGAATATATGAAGACACATGCCTTATTCTTTTAATGTTGCTAAGTGAAATGATGTGAAAATCAATATTTGGTGACTCCTTTGAGGAAAATCTTCAAATCCCAGGCTGTCAAATATTGTTTAGCATTTTTGCAGCCTTTCTTCCTTCAAAAATAAACTAAGAATGAGAAGCTATTTTGTATTTACTAAATAGATGTTCTTCTTTACTTGAAAAATTGAATTGCACAGATGACAATAAGTAACTCCAGGTCACTATTTTTACTTATTCACCTTTTGCAAATTCAACAACAATAAAACAATTACAGTCCGTGAAACAAAAAGACAGACTACATGGTTAGTGTGGAATATGGCTTAAGGGGACATAGAGGATTTTGATAAAAAAAAAAAACTGGTAATTTAATAGCATTACTAAAATCTCTTTTGATATTAAAAACATATACATATAAGGAAAATGAAGAAACCACATCATTTCAATCTTCTCTGTGATTTTTATATACCTTAAACATGTGAGGTAAAGGAAGGGCTTCAAGGATAAAATTACAACACTAGATCCTTTGAAATGAAATATATCTCATTTCACAATGTCCACTACCTTCAAGTCACTAAACAACTGAGTAATTTTAATTTGGATACTTGTTAAACTGTGTTTTAAATAATCAGCTAGTATTTGGTTTCAAATGCTTAGTTTTCCAAAGTTGTCAGTACATAAGAATAGTCCCAATGTCTTATTCTTCTATGAATCTTTACATATTTCTGAAGATATAAAAGATATTCAGTGCTTCTTGAATGAATCAACTAAAACTATAACCACACATGCACATAGACAAACTCATATAAGATATAACTAATCCACTATTTTTGGGTGGTGCCCTAGATGTATATGGATAGCAACTGATCAGGATGATAAATGAGGGAACAGGAGAAATTTATATGTACCATTGATAAACATTTTTTAATTTTTTTAAAGATTGTATTTATTTATTTGACAGAGAGAGACAGAGAGAGAAAGCACAAGCAGGGGGAGCCGCAGGCAGAGGGAGAAGCAGGCTCCCCTCTGAGCAAGGACCCTGATGTGGGGCTCAATCCCAGGACCCTGGGATCATGACCTGAGCTGAAGACAGACGCTTAACCGACTGAGCCACCCAGGCACCCCCACTGATAAACATTTTTAAAGAGATCTTCTAATATCTCCTCTTTGACTGAATTTGCCATTTGGTGCTGAACCAAGTGTAGGCTTATTTGATGAATATATTATTCTAAGCAAGTTGCGAAAAGTACTGAGTATTCTTCCAGACTTTTTAAATACCAATGAGGCAGAAGAGTTGCTAGATACATTTGCAGTGTTCTAGCTGAAGTGAAATTACGCATTTACATTGCATTAACATTGCATACTTCTCCCTATTCAGTAAGATAACAGTATTATAAACTCTATTTATTTTGCTATTGCACTTTGGAGAAATAAAGACAAAATAGGGTGAAGAAACTTTATTTTCACTTAGTGCACAAAATGTCTCATGTGAAATCATTTGCTAAAGAATAGTCATTTAGGAGAAATGAACTAAGAGACTTATTTTAGCTATCATTTTACTGACACAGAAATAAATATTTTTATAGCACATAGTGCATGGTGGATGTTAAATGAGTATTTATTAAATTGTGCTGAAATCACAATTTCTCCTCTACATTTTGTCTTTATTTCTCAAAGTTATAATAAGGTTCAGGAACATATGTAACTAGAATATCAATTTAATTTGGTTCAATGCAGCACACATTTAAAAAGAATTCCAATCCACAGCTCATTGGTTAGATAATTCCCATTCCTTTCTTCACAACCTTAATATATAGCCTGAAAAGTGAAATGTTTTAAGATAAGGATAAGTATGTACCATGACTCTGGACAACGAAATCTATGTGGAACTCTACTGTGGGCTTGCTAGTAACCTCTCTAACACATTAAAGAGACAGATTCCTGCTTTCTTCGTGCCTTGAACATAAATTAATACCTGGATCTGTGGTGATCACAAGACTGAAAGAACCAAGAGAATGCAGGGATGCTGAACCAATACTAGCAACTGTTTATTTCCAGATGACTTGTTAATTAGACAGGCTATATATAAATTGCTGTGATATTATCGAACGTTAAGTATATTTGTAAGTTATCATTTATTGATCCATTTTTATATCCGTTTATTAAGTTCAGCTCTTAATAAAAATGGGAAAATGAAGAGTATGGTTAGATTGTACTTTTTTTCCCAAGAAATGTTATTTGTTAAGTGTCCCTTTCATTTTCTAAGTCCCTCCCTGGCCTGATGTTGGATGAGAACAAAATGTACACAATAAAATGCTGTTATCCTCATAATATATATAAACACAGACACCAGCATACATTTGCTAATAATAACAGGTGGAGTGTTTATAATAATTTTACATTTCTATGTTGACTTTCTGTGCTTGAAGGTAAAAGTTATTTTGCTGGAGCTAAAAAAGGAAATTGATTTTATTGTTGTTCGACGTATCGATCTGGGAATGGATTTGGTGACAGGAGAAGGGAGGCTACCTGGAAAACGCAGAATAGTGTCTGTTTGCCTATTTATATCTGAAGACTTGTTTGATCATTATTTTGACTTGGTTGTGCAGAAGTCACTTTTCTGGTTCAGAAAGACCATTATTAACCTTCAAGTATGCAGCAATATAGCTATCAATAAATTTACAGACTCTAAAAGCTTGATTTCACAAGAGTCGTCCTGTCTGTCAATTATTATGTTATTCTAAATGACACTGGATTATGCTAAGTTATATCGAATGAGAAGAGGCAAAGTTGTATCATCTTCTTCTTTTTCCTCAAATATTTCCTGGAAATTAGAGTTATTATCTTACCTCCCACCTCTTGTCCCAACAACTTCCATAGGACTTCATGCTCCAGATTATGTCAAACATATATTATAAATATAAAGTTATTCATAGAAAAGCCAAGGTTATCACAAAAGTATGTATTAGGAATCAAGCATCAATAAATTGATAATGTAGACAACTCCACTTGCCATTCCATTTGCAGAATAAAGAGAGATCTCCAGTCTTATGCTTTGGCAATGACAGAATTCTCAATTCACAATCCTGACCTTTTTCATTCTTCTCTGGTTTTTCCCCACCCACAGGGTCCTTTCATCTTTCAGCACCTTTACCTCACAGTTTTTTTTTTGAGGAAACTTCTAACTCTTCCCACGAAAAACTTTTACCTCTTGACTTTTCCTTGTTTCCTGTTACTTTGAGCATTTCCTCCAATTTGGGCCATATAACTATGTATATTTTCTTCTCAAACTTCTTGGACTCAAAGAGAATAAACACTTCCTAGAAGGAGATTGAATACAAGTTACCCAATTCTTACTCAGTCTTCCCACCAGTGAAAGTTATTCCCTTTATGAAATAAGCACAACTTCAGGGGCACACATTTTGTCTTTAGTCATTCAATTAACCCATACTGAGTTAATGTCCTTTCTCTTTTTCATATGGTTCTAGTTTTGTCAGGTAGAAACAATAAGCACCCTTCCCATTCTTTTTTCTTGAGATAAATTTGGTTCTTTTCTTTCCCACATGAAGCCTGGCTGAATTACAAGAGAAAGTACAAGGAGTATTAAATGTTGCTCTCTGTTTGTTACTCAGCAGAACTGGTAACAGATCCAGTGAACCAGCTCAGATTATCATATTTTGATTTGAAATTTCATTTCTAGGGGCACCTGGGTGGTTCAGTCAGTTAAGGGTCTGACTTTTGATTTCAGCTCCAGTCATGATCTCAGGGTCTTGAGATCAAGTTCTGCACTGGGCTCATACTGAACATGGAGCCTGCTTAAGATTCTCTCTTTCCCTCTCCCTCTGCCCCTCCTCTGCTCTTTCTCTAAAAAGAAAAAGAAAATCAAACTTTCTTTTCTAATGGAAGAGGTAAGAAAGAGGAGGATGCTGCCCTTTGTGAATGTTCTCATAAACCTTTTTTATTAGCTCACAAAGAATCCCCCCAAAAAACCTCTTTCTCACAGAAACATATAGATATGTATTTTTCTTTTTTAAGAATTAAAAAATTATCTGATCATGTAATAAAACTATAACAAAATAATCATGCCGTAGAACTATATACATATAATCATTATGTATTTCATATTATATATATAAACATGAAACTTTAGTCCCTGTATTAGACCTTCCTGAGTGTGGAGATCCAGAACTTCTTAGATAACACAGAAAAGAAGAAAAAGGAAGGAGGGAAGAAAATAAGGAAGGGAAGAAGAAAGGGAGGGAGGGAGGAAGGAAGGAAGAAAAGGAGAAAGGTAGGAAGAAAGGGAGTAGAGGAGAGAGAAGGAAGGAGGGAAATATATAAACGAAGAAAAACTCTTAGAAGAAGAGGGACTGATTTATCATTTTTCTCATTTTAATAACTGTTTTGACATGAAGTGAAAGGATGGTTTCAGATTTTATATTGTTTAGCTCATTGCTTATTTTAACATAGTCGCGATTAGGCTTAGGCCAGAGAATGGGGCCACTCCTGGCTTGGAATAGGTCTGAAACAGGAACTGTAGAACAATAAGCAAAGGTTGAGAGAGTTTGTTTTGGTTTTGGTTTGAGAATATATAAGATTCACAGTAAAACTGAGCAGAAGAGATTTCCCAGGGGCTCCTGGGTAGCTAAGTCAATAGAGCATGTGACTCTTGATCTCGGAGTTGTAAATTCAATCCCCACATTGGGTATAGATTAATTAAAAAGAGAGAGAGAGAGAGAGAGAGAGAGGGAGATTTCCCATACACCTCTTACCCCCACACATGCATAGCCTCCAGCATTATCAACATCCCCCACCAGAGTGGGTATATTTGTAACAGTTGATGAACTACATTGACACATCATAATCATCCAAAGTCCATAGTTTATATTATAGTTCTCTCTTGGTCTTTTCCATTCTATACATTTGGACAAATGTGTAATGATATGTATCTACCATTATGGTGTCATACAGAATACTTTCACTGCTCTAAAAATCCTCTATGATCAATCGATTCATGTTCTCTCACCACACAAAACCCTTGGTAACCAGTGATCTTTTACTGTCTCCATAATTTTGTCTTTTATAGAATGTTATGTAGTTGGAAACAGAGTATGTAGATTTTTCAGATTGGCTTCTTTC
The DNA here is from genome assembly GCF_003265705.2 of Callorhinus ursinus. Taxonomy (NCBI): domain Eukaryota; kingdom Metazoa; phylum Chordata; class Mammalia; order Carnivora; family Otariidae; genus Callorhinus; species Callorhinus ursinus. Next base: position 25,941,408 of record NW_027397066.1, on the reverse strand, counting down.
ACTTAGGAATATGCACTTAGAGTTCATCTGTTTCTTCATGGTTCGAAGGCTCATTTCCTTTTAGCTGTAAGTAATATCCAACTGGATATAAACAGTAATTCAAATTCATCCACCTACTAAAAGACATCTTATTTGTTTCTAAGTTTTAGAAAATATGAATGCAGCCTCTATAAACATTCATGTACAGGTTTTTGCGTGGACAGAAGTCTTCAAATTGTGGGGTAAATACCAAAGAGCACTATTGCCACAGCATATGATAAGGGTATGTTTGGTTGGGTAAGAAACAGCCATATACAACGCTGTTTTCTAAAAGTGCTTACAGCATTTTGTATTCCTACTAGCAATGCATGGGAGTGCCTATTGTTCCACATTCTCACCAGCATTTGACATTGGCAATGTTTCAGATTTTGTCCATTCTAATAAGGATATAGTGGTATCTCATTGTTGTTTTAATTTTGATTTTCCCTGAGGTCATATGATGTTGAATATCTTTTTAAAAGATGTTCAGTTTTTATCTGAATATCTTCTTTGGTGAGGTGACTGTTGATGCCTTAGACCATTTTTTTTTTTTTTTATCCAGGTTGCTAAGTTTTCTAATGTTGAGTTTTAAGAGTTTTTTGTAAATTTTGGATAACAGTCTTTTATCAGATGTGTCTTTTGCAAATATTTTCATCCACTCTGTGGTTTTGCAAATATTTTCATTCAGTCTTCTCATTCTCTTGATATTATCTTTCACAGAGTAGAGGTTTTGAATTTTATTTAATTTCAGCTTTTCAATTATTTCATATTACATTATTCTTTTGGTGTCATATCTAAAAAGTCACTGTCATATCTAAGATAATCATCTGGGTTTTCTTCTATCTCCTAGGAATTTTATAGTTTTATGTTTGACATTTAGATCTGTGGTCATTTTTGAGTTAATTTTTGTGTGAGGTGTAAGGCCTGGGTTATTTATTCATTTATTTATTTATTTATTTATTTATTTATTTTTGCATGCAGATGTCCAGTTGCTCTAGCATTATTTGTTGAAAGACTATCTTTGCTCCATTATATTTCCTTTACTCCCTTTTCAAAGATTGCTTAGCTATATTTATGTGGACCTTTATCTAGGCCCTCTATTCTGTTCCATACATCTAGTTGCCTATTCCTTTGCTGAATTCACACTGTCTTGATTTCTGTGGTGTTAAGTAGTCTTGAATTTGGGTTGCCTCAGTCTCCCAACTTTATTCCCTTCAATACTGTGCTGGCTATTCTGAGTCTTTTCTTTTTCAGTAAAAACTTTAGATCAACCTCAGCTGCAGCAACTTCTTGCACGATATGTCTCTAAAGGCAAGGGAAACAAAAGAAAAGTGAACTATTGAGACTTCATTAAGATAAAAAGCTTTTGCACAGCAAAGGAAACAATCAACAAAACTAAAAGGCAACCTATGGAATGAGAGAAAATATTTGCAAATGACATATCAAATAAAGGGCTGGTATCCAACATCTACGAAGAACTTATCAAACTCAACCCCTGAAAAACAAATAATCCAGTCAAGAAATAGGCAGAAGACATGAACAGACACTTCTACAAAGAAGACATACAAATGGCCAACAGACACATGAAAAAATGCTCAACATCATTTGTCATCAGGGAAATATAAATCAAAACCATAATGAGATACAACCTTACACAAGTTAGAATGGCTAAAATTAACAAGATAGGAAACAACAAATGTTGGCAAGGCTGTGGAGAAAGGGAAACCCTCTTACAATGTTGGTGGGAATGCAAGCTGGTACAGCCAGTCTGGAAAAACAGTTTGGAAGTTCCTCAAGAAGTTAAAAATAGAGCTACCCTATGACCCAACAATGGCACTACTAGGTATTTACCCAAAAGATAATGTGTAGTGAAACAAATGGGCACCTGCACTCCAACGTTCATGGCAGCAATGTCCACAATAGCTAAATAGTGGAAAGAGCCAAGATGTCCTTCAATAAATGAATGGATAAAGATGTGGTTTATATATACAATAGGATATTACTCAGCCATCAGAAAGGATGAATACCTATTACTTACATTGACGTGGTTAGAACTGGAGGGTATTATGTTAAGTGAAATAAGTCAGAGAAAGACAATTATATAATTTCACTTATATGTGGAATATAAGAAATAGTGCAGAGGATCATAGGGGAAGGGAGGGAAAATGAACTGGAAGAAATCAGAGAGGGAGACAAACCATGAGAGACTCTTGACTTTAGGAAACAAGTTGAGGGTTGCAGAATGGGGGGTATTTGGGGGGATGGGGCAACTGGGTGATAGGCATTAAGGAGGGCACATGATGTGGGCACTGGATATTACATGCAACTGATGAATTACTGAACACTACATCAGAAACTAATGATGTACTCTATGTTGGGTAATTTGATTAAATTAAAAAAAACAACTTTAGAATTAGTTTGTCAATATCCCAAAATAACTTGAGAGATTTTGATTGGCGGTGCATTTAATCTATAGATCAAGTTGGACAGAACTGACGTCTTGACCATATTGAATCTTCCAATTTATGAACAGAGAATATCTATTTAATTAGTTCTTTGATTTTGTTCATCAGAATTTTATAGTTTTTCTCATATACATCTTGTACATATTTTATTAGATTTATTCCTATTTCATTTTAGGGAGAGCTAATGTAAATGGTATTATGTTTTTAATTTCAATTTCTATTTGTTCATCGCGGGTATATAAAAAAAGTGATTTACTTCCATATATTAACCTTGTATCCTGAAACCTTGTTATAATCGCTTATTAGTTACAGGATTTTTTCTGTTGATTCTTTTGGATTTTCTACACAGAAAATTATGTCATGTGTGGACAAAGACATTTTTATTTCTTCCTTTCAAATCTGTATACCATTTCTTTTCTTTTTTACTGAAATACATTTGTCATATAACATTGTGTAAATTTAAGGTGTAAAATATGTCTATTTCATACATTTATATATTGTAATATGATTACACTGTAGCAAAAATTAGCACCTCTATTGTGTCATATAACTATCAGGGATTTGTGTGTGTGTGTGTGTGTGTGTGTGTGTGGAGGGTTAAAATCTAGTTTCTTAGAAAGTTTATTATTATACAATATTGTTGTCTATATTCTATTTTCTTTACTTATTGCATTAGCTGGAACCTCAAGTGTGATGTTGAATAAGAATAATGAAAGGAAACATTCCTGCCTTGTACCTGATCTTAATGGGGAAGTTTCTCACCACGAAGTATGATATTACCGGTAGGTTTTTGTAGCTATTATTCACCAATTGAGGAAATACCCTTATTTCATTTTATTGGAATTATTTTTATCATGAAAATGTTTTGGATTTTGTATTCTCACTATGCATATGTTATACCTTTTATAGTTGTCCCACAATTCTTGGAAATTCTCTTCTGTTTTTTTTTTTCTTTTTTCAGTCTTTGCTATCTTTGATTTTTTGGTTTTGAAATTTCTGTTTATATACTCTCAAGCTCAGATATTCTTTCCTCAACTGTGTCCAGTCTACTAATAAGCCTATCAAAGACATTCTTCATTTCTGTCACAGTGTTTTGTTTTATCTCTAACATTTCTTTAGTTCTTTTGTAGCATTTCCATCTCTCTGCTTATATTGCCCATCTGTTCTTTCATACTGTCTACTTTATTATTAGAGCCATTGCCACATTAATCATAATTGTTTTAAATCCCCAGTCTGATAATTCCAATATCCCTGCCATGTCTGCTTCTGATGTTTTTTTCTCTACAAGTTGTATTTTTTTTTACCTTTGTTATGACCTGAAATTTTTTTCTTGATATATGGACATGTAATATGGTGATGAGGTGTGGGGGAAAGGGAAATGTTCTATGGTCCTATGATTAAGTTTTAGGCTTTTAGTGAGCTTATGCTTCTGAACTATGAAGTTGAAAAGTTTTTCTGATTTATCTTTTCTCCTGTTAGGTGGGACAGGATGACTAGAGTGGGCTCGAATTGATATTTCCCTTTGCCCTAATCTTTAAGTTCTGAGAATACTCCAGCAGGTTAGACTTTGTTTAACAAGCTTCTCCTGAGGTCAGACCTTGTTAAGAAGAACAGAGAGCTCTGGTATATTTTTAAATGTTCCTTTTTCTGTCCCCCTGCCATAGCATGAAGGGATTTTTTTCTAATATACACTGTGGGAACCTGGACAAGTTCCTGAAGGTAAATCTCACAATACTGTGGGGGCTTACCCATGACTGGGTCCCCCTGGAGTTTTTAACTCAGACTCATCTGCACTGAGCTTCCAGCAACTTCTCAATTACAGTTCAGGTTTTCCTGCCCAGGCACTGATTCCCTGGATGGTTTTTGCTCTGCTCTGGTTAAACTTTGACTCCCTGTACTCACCTGTTTTCCTCTTTGATCTTGGGGTTGGCAGTTTTCCTGGTGTCCTTCCTTCTCTTATGGATCCAAGAAGAGTTGTTAATTTTTCAGTCTGTTCAGCTTTTTATATGCCGTTAGGACTGAGTAGCAACTTCCAAACTTTAAAAATGCTGACATTCAAATATACATATGTTGATCAATAACTTATTATATTTAATGACAAAACAGTCTTTTCTTTTTCAGGAAAGTTTTGTTATGAACTTATCAATGGAATGGTTTGTCATTTTCAGGGTTTAATGATGCACTTTCATTTTGTTTAACAATCCTTAAATATCAACCCCTACATATTATCCTACCTATAAAATGTTATAGTTGGCTGTTAATTTGGGACACATTTTCTGGAAGAATTGTATCTAGACACTACAGTGTAACAGTGCAGAGAATTTTTATTCTTCCTGGTTCTCACTTGTATAGGAAAGCTTTGCCAGTTGATGGTTGGGTACTTCAAAAGACTCAAGTAATTACTGGTATTTCCCATCAAGGAGTTAGATTAATTGAGAGCTTACTGTTCAGAGGAAATATAAAACCTGAGCTCTGAACACTTTTTAGTATTAAATATCCCATAACACCATTGGTGCAAGTGGAGTTGTTAAACTATTGTCATAAGTAACTTGTAGTTTATATAATAATCGTCTCCCCACCCAAATTCCTCTTGTACTCTCATTTGATTTTTTTTAGACTTCCTGTTGTACATTAGTACAAATTCCTTGTACTTTATATTACGCTGTATACTGTTAACTTACAGAGTTTTCAATCTCACAGTGAAGGTTTTTGCTTTGTGGCATTGTCCAATGTTATACCTCCATGAAATCAAATTGATTAAGCTCTCAGAAATCTTTGGAACATTAGTATAAATTAGTAGGCAACAGATTCTAAATTGATTTATTATTTTTATTTTTAAAATATTTTTAAAGAAAATTTCTTTTTTTAAGATTTTATTTATTTATTTATTTATTTATTTATTTATTTATTTATTTGAAAGAGAGAGAGAATGAGAAAGAGAGCATGAGAGGGGTGAGGAGCACAGAGAGAAACAGACTCCCTACTGAGCAGGGAGCCTGATTTGGGGCTCAATCCTGGGACTCTAGGATCATGACCTGAGCCAAAGAAGACACCCTACTGACTGAGCCTTCCAGGCACCCCTAAAGTAAATTTCTATTAAAATATTGTTTCTGAAAGAAAGTACCCATCACTTATTTTTTTTGGGTGTGGAGGAGAGAGGAATTTTTACCTTGCTCTTTGCTTACATTAGAGATCTTTGAGAGACCTGAAGTATTTATACAGTGCCTGCCTTAGGAAATCTGGACTTACTCACCGTATCCATTACATCTTGCTGTACATCCATTCGCCTGAAATTTGTTGCCATGAAATGACAACAATATTTTAGTTTGCTATTCTATGTCTTGCAAAATGGGTCTGGGCTTGGCTGGGCTTTTTGTTGAGCCAAGCTAGGTTGGTGGATCTTGGCTGGGCTCCCTCAAGAAGCTGCAGTAAACTACAGATCACCTGCAAGTTAAGTCTATGACTCTGCAGCAGGCTAGCCTATTTTTCACATGACTATCTCAGAATGCAAAGAATGAGAGCAGAGACACACAAACCTTTGGGGTTTAGATTTAGAATTGATACAAAAGAAATTCCATCCCATAGCTGAACACATGGCCAATTTAGATTCTAGGGGAGAAGAAATAAGTTCCAGGGACAAACTACAAAGAATTGCAATCACTTTTGTAATTTACCACAATCACTTTCCTCTCTTTCTGTTCAGTGTACATGCTAAAGGTTTTGATTAGAGGAAAAACTTTAGGAGAAGATATTTGAGGATTTCAGTAGTTTATTATCTTTGAAGAGTTTATGAAAAACAATGAAGAAGTTATGTAAAATTTTCTCATGATTTATAAAAACCATGGTGTATTGATGAGATTTGTCTTTAATGTTTTGAAAAGGGTTTTGATTATTCTAGGAGAGTCAATCCTAGGCTTACAAGGACTTTAAGTTTCTAGAATGAAGGGAGCAGTGTCATTATAGCCCAGCATGTTCTGTCAGGAGATCCAGGCAGCTACACCTAAGCTGAATGAAGAAGTAGGAGTAAACATTGTTCTACAAATAATATTAGACATCGTTATTGAGGAGCTTTCTGTGTGTGTGTGTGTGTGTGTGTGTGTGTGTGTGTGTGTGTTGGGGAAGAGTGAATTGGGCTAATGTTAACTGCTGCACATGCCTAGGAATCATCCAACAGAAGTGGCTTATGCCCATATCCAGCAAATTTGCTGAGCCCTTTTTCAGCTATTCTGTGTATGAGGTATACTCATAATGTCATAGTGCCTTGTGCCTGTCTTTGAGAAGGGTTCTAGTATTGTAGAAGAAGAAGGCCCATGCCTCTGAAATTGAGTGAAACTACATGACAATACAATATACACATGTTACATGATTATTTAACATTTGAAATGTATTTCATATTTTCTTATTTGTTTTATAAATTTAATCATGTGGGTTATTTCCTCCTCAATGTTTAATAGAGTCACTTGTTCAGTATGGTAATTCCAATAAAGATAAAGAATTTGAAAAAAGTGAATCAAGATAGGACCAAGCACAGGTAGCCAGCCAGAATGTAGCTGGTACTTCTGGTCATTTTGGGACCATCAGTGCCAAAAGGAAGAAGGTACATTGAACAGAATGGAAAGACACTGGACTTTTATCTTTTGGAGAATATCTACTTTATTGGGTTGTGTAATGCAATCAAACATAACACAATTCTTTTTTCCTTTTCCTTTTTTTATTCATTCAAGAACTTCAACAGATCCTTCAAGCTTATAATATTACATTTTGGCAAACTATAGAAGAAGCTCCATTATAAAGTCTATTTTGAAGCCGATTTGTGATAAAATCTATCAGAAAAGAAATATAAAGAGTAGAATTAACAAAGTAATGAAATACAGCAATCTAATTAAAATTAACATCACTTTCCCTCATCAAGTGGGAAAATGAAATAGTCTAACAGTTAGCTTAACAGCATGAGACACCATCGAAAACTAGATATAAGTAAAGAAGCAGTAACATTGCTTACTCTATCCATGAGCTAGCACACTGGCTCAGTGATAAGAAGAATATTTTGCATTTAAATGTTGCCTTACTTTGCAAAAAGTTTTTTTAATGATAATTATCATTCTTAAAATGCTACTGAAATGAAGATAGGTAAGAATCTTATCCTATCTTCCAAAGAAACTCAGAGTAGGTTAATAGAGCTAATATGTTTATCAATTTTAATTCTTTGGGGCTTGTATTTCCTAGAGTTGGTGCCAATTACCTGTTAAATTTTTTAGGAAACTTAAAAATATCTGTAAATTCCTTGAGAATATATTTTAACCTACTTTGGAAAGAGATGATTGCATGACCTTTAACTTGAACTTGTAATTTTGCAATCCCAAAGGCTTGTAAGGAATACTCAAACTATCTCATATTGTGGAAGCATTTCTGAATCAATAATAGAAACTATTATTTGGTGACTTAATACAAAGCAAAATAAAATTCCCATAGTCTTTGCTTAGGTCTAGGAAATATGATTTCACACTGAAGAAATTCTTATTCCTTCACTAATGATTATGAATTGAAACTAGGTCTTAAATTGATTCTGCACATCTGTAACCTATGTCACTTTGCATGGCTTACATTTCAAATGAGGAATCCGTGTTTCAGTTTTGCTTCATACGTTGCTTAACTTTTCCTCAATTTTCTGCTCTGAAAAGTACTGATATCTGTTCTATTTTTGTCTCACAGTTATTAGACTAAAATATCTGAAAATGTTTTTAAGCATTTTATTATTATACAAATATAAACAAATTTTAGTTACTTCATGTACCATGCTTCTAACTATGAGATTTTGTTAAGATTTCCTCAAATCCCTCCTGGTTCATTGACTTCTCAAGATATTTATTCTGGAGGCAACCAACCAAGAAATTCTCAGCTCTGTAGATTTTCACCTCCAAAGTCACCTTTGCCATCTTCCCACAAAAGTAATGTAATAAAAATTGTTTTATATGTACCCTTTTACTGATATAATTTAAATATTTAATTAATATCATTTAAATGTTGCCACTGATAACATGAAAACGTTGAAGGCAAAGGTTTCTCGATACAGAGACAATATAAAAAAAAGCAGTTCAAAATTAATAAGCAGTGAGATGGAAACAAATCACTCTACTGAGTCAGGACATTTACAGTTTCCACTTCATGTAGTGACCTTCAGCAACACACTTCACTTCTCTGGGGCTGGTTCCCCCTTTTCTATTACGAAAACTTTACCATAGATATTTTTAAGGTCTCCTCTAACTCTGATTTACCTCGTTTTCTTACAATGCTTCATATTTTGTTGACATATCAGCAGGGAACTTCACACTTCATTGAAAATCCATTAAAACAATTACCATGTCATTAGTGAAGACTTTTAATTATGAGCTTAGTAACCTAAAGAATTCACTGTGATAGGCAAGATTAGCTCTATGAGCATGTGCTACATTGAGATGCATTGAATGGAGAGATGTCCTTCCTTTGGAGAATTTAGAGCTGTCATTCACAAAGCAGTCAGCATTGTTGATTAAGCCTGTCAGCAGAAAAGTCAGGGAGTGGACGAAAGATTGATAACCTTTCAGATAGTTCCATGACCAGAAATTCCCCACAAATGAATGAAACTTTGCTTCATTTGACCTGATTCAATGAGAATGGATGGTGATAACACTAGGAAGAGATGTCCCAAAGCTGACAGGGAGAAGGAAGGAAGAGGTGTAGATGTGCATTCATAGTTAAAATAAGGAGAATCGGAGTTATGACTATCACTGATAAACTGGAACTTGTAGCACAAGCCCTGATGATAACTCACTGCATGCCTGCCCTGTTTTCACACATTCTGTGTTTTCGTTAAAATAAAGATAGTCCTCCACATAGCCCAAGCTATTGGACATGTAAGGAGCATTTTTTCCTTCTTTCTGTACTGAAGTGGAATATCCTATAATGTTCCAGCTCAAACCCAAATACAGAGGCTGGAAAAATGATGGCATAGATGACCTCACTGATTCAGGGCAGTACTGAATGTGACTGTGTTTTCTTTATCTTACCCTTTGCTTTATATATTCAGGCATCTTTTAATTTTCTATCTCTTCTTAGTCTGTGTGATGTAACCTTTGTTTTTCAGTATCTCAGCTCATTTACCTATCCCAGGAATATAGCCAGCTTCAGAGAATCAACATCCCCTAAAATCTAGCCCTATGTGTCAGGGGACCCATCTGGCACAAATAAGTCCCACTAGTTCTTTCCTAGAACTTCAGAGAAGACTGTGTTTAGGAGTACCTTCTACAAAAGGAGTGTACAGAAGTATAATCTTTTATAATTATACTGAGTAATTTTGGCTAGCTATCTGATCTCAACTTCCCCTTTCTACATACCTCTGTCAATTATGTCTTCCAAACTAATAGCAGAATAATGTTTTTAAATGTATGTTATAAAACTGAAGAAACAGAATTCATTTAACCTGGTGTTCTAACCAGGATAGGATCTCTTTTTTCCTCACATATGTGTTTAATCATATTTACTTATTATTGTTTTGATTTTTCAATCTTCATATGTCCCCAGTGCTTCCATCAGAGGATATCTATGGTTCTGGGCCTCTGATAAATATATGCACATTCTGAAAATGTTGAGTTTATGTCAAAATGATGTACAAGTACAATGTCATTTTTGCTCCAATTTTTAGCCTTCTCATACTTCTTGCAAATTTTGTTTTGTTTAAAATGATTTGATTTTAAGGGAATATACAATATTAATAGGAGAGAAACATTGATTTTGTGAGACCAAGAGGAAGCATAAGCCAACAATTTTAAGTATGGGTATAAGAGCTAAGTTTTCTGAATTCTTGTTCCTATTTATTTGCTCTGGAAAATTTGTCACAGTGTCGACATTCTCTTAGTTTTTGTTTCCTCCTGTGTGAAATCAGCAGTTCCTACATAATTGGTTCAAAGGAATACCTGGCTTATAGTTGTTGTTCAATAAATGTTAGCAAGACAACACTATATCCCAAAATCTAAATATATTTTGGACTCTAAGAACTGGGAGCTAAGAACTGGGAAGACATCAAGATCTAAAGTAATTATACTTCTTCATCTCTTTCTATCTCTTCTAGCTAAAACATGCTTATAACTTTGTAAAGTAGTTTTTAAAGGCACAGAAACACATAGATTAAATAACACTATTAAGACCCATAGGAAAGAATACATATACTAGGATGATTTATTGTGCATTATTCTTTTCAGAATTTATATGTCAATGATCTGAGTTACAATGAAGAAATCACTATCATTATACCTATGTCATTATTGTAGAATTTGTCACTTTGACTTATAAAATTATTTTTATGTATATACACTTAATTTTCTCTATCTCTTCTACTAGGTTTGTGAGGTTCTTTAGAATATTGCTTTTGTGTTTTGTGAAGAGTGACTTCATATGTAGTGGTTCACAGCATGATCTTTGGCATCAGGTTCACTTGAGCTGGAAATTCAAATATAGATAATTTGACTTCCATCACTGAGTGATACTGACAGTAGTAAAAGTGTTTGGAATTCTATAAATTATAAATTTATTATATAAATTATATAAGCATTGGCACAATTGCAGAATATTCCACTTAGCAGAAATTTAATCTCAGTATAAGTTGCTGAACTTCTCTGGGTCTCAGTTTCTTTGCCTTATAACTGGGTTAATTTTACCTATAGAGCATGGATTGATGAAAATTAAATAAAACAAGTAATTTAACTGGCACATTGCCTGGTACACAGTAGGCACTTAATAAGTCCTTTTTCTGGCTTTATTACTTTTGAATCCCAACAAGCTTTTGTGTTTTTAAAAATATATTGTTTCAGAACTTGACACAGAAAATGAGGAAAATGTAAGTAAATAGAGCTGTTAAAAAAAATTAAAAGGGGGGCACCTGGGTGGCTCAGTCAGTTAAACGTCTGCCTTCAGCTCAGGTCATGATCCCAGGGTCCTGGGATCAAGCCCCGCATCGGGTTCCCTGCTCGTTGGGAAGCCTGCTTCTCCCTCTCCCACTCCCCCTGTTTGTGTTCCCTCTCTCACTGTGTCTCTTTTTGTCAAATAAATAAATAAAATCTTTAAAAAATAAAAAAAAAGGCTGCAGAATAATCTCCTTTCTTTTCTGATACATTTGGCCACAATAAGGTACTGTTTATTATTGTACAACACATGAATGAGAGCGTCACATTAGTGGTACAATTATTTTAACAAATATTTTGGCCTAATAAATATCTCAATAGACTGTGTTCTGTTTTACAACCACAGTAGGCCATATAATTAGTGAGAGATGGTACTGTCATGAGGTAAAGCATATGGGGCTTTGAGTTAGAGATACATGAGTTCAAATCCCAGTTCCACCAATAACTAGTGGTGTGACCTGGAATGAGTGACCTACCTCTTGGTGACACAGTTTAATAATTTGTAAATTGAATTAACAATAAAAATATCAAAACATAGTTGAATATATGAAAGAGATATTGGAGACAAAAGTCTTGGGAAAGTATTCGATTTAGAGTAGAAAAAGCTATAAATATTAGCTTGTGGTCATCATCACCAATATTATTAACCTTTGCCATAACACCTCAGTATGCCTCAAACTCCTTCATCTTTATTTCATATTTTAACATGTCTAACTGTTCAAATGAGACCCTCAAAGAGTGTACCTATATGACAAGACTATAAGTGATACTTATCTCTTTTCTTCAGGTAGTTTATGAAGAAATGAAATTAACATATAATAATGCCCTCTTAATCATATGGGTGTGAAAGAATGCCCTTTAGATGCCCAAAATTAGGGCATTTTTCCACTTCTGTGTTCATATCACACGTGTGTGTGCACATACACACACACACACAAACACACACACACACAAATACAAATACTTAGATTAGCAGTTTTGAGTCCATAAAATTTTCTGGTTATTTGTCAGTCAAAAACAATGATCCCAAGCCTACTGATTTGCCAAAATATTAACTTCCTGGCAAAATCAAAATCAAACTAAACATGTTTTTGTCCTGAAATATTTTTTATATTTGAAAACTATGATATAATTCAGCAGAATTCCTCACACTGTGTTCCATGATTTAAAGTTAGTTTAAAAATAGTGATAATTTATATAGAAAATGATTGAGACCTACAGTTCGTGAGTCTTGAATCTATATCTCTGTTCTGCCAGAACTATAGTGTTCTCATGTATGCAAATGTTATTAAACATTTTGCATATATAAACATACATTATACCAGACATGCTAGGAATAACTTTTCTTTTTTTCAATGCCGTCAAATTTGTGATGGATATTATAATTTATAAAATATACAGAAATAACAACATAGGATTATAGTAAAGGAAAAACTAAATAAGAAGGCGTGGGGCATTAAGTATCATCTGATACAAATTTTATGATAAATTTTATATTTTATACTTTTATCTGAGATTATATGGTAAGAAAAAATGACCATTATTTTATTTCAGGCATTAACTCTGCAGTTTCTCCTTTGACCTATAAATGCATTGTTCATTCCCATAGAATTTAATGTATTTATTTGAATTTACATGGGCTCTTTCTGAGGCAAATATTGAGTTATCAGCTGGAGTAGCATACGTGTTGTGTTTTGATTGCATGTAAGCATTTTTTAAATGTTTGGCTTCAACTCTTACCCTAAACTCCAGGTTGATTATATTCTACCTTATTGTCAACACTGTCAGATGTACAATGAAAGTATATCTTCCTTAAACATCATTAAATAATGTGTCAACACTCATAATTCATATCTTGATATACTATTATAGTTTATCACAATTTAAATTATTACTTTACATTTCAGAAAATATTGTGAGATGAGTTTATATCCCTGGATAAAAACAATTTCAAAATTCATATACACATATACACATAGGGCTACAATATACTAAGAGCCAAATAAATAAATAAATAAACAAACAGTGGATAACTGTGGGGAAAAAATGCCTCAGGATATTTAATCATAAGATTTTCCTTTGAAAACTGAGAATAGCAGAGATATTTGTTATTGCACACACAACAGTTTTTTTCTGTTTATATAATTTGAAAATGTATACAATCCACTTCTTTCTTTCTAAAATTACAAGCCAAAAAGACCAAAACAATCTATTTTTATGACACATTGGCTTACTAGATAAAATGAACTAAATATAAGAAAGTGCTGCCTGAGCAAACATTTCTAAAATCCCATGGATGAATTAAATGTATTCTATGACTTTTAGACTATTTAATAAGACTCATTACTTAGAAAACATTAACTTAGTTGATCCCCATATATAAACTGTTAGTATAATCTATGTATGTATAAATGTTAAACATTATTATTTTTTCACCAATTGAAAAACTAAAACCAAAAAATGTTATACATATACTTTAAGGTGGCATTAATTTCAATGTGAAGTAATCACATCTGTATTTTTTTATTACCGATGGTGCTTATTCTGTATTTCTCCACTTCTATGTTCATATCACACGTGTGTGTGTGCACATACACACACACACAAACACACACACACACAAATACTTTTATTTGCCTCTCCCTCTCTTATTCTTTGTTTCTCCCCCCCACACGTAGCCCATTTGTTGATGTCTACAAAAGCAGAAAGATATCAGAACCTTTATAGTTAGAGAATCCATTCTTGTTCTTTCAGACACATTAAGAACTATTCTATCTTGGATTGTAAACTCTTGTTTTTTCTACCACCCGATGGTTTTACAAAAGCCTATCATGGTATTTTTGAACTTTAAGGACATTCTAATCATTCATGACCTTTCAAGGTTATGGGGAAAATTTTATTGAAGTATAATTAATATACAGTATTATATTAGTTTCAGGTGTACAATATAATGATTCAATACCTCTGTATATTACTCAGTGCTTCCACAATAAATGTAGTCACCATCTATCACCAGACAATGTTATCACCATCTTATTGACTATATTCCCCCGTGTTTTTTTTTTTAATTTTGAAATCGAAGTTTGTACCTTTTAATCCCCTTTATCTATTTCACCCATCCTCCCACCTGCTTCCCATCTGGCAACCATAAGATTGTTCTGTTTTTAAGAGTCTGCTTTATGGCTAATATTCCACTGAATATATATACTCCTTCTTCTTTATCCATTCATCTATGGATGGACACTGGGTTGCTTCCACATCTTGCCTACTGTAAATAATGCTGCAATAAACATAGGGGTGCATGTATCTTTTCAAATTAGTGTTTTCATTTTCTTTGAGTAAATACCCAGTAGTGGAATTACTGAATCATATGGTATTTTTATTTTTTAATTTTTTGAGGAAACTCCATACTGTTTTCTACAGTGGCTGTGCCAATTTACATTCCCCCCAATAGTGCACAAGGGTTCCTTTTTCTTCATATTCTCATAACATTTGTTATTTCTTGTCTATTTGATTCCAGCCATTCTGACAAGGGAGAGAGATTTTAGACAAAGATAATGTAATATGCATGCAAAGAAATATTCACTTGAAACCTCTGTTCCACTCTACTACCCATTACATAGTAGAACTCAATTATTGAGAACAGAGCTATCATTCACAATCCTGGGCATGTTATATCATATCTACCATGATCAGGCCCTGTTCAGTACAGGGATATTGGGATACTGGGAGTCATAATGAATAATCTCAGCTGTCTACTGCCTTTAAGAAGCTCTCTATACATTAAGGAGGCATCCTACATTACTGTGAACCTTCATAAAAGGTGAGATGTGTGAGGAGAATACAATGGATTGAGAAATTTATTCTGCTCAAAATGTTATGAGGTTTTCAGTTGTGAGAAGAGAGAATTGAATTGGAATTTAAAGGATGACAAGATTTCTCCCAAGAGAAATAAGGAAAAAGAGCAAATTGGACAGTTTGAACAAAAGCAATAGAAGTTAAATACAGTCATATAACATTAAAGGCAAAATAAAACATAGATTTCTTGGAGGAAAGCAACCAGTGATAAATCCAGAAGAGATTATGTAAGGATTTTGTTAAATCTGAAAATTTTCACGTTTCTTGTGGATGGTGCCCTTTATAGTGTAGGGGTGTAACAAATATTGTTGAGTTCAGTTGTTTGAAGTAAGTTCATCTAGTTTACAAACTATACTTCATATTTTTATACTTTTAAAGAGTTTATTATGTAAGAAAGTTGGTTATATATTTTGAACTTTATTCCTTGTGTTTTTAGGATTTTTTCTATACCTAACCTTTGCAAAGCTCACTGTTTAAAGAAAGGCCTTACCTAGGTCACTGCCACATCTCCAGAGCTCATCAGCACAACATTCATGGCTTGCACACAACTTCACACTGCTTGCCGACATTGCTTCCTTGCATGCCACAATTGTTGAACATTACATATGTTGCTGCACTCTGTGTTTCTTTGTAGTTCATTGTTCATAGTATTGAATTTTAGGCTCCTCAGCAGCTGAAATAATCTGGAATATATATATATGTATATATATGATTTTATTTATTTATTTGACAGAGAGAAACACAGCGAGAGAGGGAACATAAGCAGGGGGGAGTGGGAGAGGGAGAAGCAGGCTTCCCGTGGATCAGGGAGCCAGACGTGGAACTCGATCCCAGCATCCCAGGACCATGACCTGAGCCGAAGGCAGATGCTTAATGACTGAGCCACCCAGGCGCCCCTGGAAAATATATTAATACTTATTGAGCACTTACTATGGCTTAGATATTATGCTGTAAGTTTTACATTTGTTATCTCAATTATCATAACAAATATTTTAGTTGCAAAAACAAATGATCTGAGAGGTAAGCCCTTTACACCAAATCACACAGCAATGAGTGGTTATGTGAAGACATGAACAAATTCTAACAGAATCAAGGTATTTTTCCCTATACTTTACTGATGTTTCACTAAGAGAAATCTAGAGTAAAACTTCAAAATACACAGGAAGTGTCAACATAAGGGTGTAGAAGTTTCCCTCCAGTAAATCTTCTAGACTTGTTCATTATAGGAGAAGAGCTTAATTGGGCTAATCACCAAGATCTAGTAATAATTCAGGGACAAACTGGAACAAACGACAAAAAAAATTATCATGACTCACAATAAAAATGAAGGTATTCTTAAACACATTTGAACTGGTAAGACAATTTCTGTATCATAGAAGATGTTTCACTAGGGTTAAACAGCAGAAGTTAGTATGGGGAAAAGAAAAAGGACAGATATATTTGATATGCTGCAACATTTTAAGGTATAAAAGCTTTCATTAAAAAAAAAATCACTGGAGTGGGTGGCTTAGTCAGTTAAGCATCTGCCTTCTGCTCAGATCATGATCTCTGGGTCCTGGGATGGAGACCCGCATTGGGCTTCCTGCTCAGTAGGGAGTTTGCTTCTCTCTCTCTCTCCCTCTGCCCCTCACCACTGCTCATTCTCTCTCTCTCTCTCTCTCTGTCTCTCAAATAAATAAATAAAATCTTTAAAAAAAATAATTTTGTGATACCTTAAGCCTAAAGTTGATTCTATAACAAAGATATGGTTAAAAGAGACATAAAATAATTAGTTCTACTAGTTCAAAAGAGAGGAAAAAAACCTGGAAATGTAATAACAATTTAGCAAATAGATATTCAAAAGTAATGGGCAGGTGTACAAGGAAAATATGAGTTGTATATAGTGTTAATCTGCACTAAAATAATGGAAAATAATGTCTTATAATTGCTTTTGTGTACTGATATTTCTATCCATATATAATTCACTTGATAAAAAAATTTGAGTGCCATTTATTATTGAATACTTTGAAATTGTTTTATAAATAAAAATGATAAATTATAATTATCAATTTGCTTTCATTCCTTATGTCAACTCCCAACTTGGTAAAAATTAAGGAAACATTTCTTATTTTGAAACACTTAGTGGAAGAGTGTGTGTGTGTGTGTGTGTGTGTGTGTGTGTGTGTGTGTGAAAAAGAATGAATAGATGGAGTTATTTACTTTAAAATCATAAAACATATTTTAATAAAATTACATTTATTCTAATTCTCAGAAATATAATGTTATTGAACTCTGACTTTCATTTGAAACATTCTTTGCCCTCAGAAATCATTTTGCTTAGTTCTAACTATTCCCTTTCCCTTTTTTGATTTTCTTTAAGCAGTTAGTCCTAATGATATGCCTATGACCTATACAAACTGAATTCCTGAACCAGATTTGAAGAAAGCATACCTTATTTAAGCTGAGAGGATTTTTGTATTGCTATAGTGAGATTTTAGACCATCAATTATTGTATTTAGCATCAACTCAAATCTGGAAGACAAAGTTTGTTATGCACTAATGGATTTATTTTTACTCTATTCAGAAATAACAAATAATTTATATGGGTGTTTATAAAGTTCTATTTTTTCTCCCAGAGGATTTTTATCTCAACTAACAGCATTGTTGCATCTCTTATGGCAACTTTCTGGTCAACAAAATAAAGTTCAAATCTTATGAAGGTTACCAATTGAAGTCTCTATTAAAAATAATGGGGAAAAAAGATTAGTGCCAAAATCAAGGAAATAAATAGGGTTCATAGAGGAAGATCTCTTCCTCCCTCAGCAATACACAACCTTGTGACACTGTATTTGTCAAAGGATTTGCACCGGCCAGGAAACCAGAAGCCTTTCCCTATTATTTTCTTATTCACCACATAGCACTGGTATTTTTTTCTTAAGCTGTTGCAGTTCCAATTAGAAGGGTGACTTTCAGATCTGGGACCAGATGAAATGAATATGGATATCCATGCAATGTACTCAGGACCCTGGATTCAAAAAGTTCCCCAAGTGATTCTCATGCATAACATGTTTTGGGCACCTTTGATATACATTTGTTTCTTTTATGCCTCCATGCCTAACCAGAAATACTCTGTCTTCATGCTCTCTCTACTGTGGCTTTGGTTTCACAATAAAGACAGCATAAAGTGTGTGGAAGATGGGGAAGTGTTGCTCTAAGGTGGAGATAATGGTAACAGCCTTGTATGTTGCATCTTGTCTCATTCCCACTGTGAAAATGAGGTGAGCTAGCACAAAGGGACAAGGAAAGAAAACTTTTAAAGTCCTATTTTTTGAAAAATATTTTCCCATCTCAGATACTTTAAGACATAAATTCTCAACCAGCAGATGCCACCTTAACCCAAAGATAAAAGTTTATATCACAGGTAATAAAAAGCAGTCACACTGTGAACACCTTGATGTGATGCACCAATCAGAATCCAATATAATTTCTATGGTAATTTTGCCAAAAAATAAATAATTTCATCCAAATCAGGTGAAAATATCATACAAACATAAATTCAGGGACATTTAGCAAAATATCTGACTACTGCTTTTCATAAATAACAAGATTATTAAGGACAAGTCAAGACTGGTAAACTGTGACAAATAGAAAGAAACCAAAGAGAGGCAACAACTACATAGACTATAGTATTCTGCATAAGATCATGAAACAAAAAAAGAATCACTAGGAGGAATACTGCTGAGATTTCAATAAGGTCCGTAGTGTTGTTAATTGTATTGAATCAATGTGAATTTCTTAGTCTTGATCATTTTACTAAGGTTTTGTAAGATGTTATTCTTAGACTAAGGAAGAGTGGTACACGATAATTTTCTATACTGTTTTTGCAGCTTTCTTGAATCTAAGATAAATTTAGAATAAACACTTTAAATAAACAAAAAAAAAACAAATAAATAAGTAAATTCTCTATTTTTAATGAGTGAATCAATTTGCAAGGGGAAAAGAAAGTCTAAATCACACAAACCTCAATAGGTAAGCAGACTCTACCAATTGTCTTCTGACTATGAAATCTATATAATAGCTCATTTTATCATTTTATCAAAAGCTAAGTGGACATTGAAAGGAGACAAGAGCAGTATACACACCTTGTATACTGATAAACTCAAGGTTTTAATCTACTATTTCTTGCTAGGTGTTAAACTATATTAATAGAAACAAAACATTCAGAATACCATCTGGCATGTGATAAGCATTATGTAAGCAGTAACATATTTTTAATTGTTAAAGAAAGAACAAAGTAGAAATGGGCCAATTTAAAACTCTACTGCATTACTGAAAACTATTTTCCTAGAGATTCAAAATGAACAACCACTGGTAAAAAACAGAACTACCCTATAACCCAGAAATTGCACTACTATGTATTGACCCAAAGGATATAAAAATACTGATTTGCACCCTGATGTTTAGAGCAGCATTATCAACAATAGCAAAATTAGGGAGAGGAGTCCAAGATGGCAGAGGAGTAGGAGACCTTAGTTTCGTCTGGTACCAGGAATTCATCTAGATAGCTATCAAATCATTCTGAACACCTGTGAAATCAACCAGAGAACTAAGAAATGAATAGCTGCAATTCTACAAATAGAAAAGTGACCACTTTCTGCAAGGCAGGAAGTGCAGAGAACTGAATTTCGGGCAATAATGGGAAGATAGACTTGGGGGGAGGGAACCTCCATAAGCTGGCTATCAGAAGTGATATATCAGCAGAGTATAAAATCGGAACTTTTCGAATTCTGCTCCAGTGAGCGACATTGCTCAGGTGGTTAAATGGGGGCAGAAACTTAGCTGGGAGAGTGTGGTCTCAGGATTCTTGGGGTCACAGGAAGATGGGGGATGCTTGAGCACGGCAGAGCTCCCAGGCATCAGAGAGGGGAAATTGGCTGCAGTCTGTGAGCCCAGGAATGGGTTCTCCGCTCCGGGTTGCCCTAAACCATGAACCTCCGCAGTCAGGCCACTGCTCTCCGAGCAGGGGCCCAACAAGTGGCAGAACTGGCAAGACCCCCCCCTTTGCCCCCAAGAGGAGGAGCAGCATGGGAGTGCACCACAGGAGTCTCCAGGAGACACAAAACAGGGTCGTGTGCCTGAGAGAAACGCTGGGGTCACGGGCTGGGTGAGCATGGAGTGTGGCCAGAGGCCAGGGAGATAAGAGTGATTGACTGCTTTTCTCTGAGGATGTACTGAGGAGTGGGGCCTGAGCTCTTGGCTCCAAGGCTGGAGATTGGAAGGCCACCATTTTCATTCTTATCCTCTAAAGTGGAGTGCAAAACCTTCAGGGAACAAAAAGCCACATACAGCAATCCCTAGCAGATTACTTAGCCTGGCCCTCTGGAAAGGGTGGTTCAATTCCACCTGGGGCAAATACACTCAAGAATCAAAGCAACAGGCTACTTCCCCAGAAGATCAGCAAGAACATCCAGCCAAGACAAAGTTTACCGATTATTGCGAACTGCAAAACTCCAGCTCCAGGGGAATACCGGGCATAGAATTCAAGTGTTTTTGTTTTTTGTTTTTTCTTTCCATGACTCTTTAGTCTTCCAATTTTAATTTTTTTAATTTTTCATTTTTCAACCAATTTCTTATTTTATCAACTCTTTTTTAATTTTTATTTTTACAGTTACATTCTATCCCTTCATTGTATTTAATCTTATTTTTCTGTATATACACACACACACACACACACACACACACACACACACACACGAGTTTTTCTTTCTTTACAATTTTGGGATGCAGTTTCTTCTAACAGACCAAAATATGCCCAAAATCTAGTGTATGACTCTGTTCTATTCACCTGTCTGATCATATTCTCTTTTTTGTTTTGTTAAAGTCTTTTTAAATTTTCATTTTTATAGTTATATTCTATCCTTTCAATGTATTTAATTTTATTTATATATAATTTTATATATATATATAATATTTCTTTACATTCATCTATTCTGTAGATAAAATGACAAGATGGAAAATCTCAACTCAAAAAAGAGAACAAGAGGTAGTACTGACTGTCAGAGACCTAATCAATATGGACATTAGTAAGATGTTGGAACTAGAGTTCAGAATAAAGATTATAAAGATACTAGCTGGGTTTGGGGAAGCATAGAAGACACTAGAGAACCCCTTTCTGGAGAAATAAAAGAACTAAAATCTAACTAATTTGAAATCAAAAAGGCTATTAATGAGATGCAATCAAAAATAGAGGCTCCAACTGCTAAGATAAATGAGGCAGAAGAGAGAATTAGTGATATAGAAGACAAAATGATGGAGAATAAAAAAGCTGAGAAAGAGAGATAAACAACTACGGGATCATGAAGGGAGAATTCGAGAGATAAGTGATAACATTAAATGAAACAATATTAGAAAGACAGAGAGGGGCAGAAATTATATTGAAGCAAATTATAGTGGAGAACTTCCCTAACCTGGGGAAAAAAAGAGGTATCCAAGTCTGGGAGGCATAGAGAACCCCCCTCAAAATCAATAAAAATAGGTCAACACCCCGACATATAATAGTGAAACTTGCAAATCTCAGAGACAAAGATAAAATCCTGAAAACAGCTGAGTCCATACCTACAAGAGTAGAAACATTAGATTGACAGTAGACCTATCCACAGAGATCTGGAAGGCCAGAAAGGACTGGCATGATATATTCAGGGTGCTAAATGAGAAAAAATATGCAGCCAAGAATACTTTATACAGCTAGAAGGAGTGATAAAAGGCTTCTAGGATGAACAGAAACTAAAAGAATTTGTGAACACCAAGCCAGCCCTACAAGAAATATTAAAAAGGATATGTTAAGCAAATAGAGAGCCCAAAAGTAACATAGACTAGAAAGGAACAGGGACAATATACAGAAACAGTAACTTTACAGGTAATACAATGACACTAAATTCATATCTTCCAATAATTACTCTGAATCTAAATGGGCTAAATACCTGAATCAAAAGACTATATCAGGTTGGACAAAAAAGCAAGACGCATCAATATGCTGTCTGCAGGAGACTCATTTTAGACCCAAAGACACCTCCAGATTTAAAGTAAGGTGTGGGAAACCATTTATCATGCTAATGTACATCAAAAGAAAGCTGGGGTGGCAATCCTTATATCAGACAAATTAGATTTTAAACCAAAGATATTAATAAAAGATGAGGAAGGACACTATATCATAATTAAAGGGTCTATCCAACAAAAAGATCTAATAATTTTAAATGTTTATGCCTCTAACATGGGAGCAGCCAGTTATATAAGCCAATTAATAACAAAATAAAAGAAACACATCAATAAAATACAATAATAGTAGGGGACTTAAACACCCTGCTAACTGAAATGGACACATATCTAAGCTCAACAAGGAAACAAGGGCTATGGATGACCCACTGGGCCAGATGGCCTTCACAGATATACTCAGAACATTCCAACCTAAAGCAACAGAATACACATTCTTCTCTAGTTCACATGGAACATTCTCCAGAATAGATCACATCCTGGATCACAAATCAGGTCACAACTGGTACCAAAAAACTGGGATGATTCCCTGCATATTTTCAGACCATAATGCTTTGAAACTGGAACACAATCACAAGAGGAAAGTTGGAAAGAACTCAAATATATGGAGGCTAAAGAGCATCCTCATAAGAATGAATGGGTCAACCAGGAAATTAAAGAAGAATTAAAAAAAATCATGGAAACAAATGAAAATGGAAACACAACTATTCAAAATCTTTGGGATGCAGCAAAGGCAGTCCTAAGAGGGAAGTATATAGCAATACAAGCCTTTCTCAAGTAACAAGAAAGGTCTCAAATATACAACCTAACCTTACACTTAAAGGAGCTAGAGAAAGAACAGCAAATAAAGCCTAAACCCAGCCAGAGAATAGAAATAATAAAGATTATAGCAGAAATCAATGAAATAGAAACCACAAGAACAGTAGAACAGATCGATGAAACTAGGATCTGCTTCTGTGAAAGAATCCAGAAATGGACCCTTAACTCTATGGTCAATTAATCTTTGACAAAGCAGGAAAGAATATCCAATGGAAAAAAGACAATCTCTTCAACTAATAGTGTTGGGAATATTGGACAGTCACATATAGAAGAATGAAACTGAATCATTTCCTTACACTATACACAAAAATAGACTCAAATGGATGAAAGACCTAAATGTGAGACAGGAATCCATCAAAATCCTTGAGGAGAACACAGGTAGCAACCTCTGTGACCTCGGCCACAGCAACTTCTTGCTAGACACATGACCAAAGGCAAGGGAAACAAAGGCAAAAATGAACTATCTGATGTACCACATAAAGGTCTAGTATCCAAAATGTATAAAGAACTTATCAAAATCAACACCCGAAGAACAAATAATCCACTCAAAAAATGGGCAGAAGATATGAATAGACATTTCTCTAAAGGAGACATCCAAATGGCCAACAGACACATAAAAAAAAATGCTCATCACTTGGCATCAGGGAAATACAAATCAACACCAGAGTGGACTACCACCTCACAACAGTCAGAGTAGCTAAAATTAAGTCAGGAAATGACAGATGTTGGTGAAGATGTGGAGAAAGGGGAACCGTCTTATACTTTTGGTGGGAATGCAAGCTGGTTCAACCACTATGGAAAAGAGTACAGAGGTCCTTCTAAAAGTGGAAAATAGAGCTATCCTAAGACCGAGCAATTGCACTCCTGGGTATTTACCCCAAAGATACAAATGTAGTGATCTGAAGGGGCACATGCACCCCAATGTTTATAGCAGCAATGTCCACAATAGTCAAATTATGGAAAGAGCCTAGGTGTTCTTCAACAGATGAATGGATAAAGAAGATGTGGTATGTGTCTGTACAGACACATATATATTTATATTTTTGTATATATATGTAATTGAATAGTTCTCTCTCTCTCCCCCTCCCTCTCTCTCTGTCTATATATATATTATATATACATATATAATATATATATAATGGAATAATATTCAGCCATCAAAAATAATGAAATCTTGCCATTTGCAATGATGTGGATGGAGCTAGAGAGTATTATGCTAAGCAAAATAAGTCAGTCAGAGAAAGACAAATACCATATGACTTCACTCATATGTGGAATTTAAGAAACAAAACAAATGAACACAAGAAAGAAAAAAGAGAGAGGCAAACCATAAAACAGACTCTTAAGTATAGAGAAAAAACTGAAGGTTGCTGAAAGAGAGAAGGATGGGAGGGATGGGTTAAATGGGTGATGGGGATTAAGGAGGGCATAATTGTTGTGATGAGCACTGGGTGCTGTATATCAGTGAGTGAATCACTAATTTATACACCGAAAAGAATATTATACTGTATGTTAACTCAGTGGAATTTAAATAAAAACTTGGAAAGAAAAAAAAAGTGGGTGCCAGATATTCAGGTGAGAAATTTTAAATCCAGCCTGTGAAGAGTTTTATGAGAAGCATCTATATCAAATAAAATAGAAGCAATCATGATACTTATAATAAAAGAAAATTTTCTTTAACTAAAAGTAATAGTCCTCAGAAGGTAGTGTAAAGATATTCAATATAAAATT
This sequence comes from Callorhinus ursinus, assembly GCF_003265705.2. Lineage (NCBI taxonomy): Eukaryota > Metazoa > Chordata > Mammalia > Carnivora > Otariidae > Callorhinus > Callorhinus ursinus. Next base: position 25,916,552 of record NW_027397066.1, on the reverse strand, counting down.
TATAAACAAGCCATACCTAAATACATCATGGTGGGAAAAAAATAAAGAAAGAAAGAAAGAAAAAATAAAAACGGAAAAATTTTTCTATAGGTAGTATCCAGGGAACAGAGAATAGAGACAAAGATATCTTTAAAAGAAACCAAGGGATTCAGAATTTTATTATTTAAATTACCTGAAGCAAATGGAGAAACTTTAGAAAGTTTTGAGGGATAACTGAAGAATTCTCTACCAAGGTATTAAAATGACAACAACAGTTGTTACTTTATGGACAAAGATGATAATAATACATAGGAAAAATAATTATTGTAATCTACAGTTGATTACATGTCTTTTTTATAAGGATATATATAATTAAATTCTTAAAGCAATCCTATGGGTTGGATGGATATTAGTTTTATCATTTGTAGATGAAAACTGATTTCAGACAGGTCAATTGCCTGTTATTATACTAATAGTAGGATTCAATGTCAGTATTATTATAATAATCAAGTATCTCTTCAAATGGAAAAGCAATAGAACAATATTATAAAATATAAAAGGATTTGTAAGATGTATTGCCATTTACCCTTTCTTGCATGATTATCTGAAAACATACTGTTCTGCAAAGAGATGAATAATGATTGAGAAACATGTATGGGAACGTTTTAGGGAAAAAAAATGGAGAAAAAAGTTTCAAGAACTAGCAATCCTACTCAGCATTTAAGAGTTCAAGGGTAATATTGACTTGGTGTAAAAGTGTGTTTCTGCTAAATAATGACTCTAGAATCTTGAAAAAGTTCTTTAAACTGAGTCCAGTAAAATGGAGATAATAGCCAGCCTCCCTCCACCCCATATGCGGTACAAAGTAAAGAAAAAAGTCATGTAACATTCTTAGAACAGGGCTAGGTATGTTTTAAACCCAAGTAATGTGAGCTTGTATGCTTAATACCAAGTCTTGAAAATGGTTTGACGAAAAGACTAGTCACAGTAGGTTACATAAACATTACACAAAATTTAGACTCTAAGTGCAACCCTAAATTATCGAAAGCGATATATTTTACAAAACAAACCAAATCATCACCCCAGGGTCAGCCTTGAAAAATTCCTTTAAAAATGCGTTTGCAAAATATATTGTAATTTTCCTCAGATAATTTTTTCACGTAGTCTTTTAGTAACTTGCATAATGATGATCAAATCATTTTTATACTGATAGTTTAAATTGTGTAATAAGAAAATTGAATATTCAAGTAAATAAACTTAATTACTTACCAGAGGGATTTTTTAGAGACTATTTTATAACTTTCATACTTGTCCACAATTTTATTCTAATAAATAAAGATATAAAAGATTTGCTCTGGATAATCATACACTCACTAGTTCGAGCACATTTTTCCAAGTGTTATAGGTAGGTGTGATGCAAGGTTCAGGAGATAATATAATATTGTTGAAGTAGGTCAGCAATGGGGGAAAATAAATAAAGGACAATGTTGAGAACGAACTCCTAACAGTGATGTAGACTAGAATAAAGTGAGTTCCTTCTTCTATGAAGATGTTTATTTGCAGGTGAACCAATACATTGTGTCCACCAAGCATGAAAGACAAAACAAAGTAAAAACATCTTTGATAAATGCAGTGAAATGAAATAAATGATATCCTTTGCATGAATTAATCTAACTTCCAGTTTGGTATTGGATTTTTCTTTTTTTTTTTTTTAAGATTTTATTTATTTGACAGAGAGAGACACAGCGAGAGAGGGAACACAAGCAGGGGGAGTTGGAGAGGGAGAAGCAGGCTTCCCACAGAGCAGGGAGCCTGATGCGGGGCTCGATTCCAGGACCCTGGGATCATGACCTGAGCCAAAGGCAGACGCTTAATGACAGAGCCACCCAGGTGCCCCTGGATTTTTCAATATTATAACTATTATCCTCTTCTCCAAATTTTTATTATGATAATTTAAAAAACATAACAAAGACTGTAACATCTTACATGGAGCATCTTTACACAAACCATGTAGATTATACCATTAATATTTACACTTGATTTATTAACATCTACATGACTGCCCATTCTTCTCTCCATCTCTTAAGCCACTATGACATATATATATATATATGTATGTATGTATGTGTATATACGTATGTATGTGTATATATATGTGTGTGTGTGTGTGTGTATGAACCATATATATGGTACATCACAGATCACTACAATCTCCTTAAATATTTTAGCATGCAAATTATTAACTAGAGTTCAATATTTGTTTAAATCTTTTTAAGTTTGGATTTAAAATTTACATAAAATGAAATGCTTCAATAATGGTTTTAATTCTATTTCTCTATTTCACTTTTTACTGCAAAACAATATGCTTACCAAAAATTTACAAAAAACTATAGTACAAAAAATTCATATAACTTTTTACCCAGCTCTCCCAATGATTAATATCTTACTTAACCAAAGAACAATTATCAATACCAGCAAAATACCTTTGATAAAATATCATAAATAGTCAATTTACCTTATCAAAATTGCACCAATTGCCGCCTAAAGTCTCTTTTTAACCTAGGCTCCAATTCAGGATCACACATTGCATTGAGTTATGCTTTAATCCTTCTTTTCTTATATGACCTTGACCCTCTTTGAGTGTATTGGTCAGTTATTTTTCAGAATGTTCCTCGACCTGGTTTTGCCTAATGTTTCCTCCTGTAAAATACATTTTTTCCCCACAAAAACAGCACAATTGTGCCTTTGTCTGTGAGGTGTCCGGGTGTCGTGAAAAGGTTTCCATGGAAAAAATTTGACACACACCACCTTTACCAGGTGGCCTTACCTTTTTGAAGGAGAATTTCAAAGAGGATGAGTGGAGCTAATATCTTAAGTATACTTTCTGAATTTATAATTGTTTATCCCCAAGCTCACATTTGACTTTTTTTAACATATGACTCACAGTTTAACTTGCCATCATGTGCACCCACCATAAGTCTGACTTTGTAGTTCTGATCCGTAGAGTTTTACTTCAGGAATCATATTAATCATGGTTTGTATTTGGTGATGGTTAACTTTCCAGTATGCTTACATTTTGTAAGCTCTTAGATAAAGTATATATTTTATACTTTTTTGAACCTTGAAAATGATTTGTATACAGTGGGTACTAATTAAATGATTCTGGCTGTTGAATTGCTACTTAACAAGTTAAAAGTGGAAATACCAGCTTTAGAACCCAATGAAAATATTTCACATTTACAAAGAACTCACAAAAATGTCTCTATATTCCAAGGCAAGGAACAAGGACTGCATGAGCCAGCGATTCTGAAAATTTTTCTTGCCTAATTTAGAAAGCAAATAAACTTGTGTTCCAATTGTACTTTTATACTGCCACTTACACTTTTTATACCACTGTTATTTCCTAAAATGCATTATGAAAAAAGTTCTTAAACAGTTATCATGGAAATAGGAAATAGAAATAAAATGAACCTAGTCAACTCAGCAAGATACAGTATTTTTGTTTATATTATCACACTTAACTTCAGTTCAACATCTGTTCAATGATATCTCAGGCTATATTTTGGGATGTGTGACAATTTTTTTTCACAAATTCTTTACTCACAACTCAGGATGTTTCCATTAATTGTGATCTGTAAAGGAAGCATTTAACTCAGGGCAGATGCCGAGCAGCATGAGTATGGAACTATGGCAGGTACAAAATGACACATGAAATTCGCAAGTGGGCATGGATGGCCAGATGGTATTGGCATCTAAGAGATTTGTTACACCAACTTGGCAATAAAACATGTGTGATCACTAATTTAACATACAAAACTGGCCCAGAAAAATGTTTATGTTAAACAAATTTCCTCTCTAAATATCAGGTGCAACACATTTTATTACATAGTTTCATTTCTCAGTTGAGAGAACCAAATATAGAAAATTGAATTCTTCCTTCCCAAACAAAGTTCCATTCATTTAGGGCAAGTCATGCCTGCATGAGCAAGTTGAAGTTAAATAGATTCATAATTCTCAAGATATTGTAGGCCAGTGAAATCAGAGTAGGCAAATATGGATATGATTTTCCTTGATTTGTCTAAGTTATTACCATGGTCCTACACTACACATTGTTTAGGTAAACCCTCCATTTTTACATATTACACCAGCTAAAATGTTTGAAATTCCATATCAGGAAATGCAAATACGGTTTTAAATCTTTATGTTGTTTACTAAATCTTTTCTTAGGAAACCAAAGTATATAACAATTCTACCAACTGAATTAATAAGCAAGAATCTCCTGGAATACCTTTTCTTGTTTTTGTTCCCTATTTAACTACATCACTTAAAATACTATTGCATACATGAAGACTTCCCAATTTCCTTCACCATGGTTGGATGCTCCCTTCTCAGGGTTCCCTGGCAACCAAATAATACCTCTGTTATGTGTAGGCTCCCTCTCAATCTAGCAAAATGACACAGTAGAGCTAACTTGATAGACTTTGGTGTCACGTGTAACTCCTTTCTAAGGTATACAACTATGGACAGGTTAATTTTGTTATTTGTTTGTTTGTTTTTTTATTTGGTAAACTAATACCAACTCCACTAGAAGTTTAATGTTAAAAGTTACATTAGATAATATATATACATAAAGATCTAGCAAAATGAATGGAACATAATGCACAGTATTTATTATTGTTATTGTTATTGATGCACATCAAAATTTCACTGTATTTTAAGCAGTTTTGGTGGCAGAGACTGTAAATTCATCTTTATATCACTAAACATGCTGCACACAATTTGGAGTACACATATTTTTAAGTGTGTATGTGTGAGAGAGAGAGTGTGTGTGTGTGTTCAGATTGAGTAAGAATTTTTAAAAATTAAAAAAGGAAAACAAATATTATGAAAGAGACTCTTCTAGTCTATGTGCTAAAGCTTCTTTTCAAACCAGCATTTATCAAATTGTAGAACTTAAACTGAATTGTCAAACTTAATTTTAATGGCTGTATATGGAGAATATTTCAGGAAGAATGAGTGTTTTATTTTATTTTTGATGAGACGTATATCTCTAAAAGTGTTCCAAATGCTGGAACATGCTCATGGTCTATAAAAAAGCCTAGTTTACTACTTAAAATGAGTAAATCACAGTATAAAATATCATATGCAGACCATAACCAAAAATTTTAAAATTATGCAAAAGCTGCCAGTAGTTATTGATTGTTTACACACTAGACTCTGTTCTGAGCACTTTACATGTATATATAATTTTGTCTAATCTCCAAAATAAATCTATGATGTAAGTATTATTATTATCACCATCTTACAGATGAGAAACCCAAGTCATGGAGTGGCTAAGTAACTTCCCAAATGTCATGCAGCTGGATCCAAGATTAAAATGCACTTTTGACTACAAAGCCCATTTGTTTTTCCACTGCAGTACAGATTCTTGAAAAAGAAAATTGAGAAAGCATACCAAAATGTTAATAGTTATCTTTCAGGTGATCTTCTTGGTTAAAATCTTTCAGCAAAAGTTCTACATTTGGCATGAATTACCATCATCATAAAAATAAGTGTTATTGTAATAACACCATTCATGCAATTTAAAAACTAAGTAGGCTGTCAAAATGACCAATAGAATCTATCTTTATAAATTGCTTCTAACAGATGAGATGGGAAGCTATTGAGATTTAGAGACACATTAAATTAAAGTAGAATGCCTTATTCTCATAGCAATCCTGATTTGTGTTGTGATTCTAAATGATTAAAGGTAACTCATGACTTTGCAAAAGTTATTCTGTTCTTTTGATTCTATGTCTAAAACAAGGCTGATAATAACTGATTGAACAAATGAATAAAACAGAGATTGAACAATATCCAATGAATTCCTTTGTGCTCCTATGAATGTGCATCCTATCAATGCATATAATTTTGTATATATTCTCTGCCAGCTTAAATCCATTGCGTGTCTCCAGAAGACACCAATCAGTTCACACTAGGCTGTAACTACTACTGTTATAACTTCTTAAAACACTGAAAAACTATTTCAGACAACTTGACCTCCAATGATAAATTCAGGGCAGGTAAAAAAACTAACATTTAATTTATTTATTTATTAATGAATTGTTTTGGATGCCAACAGTACAAGACATACTAGGCCTGGGACTACAGGAAAGAAGGAGAGACTTACTTTTTTTATATAAGTTGTTCTCAGCTGAGGAAATGGATATGTAAAATTACTATAATCCAATAATGTATTTTCTGGAATCATGGAAATACAGAGAAGGCATAAGAACACTGAAATAAGTAGTGCTGAAATGTGCCCATGGAAGCCAAGACAGTTTTCTCAGAGGAGACAGCCTCTGACCCTAAATTTGAGGAAATCTTCAATAGACGAAAACTCAGGAAAAGAACTTCCAACTAGAAACAACTACAAGGGATGCCTGGGTGGCTCAGTCAGTTAACTGACTGCCTTAGGCTCACGTCATGATCCCAGAGATCCTGGGATCAAGTCCCGCATTGGACTCCTTGTTCAGTGGGGAGCTGCTTCTCCATCTGCTCCCCCTGCTTGTGCATTCTCTCTCTCTCTCTGACAAATAAATAAATAAAGCATTTTAAAAAAAAGAGAAAAGAAACAACTACAAATGTGAAGACTTGAGACATGAGAAAATATAGTTTGTTCAAAGAAACACAATTATTGCTCAAGGGTAAAGAGTGATGGAACAGGTGAAAATAAGTCTGGATTAGTATTAACAAGGCAGATGAAGAATCATGTCAAATGCTATGCATAGAAATTTAAAAGGTGTTTGTTCTGAAGACTATAAGGGGCAAAAGTAGAATATTGATGAGGGCGGTGAAAAATAAGATACATATGGAAGAAAGATCAGTCTTGCGGTAGGTAGACTGGGGCTAAAGGAGTAGGTGGGTCCAAACATAAGGAAATTATTACTGTTGTCCAAAGAAGGTAGAGAATTAATTAGACTTAATGGGAGGGATCAGAGATTAATTTAAAGTGAGTGGAGGGTGAGTTGGGAAAATCTGGTAGGTAATCAATGTTTAATAAATTTGATGAATAAAAAAACAACAAAATTATGATGAGTCCAAAAACTTTGAGTAAATAGGAAGAATGTTTATGTGAATCAAAAATAAATAAAGGTAAGTCAATGTGGGAATAAAATAACAAAGTCAATGTTGGATCTATTAAACTTGAGGGCACTCCAAGGATATTCAGGTAGAGACTGCTGGTGGATATTTATATGTATAGATCTAAAGGTAAGTATGAGGTATCTATGTTGATCGAGAATTATTTTTACAAAAGTAAGAGTACAAATGTGGGAGCCTAATTAAAAAAAAAAAGCCAAGAAGAATATGTAAAGTGAGAAGAAACATGGGGTGAAGTCAAAAAATCCTCAGAAATATCCACTTTTATGAATGAACAAAGAAAATAGCCAAAAACTGAGAAACAGAGCCAGAGCACCAGAGAGAAACAGAAAACTAAAAGGCAGAAGAGATAATAGCATCCCAGAATTTAAGAACAGGAAGTTTAAAAGAGGTGTTGGATATGGAGGAGAGAAATGAAAATCATGGAAATAATTCCATTGGATTTATGATGAATGGCAAGAGACTCATGAAGTTGTAGCATTGGAAACTAAATTTCAGTGGGTTGCAAAGTAAAAGGGAAGTACACCACTTTGTAGAAATTTGGAATGGAATAAAGCCCAGAGGTGAGTTTGTAACTAGAAATAAATACAAGGCCAAGGAAGGTCTCTCTGTATTAAAGTCACACACTCCACACTGATTTCGGACCAGAGTGAATGCACTTAATAAATTGAATATTGAAACAATGCAGTTATTTCATTTAGAGTCCATATCCTAAGTTCCAATCAGTTAAATAATGTCTTTTAAGCTTTTTTTTCTTTATCCAAACCAGGACCAAATCAATGGCATCTCTTTTGAATCTCTTTAAATCTAGAATCATTTACCAGCTTGCTTGCTTGTTTGATTGATTTTATTGCTTTGATAGCATTGCTATATTTTTAAAGTCCCCAGTCATTTGTTTTTCAAAATACCCCTCAATTTGGCTGACTTGATTTTTTCCTCATAATTATATTCAGCTTCTTTTTTTCCAGGCATCTCTTATAGGTGATGTTACGTTATTCTCAAGGTATCACACTGTGAGCATGTGATGTCAATTTGTTTCATTATTGGTGATGTTAAATTTCATCACTTAATTAAAGTATTATCTGTCTGATTGTTATATCATAAAGATAGACAATTTCCCTTTGTAATGAATGATTAATTTGTGAGGCAATAATTTGAAACTATGTAAATAGCCTGTTTAACAATTTCTGACTCAGTTGTTTAGCATCAATTCATGATTCTTTCCTGAATAAATTTTTATAATGGTTTTTGTGAAATGGGGATTTTTCAAATTGTATTATTCTTCTTACAATTATTAGCTGGTATTTCACGTGAAAGAAATTCGAACAGGGTTTAAGCTGACAAGCAAACTTAGTATTGTTATTATTGTGGAAAATACATATCCATTAACAAACTTTTCCATTACACTCAGTTGAACTTCATATAAATTTCCCAAAATATAATCCATCCTTATTTTACAAAAAGCATTGCTTCTAGGTTTAAAGCTTGTTTAAGGCATACATTTCCTTCTCTAGCACTGCTTTAGTCAACAGTAGATTAAACTATATAAAAAAGAAAAAAAGCAAATATGGGGCACCTGGGTGGCTCAGTCGTTAAGCTTCTGACTCTCGATTTTGGCTCAGGTTATGATCTCAGGTTCTGGGATCAAGCCAGCATTTGGACTCTGCACTCAGAACAGAGTCTGCTTGTCCCTCCCACTTTCTCCTCCCCGCCATCTCTCTCTCTTTCTAGAATAGATAAATACATAAAATCTTTTAAAATATAAGTAAATAAAAAAAGTAAAGAAAATTCTATGTTTCTAGAATAGATAAATACATAAAATCTTTTAAAATACAAGTAAATAAAAAATATAAGGAAAAAAGCAAATATGATTTTTGAAACACAGGAAATACCTACTTTCCAGAGATAGCATAAGATCTAATTTATTTACTTTAGTGAAGAGTTAAAAATGAGAGATGACACAAGTGCTAAGAATTATTTCAATCACATTTTGGCTGAAGAACAAAATTAGAAAGAAACAATGTTCTCCTACATACTCCTCTAACCAATCAAAATATTGTTCCTATCTCCATGGTGACAGTTATAAGGACCAAGTGGAATCAAATAATCAAAATGTGATGACATCACTGAACCTAACAGTATGTTGAAAAACACTCTTGTCGCCTATAACAACAAATGATTTTGTTATTGCTCATTAGCTACAATAGACTGCATGAGACTGCCTGGAGAACTCCCAGAAAGAATTTTAAAGTAAATTCATAAAATTAGACTAAATTAAACAACTAGAAAATGTAATTGGAGTCCTATGAAGAAGAATTAAACATAGTAACAGCAGAAAGATTCTTCTGTTGCTGCTGTGCAGACTGACATCTGGAGAACATTTTTCTTTTCCTCCATATGTTGGGATACAACTCTTCTTGAACAAGTTGACCTAAGCAAATATTTTCAAGAATAATTATAGTTTGTAAAAGTTTAAATGGAAAGATGGTCTCAAAGTTAGCAATATCTCATTGCAAAGCCATAATGCTAATACTGTCTCTTTCTTTTTCTCACCTGAATTCTATTAGAATCTTACTTCCAATCCCAATTTTTCTTTCTTTCTCTGTTTGCACTCTTTGCAGATTAATATTTTTAGAATTGTAACTCTGCTATTTGCTGCTTAAAAAAAAACTAATTGATAAATGTTCTATAATTGGACCATATTTTGCCTTTTGCTTCAATTAGTTTCAATTCATTTCAGTAAAATTTATTAAAATCATTATTACAACTCTATATTTTGAGAAGACAATGTGTTAGATCTTGATCTCAGAGAACTCACCTATAAAAATTGGGTATCTTTATACAACAGTGGGTCGAATAGGAAAGAATTATATTGCAGGTTTGGTTGACTATGTCTTAGGTCCAGCTGCTGTAACAAAGTCTCATAATCTGGGTGGTTTATGAAATGTATTTCTCACAGTTCTGGAGGCTGGATGTCCCAGATCAGGGTGCCAGCATGATCAAGTTCTGGTGTTGACCCTCTTTCAGATTGCAGACTGCTGACTTCTCCTTATTCTCCTCACATGGTAGAAAGAGAACAAGAGAGCACTTTGGAGTCTCTTTTATAAGGGCACTAATGCCATTAGGTCAGGAATCTACTCTCCTGACCTACTTCCCAAGGGCCCTACTTCCTAATACCATTACAGTAGGGGTTAGGATTTTAACATATGAATTCTGGAGAACATAAACATTCAATCTTTAACAACTACAATAGATAAATCCCCTGACAAGAGCTTGCTAAATTGAAGAAGAAACCAAATAAGATGTTAGAAAAGTAGGGACTCCTGGGTGGCTCAGTCAGTTAAGCGAATGACTCGCTTTCAACTCAGATCCACCTCAGGGTCATGAGATGGAGCACGGCATTGAGTCCCTCCTTAGCATGAAGTCGGCTTGGGACTCTTTCTCCCTCTCCTTCTGCCCCTCTCCTTTGCTCTCTTTCTCTAAAATAAATAAATAAATCTTAAAAAAAAAAAGTAGGCAGCCTCCACAATTATGATAGGTTTTTCTTCTAGCACACACTTTTCAACAATTCCCAGACTATGCCAAAACTGGACTGCCTCTAAATATTTAAGTTTAGCAGTGTGTGTTTGCGCATGTGAGTATTACTGTTTAAGTGTTGTTTGTAGGGGTCAGGTGCTGAGTTGTATTTAGGACATGTTAAATTTGAGAAGTGTTAAGTTTATTTAAAGGAAGTTATATTTGGTCTCTGGTTGTCTACCTAAATTATTTAATACAAACTCCAATTTACTATTAGACAAAAATAATGCATTTTCAAAACTTGATCCTTATCTTATTTTTTCTGAATACAATAGATTTGCAAGGTAATTAGAGGGTAGGGATATTGTTAGGTTCATCTGAGTCCTAACGTAACTGATACATAATAGACTTAATTAGTGTTTTCAAAAGAACAGTTGGTGAAAAGAATAAAGCACATATAAGGGCAACTTTTTTGTAATGACGTGTGTTGCTTATGATTTCTGGCATCCTTATCCACCTTTGGTTCTCAGCACCCCACATTTATTCTCACAGAGATATCTTCCCCTTAGTGGGTAAAACTTGTTGTCAGTGGCAGCCTGGGTTCTCTACTTTTGTAGACAAAATAATGCCCTCAGCAAAGATGTTCCTGTCCACTTCCCCAGAACCCAGAAATAGTCACCTTACAAGGCAAAAGACCTTGCAGATATGATTGAGTTAAGGATCTGGTGACTGGAAAATCATCCTGTATTACCTGAATGGGCCAATGTGATTACAGAAGGCCTTATAAGAAGGAGATAGGGGAATGAGAATCAGAGAAGGAGATATGATTATGGAAGAGGTTGGGGAGATATGCTTTGACAAAGAAGATAGGGTCCATGAGCCAAAGAATGTAGGTGGACTTTAGAAGCTAGAGAAGTCAAGGAACCAAATTCTCCCCTGGATTCTACAGAAGGAGTGCAGCCATGCTGACACCTTGATTTTAACCCTCTAGGATTTATTTAGGACTTCTGACCTCCAGAACTCTTAAGATAATAAATTTATCGTGTTTAAGCCACTAAATTTACAGTAGTTTGTTACAGCAGCAATAGGAAATGAATACAGTGTTCTGCTAGTTAATCAGTGGAACCATGACCCAATGTAAAGCAAAAGGATACTTGCTCCTTGGACAATAGACATGGTAGCTCAAGGCGGAAAATAATTGAATCTGTGATAATAATACCCTGAGGAAAGAATGTTACTTTAGCGAAATCACCAGCATTTTCTTATTTCCTGTTGTCTTAATTTTGGTTTCTCTAAAACCAGAGCTCAGAACAAGAATTTGACTGCATGTAACAGGATGAAGAAAGACAGAAATTGAAATAGGGAAGGAGGAAAAGCCAGTAAAAAATGTTTAATCTGGGTCTCTAGATTAGACATAGGAGGGAGCGGGTGCTAGAGAAACATGTAGAATGCTTTAGACACTGGTGTGTCTGAGGACTGGGACATCTATCCACTGCAATTATTACACAGTAATTGGGGGCTGCTCTAGAGGCCATTAACTTCCCTGCCTTTCTAGGCTATCCCTGCAAGCTGAGCAGGCTCCCAAGGCTTCAGAGAAAGCCCTGAAGCACAAAAGTGAAGGTACTTGTGGAGTACTAGCTTGGGGCAGGACAGAGTCAGCATGTACAGCTGTGACAGAAATCATTGATTAGCCCAGGGGATGTAATGAGGGCCACCAAAAGCATCTGAGCTCCTGTCCTTTATAAACCTGGTTCTTGAGCTCCATGTCTTTTCTATGAACTGCCCCAAATCCCTTTGCTTAGCCACATTTTAGTTTCTTAGGAACTTACAAACCAGTACCCTAATCAATATATGTCTCCCAGGTAATTCTTCTGTGGTTCAATTATTTTTCTAAATTATGTTAGTGCTAGTAATTTTAGGGTCATTAAGCTAAAAATGATGACCTTCATTTCTTGCATATTCAGCATGAATCCTCAAAAAATTCCCTTCCATTTATTTGACTCACTTATATAAACCTTCCATACACTGTGTCAAAAACAGTCTAAAATATGTTTAAAATACAAAATCATAGATAAGTATGACATTGTCCTGTAAAATTCCTGCATGTACACCAAGCCCTGAGCACTGTGTGCAATGTTAAAGAGAATTACACTGTACTTTCAATGCCAGATTGTGGTAATATATTACAATTTGAAGATGAGTTACAGAAAACACAGTTTGTCACATAGACTCTTTGTTCAATTTTGAACTCTTGTTGACACTGATGCAAAAAACAAACAAACAAAAAAACATTACATTTTCAGCTATATGAACCACTTCCTGAAGTTACAGAAATCTGATTTCTGGAAATCCTGCACAGGCGTTCCCATGGTCCCAGCAGAATCAAGGGCAACTACGCTGTCCCTGACTACCTGTTTGGGGTGATGCCATGTGTGGGAAGCTGTCAATCTAGTGACCCTTTCCCATGTTGTGCCAGTCCTGACATCACATTTATGTCATGTACCTATTTTCTTCTGCTTCTTCCTGCTCAGAGTTCAGGTAATTCCATCTCAGAATATCCTTTCTTGTGAGTACTTCATACCAATTAACTCTCTCCTCTCCTTGTCTCTTCCAATTCTTGCCTAATTACCTGTGGAAAACATCCCTTCCTGGGTTTAAGTGTCTACCTTTGCCACATTTTCTTCTCTCTGTTCTTCCTCATCCTATTTCTTCCTAGCTTCTTTACTTTTCTCTTTCCTTCAATTAGCTTTCTCTTTACTCTCTACTGAAACTCTTAACTAGTGATAATTTTTTTCCAGAAAAACTAACCCCTTAATATGGACATTATTTAATAAACAACTACTTTCCTAAAGCTCTAAAAATCTTTAAAGTATCCAGATCTTATCCTTCACCTTAGTGGGCTTGTACCCCAAATGAAAATATTTTCTGAGTTTGCTATTCACTGGCAGGAAAGATTTAGGAATGGCATTAAATCCTTAATTTTCAAGAGCAGTAACATTTTATAATTCAAATTAACTTAAACACTTACTGGGATTATGTGAGGTCGTGAGGATTTTGTATATAGTGTTCCCTTAGCAATGTGGCTTTTATCTGCATTGCTATTATCTACAGATTTTGGTCAAAGGGCTGCCTCATTCCTTCAAGATTTTACTTCTGATTCAGTGTCCCGCTCTCCGGTATTAGTCCTGTCATTATTCTTGGTGATTTCATTATCCACATAGATAATTCCTCAACTTCCCCAGGTGCTTGCTACCCTGTCTCTTCCTGTGATTTCACCCTCTCCATCAGCCACCACTTTCCATAGTCATAGCTCAGACTTTCACATAAATTGTGACTAGAATCTTCATAATTTCATATTCAAGCATCAGGATCTTAAGCCAACACCTCAAATATGTCCAATTTAATACTTTCAGAATCCTAAATTCTAAAATTCCTTTGCCCATCAGTATTTATATTATAGGCATTACGTATCATATTCTCCCTGTTCAGATTCATGGTGTCCTCAAAGCTTCAGAGATTAAAAAAAAAAAAAAGGTTTATTATTAAAATCAGTAATTTTTATGTATGTTCAAACTCCTTGTACCTTTCCCATATCATTTGCCTTATCTGGAAAAATAATCAACCTGGTTAAATTTACGTCTTTGCCTACTGTGTGCCTACAGAGGCAGAGCGGAAGTTTGCTGGGGAAAATATCACAAACATGTTAACTGGCACCATTTGGCATTCATGATTTCAAATTACAAACTCAGCCTTAGGGCTGCAAAAGAAATTTACTGTAGGCCCCGAATCTGCTTACTCACTTATTCCTCTTGACAAGAATAGTGCTTTACTTTTCTCTTCAATCTTACAACACACTCTCAGGTATAACCTCATACTCGATAGTAATACTGTTTTCTATTTTTCTGAGAAAAGGGGATCATTCAGAAGAAACTTTCCACATGATCTCATCAGTTCGATCTACCAACCTATTTTCATCTATATCTGTAAATTATCCCATTGTTCCATACCACAAAGGAATATAATCCATCTTCCCAAGTCAAACTCTCCACTTGAGCATTGTGTGGCCTAAGTAGTGAGTGTCCATGATTTCATTGCATGACAGTAGGATCAAGTCTACTCTCTGATCAAGATCTTCTGTTAAATTCCCATCTCAATAGAAATAAAGGGAAAGTGCCTCAATATTCCCAAGGTACACTGACTAGATCTGGTCCCTGGCTAGCAGAAATTCTTTTTTGTCTACCCTGTATCCACAATGGTTTCTTCGCCAATCTTCAGATTCACCATATGTTCCAAAGTCCAAGCATGTGCTGTCCTCTTGAGTATATTATGGTTTCATCCCTCATGCATTTACTATCTGTTCTCAAATGTTTCCTTACAAAGAAGCCCTTTTCTGATTAACCATAAAACATGAAGTCCAACCATCCTAAATCACTCTTACTTTGCTTTACTTTCTATAAACCATATTCACTTTACTTTTTAATTTTTTTAATGTTTCTCCTCTCCCCCCTACTGCCAGTGCATTCAATATACTAGAAAGTAAGCTGCATGAGGGCTAGTGTCTACCTCACCCATTAACTGCCATATCCCCAATGCCTAGAACCATACTAGGATTTTAATAATTGTTTGTTGAATGATTGAATAAATGAGTGGATAAATGAATTGTCATAAAACCTAATTGAAGTTCCTCGAAATGTGTTACTAGATTACTTATTTCAAATTATTCAAGGTGCTTAATTTAAATGCATATTTCTCTGCATAATCTTAACTAAATCTTAATCACTAGAGTTCAGATTCAATGATTTGTATTTTTCTTTTTTTCTTTTTTTACAATTGTAAGAGAGTTATAGTCAATTGAGTTTTAGGAAGCATTGGTCTAAAGGATTTAAATCAAATCTCATAGTCTAATAAAACTGTTCCTCATGATCTAACCTTTGCTTACATTTTTTACCAGCCTCATCTCCAGTGATTTGCCCTTGTATACCATGTTCTCCAAACATACTGATCTCCTGGGTAGACAATCTAATTGACTTTCTTATATGTGATGGCTTCCATCCACCTTTTTTACCTACACAAACCTGTAACATGCACTTGACTCTTCCTCAATGATATGAAAAGAAAAAGAAGTAATGAGGATGCCTTTATGTATCATGTATGGTATCATTTGAGAACCAGTATCAAAGGAACTGAGCCAGATAGGGACCTTTGGGTGGGATTAAACATTTGTATAAGGTTTGTGTATGTGATTTATGCCACAAGTCAATTAAATTGTACATCAAGCCCTGAGCACTGTGTGCCAACACACTGTTATATGCATGTATCAGATTGCTAAGTGTTTATCTCTCGTCTGAATACTTTAAAGAAAGAAGGAATTTACTGAAAGGATTTTAGGGTAGTTTATATAGGAGTGGTGGAGAAACAAGCCTAAGAAATTGGGCAGATGCAGAACATGACTAGGAACATAACCCACCCTGCACAAATCAGCCTAACTAGAACCATTTGGTAAGAACCACCATTGCCACTGACTGGTATCATGTACCACAGCTTACAGTGTAGATGCTGCCATGACTTGACAGCACCATTTGCAAAGTATTCTTGCTAACTGAATATTGCTACCACCACTTCCATAGCTACCCACACAGTGAATTTCCACCATCCTTATTCTACTAGTTATTAAATAAACCATGGTAGGTAGATGTGTCTGATTGGCTGACTCAGGTCATGTGCTTGCACCAAACAAACATAAATATTTGGCTGAGAGTGCTACTATCATGAGAGATGAATTCTGCTACACAACAAGACTCATACAATGAGGAAAATTCTAAACACAAAATGGGTATCATTTGGATACTAAGCAGCCAGTCATATGATGATTGCCCAATACAATTAAAAAATTAAGTTTCCAATACAACTAAATTGAAAGGTTCTGATTCTCTTTCAAGGACCGAGGTATGGCAAGTATCTGGCTATGAGAATTTTAAGACTTCATATGATGCAATCCGAGTTTTAAGAAGAAGGTAGTTGCCTAGTTTTGCTGAGTCTCTAACATAAATATCATGAAGTTTCTGCAACACATCTAGTTGTCTGCCTTCTATTGCATTTGCCTTTGCTGTCCCTCTATCTGCCATTATTCTTGGGATATATCTGATACTTCTCATTCCTTCTTCTAATACCACTTTAGAATTTTCTTCTTTCCAAAGTCATTCTTAATGCTTAGAAGCTACTAACTGCATACTCTAGGGATGTATCTCTCTCTAGAGCATTCACAACTTGAGAACAGTGATGCCCATCTCCTTTGTATTTGTAACCTCAGCACCTCACACTAAGTCTGAAACATAACAAGTTGCTCTTTAAAAGCCTCCTGTGTAACTGAGTAAAATTTGAAAGGTAAACATATTTCATTGGATTGCTCTTGGTCTGGATTTAGTACTAACTAAGAAGAAAACAGAATTACTAGGAGTGAGAGAGGGGAAATATCTTAAACTAAATAATTGATAAGTTAGTATTTTTATGGGAAATAGGTTAAGTATATTCCAAACTCCCCATTGCCTGATTAAATTTTATCGCTCTTTTTTTTTTTTTCTGTGTGTGTTTGAACTGAACTAAAATATCAGAGGAAAAAATATCAATGGAAATAATTCAATATAATTATTTGCCACTGACTCTTTGCTTGGAATTATTTTTCTATTGATCTATTGTATGTTACACTCAGAAGAGAAAGTTTGCCGTGAGATAGTACATCATGCTGGTTATTGATCTGCTGTGATGTACTGCTACATCTACTCAGTGCTCATTTATGAAAAGTGCATTTCTACCATCAGGAAGAATTTTGTGTTAAATTCCCAAAGGTTCATGAATCTCCTAAAAATCTCTTCCCTCAATGAACATATATTATGACTATACAGATGTGGGTCTTGATGGAATTTCCAGAAGCTGCACTTCAGAAATATAGCTAGTACTTGAACAATAAGCACAAAGATTTGAGAATGAAGTTAAAGAATAATGAATTCTGCAGGGCATTTATTCTTTTTCCAATGTACTCAGAACATTCTTGATGATCTCTTTGAAACTAGTACAAGTATCTCTTAAAATGAAATTAGTCTACATTTTGACTATAACCAGTGCATGTCTAAAGCTTGTCCACAATTTATCTTATATTTGTACACACATTTTCATTGAATACAAATAATGCAGTACCCACATTGTGCCTTAAAATTAGTAGGTGATTATAAATACTCTTTTTTACGATTTAAATTATGTATTAAGTCACAAATCAGGCAGATTTTGCAAGAGAACTATTTTCTCCTTCAGTTTAAAATTAATAGCATCAACACATTTAGATTAGGGATATTTGAAAAAAAATGTTTCTAGAAAAGCATACATACCATCAGTTAAAATATACTTGTCTATTAAATGTTTTGATATGATACACATTTTATCAATTTATTTGAGCACATTTCTTTAATACAAACACTTTATATCCTTCCATCTTAAGTTCTTAGTAATCAAAAGGTACAAACTACCATAGGGCAATGATAGTCTGCTTTGCTTCTCCACATGCTGCTCTATTACCTCTATCAACAAATAATTTTCCAAAGAAATTACTTCTTTTTCTTGGTCTCAAGATCTTTTTCTCCAAAAGAGTATAGCAGACTTTATCATCAAACACTTGCCTGACTATAGCATTAATGATTGCCATCACCCACAGATCCAAGACATGTAGGCTGGACAAATCAGCTAGTTCTATTTTTTTTTCCTTATATACTAAAAGAAAATTAAAATTAAAAAGTCTAAAGCATGAGTTCATCATTTAATTATTTTTTCAACAACTTATGTAAGCTCTTATTATAAAGAAGATAAAGACAGTTGGCTATAATTTACTTTTCCAATTTAGAGTTCCAAATATTATGTTATAGTGTATGTAATAGTGCAGAGGAAGGATTGCAATAAGACATATAAGCTAGATATAAACCTAAGTTACCCAACTAAAAGTCAGCTAATGGCACCAAAAATATAAAATGTCATTTATGCTATAAGGCATGGTTAATAAAATACACTGAGTTATTAAGGACAGTTGAATCTCTTAGCATGAGTCACTTTATATAAACAGGTATATATCTTTATTTGAAAATAGGAAATCTTAATGGCTAACTCATATCGAGATTGAATAAATAATGGAAGATTTGGTTTCATATTCAAAATTAAATTAGTTTGTAATTCATGAAAGAATTAGAAAAATAAACTTTGATAAATATTTTAGAATTGAATGCAAACTTTTTAATGTCATAAACCTGTCAATGTAAATTCATAAAAATTAAAATATAAAGCTGATATCATAAAGTAATAATTTAATATTAATATTGTGAAGGTCTTTCCAAACATTTAAGAAAAGGATTGATTCTTAAGATTGAATACATACCTGGTAAAGTAATCTATTTTCAAAAGACTGCCCTAAAAATGAAACAAAAATGACAATTTGAAGGAAACATCTTTTTGGCATAAATGGAAAATAAATCAACATAAACTTCTTAGAACAAAAGTAAAATTAAGTATAGATAGGCACACATACACACACACACTCATACACATGGATATATAAGTTAGGATTCTAACACAATAATGTTATCAGGCAAATTTAAAAATAAGTTGCCTGCCTGAAAGTCAATGAGTGCCACTAAAATTTGGAATAAATTTTTTGCTTAGGTAAATAGCTAGCTAATAAAATCTGCTGAGATTAACTATTAATGTGGAATAAATGAGTTTGTATATACACATATAAATGCCTATATGTGAATAATATATATTTATTGTGTCTATATATATGCAGAGATACACATATGTGTATACATCAGTATTTATTCATGCGTATATACAAATATATAAAAATGTGAGTATGTATGTGTGTGTGTGTATTTATGCTCACACACAGAAATTCCCTAAAAAGAAAATAACTGATACAAATGTCTAAAATTAGATTGTGCAGATGGTCACGCAACTCCACACATATACTAAAAATTATTGATTTGGTTTGATAAATTAATTGTATAAGACATGAATTATATCTCAGTACAGTTGTTTTTGAGAAGAAAGAAAAAGAAAACTTCTATACTGTTACTTCTTGAAATTCCAAAAATAAAAGTACAGTAAAGAGTGATAATTTATAATTTGTTTTTCTATAAATTCTAAAGACAAAGAAAAATGTGAGAAACATTTACAATAAATTATTGGGATCTGGAAAGCAGGTAGAAAATCGCAAATTATTCAGTGAAGTTAAGGATGTTGATTCTGAGCTAGCAGTGAGGAAAGCCAAAAAATTAACTGATTTGCCCACAGAAACTTCAAGAAGTGGGAGAACTGGAATACACCCAAAATGTTAGGGAAGATCGTCTTAAATCTAAAGAAGTGTTTTAGAGTTTAAGACACACTTGGATATCCAGATCTCCTCAATTTATCAGTTGGGAAATCATTCCATCCACATTCCAGAGATAACTGGAAACTCATTCAAATACAAGGTATCTGGACTAGCAGTCAAAACTGCTCAGGAGGGTTGCCTGGGTGGCTCAGTTGGTTAAGCAACTGCCTTCGGCTCAGGTCATGATCCTGGAGTCCCAGGATCGAGTCCCGCATCGGGCTCCCTGCTCGGTGGAGAGCCTGCTTCTCCCTCTCCCTCTGCCTGCCTCTCTGCCTACTTGTGCTCTCTCTCTATCTCTGTCAAATAAATAAATAAAATCTTTAAAAAAAAAAAACTGCTCAGGAAAGTGTATACAACTTCTAAACCAACATTCTCATGTTCAGCTATCAGAATAGAGATTCCACAAGGGTTGTCATTAAGACTCCAGGAAATCTTAAATCAATACATTACATCCAAGAAAGAAGAAAGATATATACATCTTTCAGACAATTTTTAAAAAGACTTTATATAATTAAAATTACAGCACTGCTAAAAAATAACACAAAAATTCATTAGTTGCGTATAACACCCAGTGCTCATCATATCATGTGCCCAAATAAAAAAATAAAAAAATAATAAATAAATAAATAAATAAATAAATACTTTCTCCCTAAATGGGATTTATTATTGAATGAGAAAAAATAATTAGAAGTTATAATTGAGGGAAGACTAACCAAAAATAGAGTACAAATTAATCAAAAAATAGAAAGAGAAGTGCAAAATTTAAAATCAAATATTATTTAAAACAAAGTTGAGAAGATTAGCTCTGGAGTTCCAACATCTAAATACTAGGAATACACCCAAAGAAAATCATATAATGAAATTTTACAGCGTTGCAAACCGAAAGAACCTCTTCAAAATCCAGAGATTAAAAAATAAAACAAACTGAAGAAACAGGTCTCAGAATGGCCTCTGCATTCTAATTAGTAACAATGGAAATGAGACAAGACATGCTTTCACTCTTTAACACTTGCAATCTGTCACCCATGTGGCTAGTAAGATCACACTCTTCAGACAACTGGCACTCCGTACGGGCTGAATATCATCTTCAGGATTCATCTTTTTAGAGCTGGCAGTATTTGACAATGTTGGTCATTTTAGTCTTAAAGTTCTTTTTTTTTCTTTTTTAAGATTTTATTTATTTTAGAGAGAGCAAGTGTGAGCTGGGGAGTGGCAGAGAGGGAGCGGGGGAGAGAATCTGAAGCAGACTCTGCCCTGATCCCACAAACTTGAGATCATGACTTGAGCTGAAACCAAGAGTAGGTCGCTTAACCAATTGAGCCACCCAGGTGCCCCTAGTCTTAAAATTCTTATCTCTCAAGTACTTCTTGAGTACTTGTCTCAGGACTAAGTCACGCTGCAAGAACAACAATGCTAATACCTCACTGTGTCACAAGTCAGATTTCTATCTCCTCTTCCTAAATGTCCATCTGATTCAGTTTTAGCTCTGTCTGTGGTGAACCTCACTCAGGAATCTGGATTGACAGAGCATCCTTCACTGGGAATAGGAAAAATGGAGGAGCATACGTTGGTTCTTAAAGCTTCCACCCAAGAATATTACATGCCACTTCTCCACAAGATCTAGAAGCTAAAAGAAGTCATGTCTGTGTTCAACAAGACTGGGATGTATAATTCTCTTCCTCAGAGGGGTGTTAAATCCTATGAACAGCGATGGTATGTACCAGATCCACATTTCTGCCTGAAATTCTAAAAAAATTCAATTTCTATACAATTATTTTGTCTCCAACTTAGCATATCAAAAATTGAACTTCCTTTTTTTTTAAAGATTTTATTTATTTACTTGAGAGCGAGAAAGAGCCAAGGAGTGAGTATAAAAGCAAAAGTGGGGGAGGAGGGAGAGGGAGAAGCAGACTCCCCGCTGAGCAGGGAGCCCCATGCAGGACTCCATCCCAGGACCCTGGGATCATGACCTGAGCCAAAGGCAGGCACTTAATCAACTGAGCCACCCAGATGCCCCAAAAATTGATTTCAAGTCCATTTTTAAAACAAGTCCATTTTTGCTTTCATTATTTGTTAATGGCACATTCTTTAATCACCCACACAGCCTTGAAATATTTTTTTCACATTTTTCAATATTAGACCAATGTATTACTCTATATTTTCTACTCCTAAAATCACCAGCATCTTCTTTCTCATTACAACTATTAAAATAACAAGAACAATACATTTTGAAAATGAAGGAAAAATTCATGTTTCATTTTCTATGTGCAAGGCATACAATTTTTAAACATTCTCCAAAACATAGAATCATCATAAAAACTAAAACAGATACTATTATGATCATATTGTTACATAAGATGAATTAATTTATTTCTCCCTTATTTATGGTCCAACCACAAATTTGAATCCTTCTTCCATGTTTCTCTTCTGGACTCTTGAAAGCTGCTTAGCAGCTTTCATATTTTTCAGGCAAACAAATGAATCTTAAAAACTGATATCATATTAATTCTCTAAAATTATATTTTTTCTAATATTATATCATACTCAAAATCCTTTATTGGGGGATGCCTGGGTGGCTCAGTCGTTAGGTGTCTGCCTTCAGCTCAGGTCATGATCCCAGGGTCCTGGGATTGACTCCCACATCAGGCTCCCTGCTCAGCAGGAAGCCTGCTTCTCCCTCTCTCACTCCCCCTGCTTGTGTTCCCTCTCTCGCTGTCTCTTTCTCTCTCTCAAAAAATAAATAAAATCTTAAAAAAACAATTCCTCCTTTGGCTGTTCATATCTATCTGTATTCAATATATTTTATCTGTACCACATTTAAAATCATCCAAATTATGGCCTTAACTTCCTTCCCATTCATATCTTACTACACCTCAACTTGTACAAACTGGCCCAATTGCACTTTTGTAAATATATTTTCTGCCTCCTCAACATTACTTAAATTTTTCTTCACTTAGAACACTTTTTCTTCATTGTTTCAAGTCTCTGTGATTAGACATGGCCATTATTAAAAGTTATGGTGAACAAAAAGAGAACAAACTACTTTATTCTGTATCATCCAAAATTTACTTAAGTTTTTTATATGTACATGGTATAAATTATTATGCATTATTCTATTCTCTTATTTAGTTTTTTTCCCAGAATTTTACTACCATGATTCCATGTTCCTTATATTTTAGAAAAAAGTAACACATAATCAAAATGCTATTCATTTTTTAAGTTCTTCTGTAATAACTGCCTTTCCAGACCTCTCAGCTCACTGTAATCACCTGAGGAAATAGATCACTCTTCCTTGTTTTCTATAATTTAAATATTTGTCTTATTTCCTACAAAAGATCTCAAGATCCTTGAGAAGGGAGGATGTCTTTCTTCTCTACATAAGTCTCCTCTGTCTCATAACACCAGGTCTTATGAGAAGAAGTCTGTCACAAAAAGTTTTTGGAATATAACTTTAATGAATTGAATAAAATAAAAGCAATTAATATGTACGAGATAATGAGATGATTAATTATTTAAGGACAAAACAAAAGAAGAACATGTTTCTTCTTAAAAGGGAATTTTGACTAACATTGAGTAACTAGGCAGTAAACTTAAAAATGATACAATGTTGGGGTGCCTGGGTGGCACAGTCAGTTGAGCATCCAACTCTTGCTTTTGGCTCAGGTCTGATCTCGGGTCATGAGATCGAGCCCTGTGTTGGGCCCCACACTCTGCACAGGGTCTGCTTGGGTTTCTCTCTCCCTCTACCTCTGCCCCCCCCCTAAAATAAATAAATACATCTTTTAAAAAATGATACAATGTTATATACTGAAATAACAAAGGGATTTAAAAGTAATAATGAATCAAAAGATAAAATTGTTTAAGACATAAAATTTAGTGAAATGAAAGCTAGAACAATCTTTTAAGACCACTTCAAACAAATGAGACATGCAGAGTGTCAGTATTTTTAATGTGAACTTATCCCTATAATTGAGAAAGATTTGTTCATTTGAAGGAAATAAAAAAGAACAATAAGCAGAGTTGAAAGATTTTATAGAGCATCATGAAATAAATGTCAGAAGTAGTGATTCACACATACTCCCCATATGCTAATTTACATATGAGTAGTATGTGTTGCATATATCGAATTTTGTGACATTTATTTCAGAAAGCATTGTAAGACTTTCTACTCTGGTTATAGCACTCACTTTGAATTTTATCTCAGTGGTGTCATTGCCGAATGGAGTAATAGCACAGAAATGATTGCATATATTTTCTGTTCCTATTGCATTATGATTACATGAATTTGTATATTTCTACATAGTAATATTATCCCTTGTCAGTTGCATATCAAATATAATGACATTAAAACAAAGGATACAAATATTTGTAATGTTTCTTAGACTTCATCAAATTTCAAGGTACATCGGCAACAAAAACTGAAATTAAAATATCAATGGGAGAAAGTTACCTCTGGACTGTAGTATATTAAGGGGGGGGGAAATTACATTTAAACCATATTCTAAATAGCTTATTTCAAAATATTTAATAATGTAAATATTTTATGTATCTCTATTTGCTAAAATATAAGCCATTCCTAGTGAACTTTATAAATAAGACCATTAAAAGTTCATTTATTTACATTAAGTTTCATTTTAAAAAAATGATTCCATGTTTTGAGTTAAAGAGCAAACACTGTAATGTATTACATCTTTAGTAATTCATTTTTATTTAATAGCCCCAAATTGAATGTTAGGAATCAGTCTCCACCCCACAAAAAAAGGAATGGAAATTAATGATATATATCTTATTAGTTAAGTTTCTTTATGACAATTCTCAGCTCAGTTGAAAAAAAGTAGCTTTCAGGTCATATGCCAAAGGAAAATCAGAGTTTATAACCAAAATCCTATAGCTGGATTAACTTCTGTTGTGGTGACATGACTAGAATTCTATAATTACCCAAATGCTTTATATTTATGCCTTCCAAGCTACTTGCTCATTTTTGCTTTCTTTGGGAATAATATAGTATCCTGATGCAAAAGAAAAGATATTTGGTGCTATTCAGGGATTAGTAGAGGTTTAAATGTTAATACTCTGCAACACTATTTCTTCTGAAGAATTCTCATTTACATTCTTATAGGGGCCCTCAGAGTATATGCTGTGCTTAAAAAGGGCATTTGTGGAAAAAAATACTATCTTGGGAATGCAAAATGCAACACACCGCAATAATCTTTGAACATTACAGCATTCTGAATATAGCAGACTTAGTAAAATACAGCTTAATGGATATATTTTCCTTAAGCAAATATTACCAGAAAATAAAATATTATTTTATTCCTTTCTTAATTATTTATATGTATAAAAATATGATTTCAGTATTGGTAAAAGGAGAGATCAACTTTCTTAACATTAATATATAGGGTAAGAAGTTTCAAGTAAGATTTATTTTAAGCAGATTGAAAGCACTCTCTCTCTTTCTCCTTCTCCTTCCTCCCTACTTTCCTGCCTTCCTTCCCTCCCTCCCTTCTTTGTTTGGCTCCCTCCTTCATTTCCTTTCCCCTTTGTTTTTCTTCCATTCTGTTTTGTTTTCTTATTTGGTTAATATAAATGGAGACATAGAACCTTAATTCAAGCAGAAACATTCTGTGTAAGAGGAATGTTTATTGTCCATGGATTTAAAAAAAAAATGACTCCTTAATTTTCACTTACCTCTTTGTGGTTCTCTGAAAATGTATTATAATTTTCCATTGTTCTGTGTGCTTTAGAAAATGAAAATTAATAGAGAAAATAAATTCTCTTCTTGGCTTTTCCATAGTTCATATCAGAATCTAAGTTTTGCTCTATTCTGAGATTAATATATTCTCCAAACAGCATACAAGGCAAGAACAAGTTTGGGAATATCTTCAGGAAGTCTTGGGATTTCTGGATAAGTTAGACTGGAGCCTTTGCATTTAATAATATACCAAATGGCGTGTAACAATCCACTTCCAGATAACTCAAAGGTTACAAGAGCGAATGTATTTCTTTAAATCTCAATTACTTTTTTGGTTGGTTTGTCAATATCAGCTCAACCTACAACAAACATGTCATGTAATTTGGATTTTAAAATTATTTATATATATATATATATATATATATATAATTTTTATTATGTTAATCACCATACATTACATCATTAGTTTTTGATGTAGTGTTCCATGATTCATTGTTTGTGTATAACACCCAGTGCTCCATTCAGTATGTGTCCTCTTTAATACCCATAACCAGGCTAACCCATCCCCCC
>NW_027397066.1:25795535-25889846 GCF_003265705.2 Callorhinus ursinus | reverse complement strand
GAAGAGCAAAAGTTACCTGCCACTGAAACCTTAACCAAAGCTTGTCTAAATAAAATACATGACCATCTTGAGCTACTCTTTATCCTATTGTAGTGTTTCTCACCCACATTCATAAATCAAACCTAATCAGAACATAAGAGTGTAATGATCTAAAATGCAGTGACAATAATGTGTCTGATTCTTCCAAATCAAGGTAAATTTCTTTTGAATTGCTGTGTGATTTTAGTAGCTGTGGAGAAAAAAAAAAGTCTTGCATTTTGAACACCTAATTGTTTTGTTTTATAAAATTCCCCACAATAGTGCCTTGCACACAAAAGGTGTTCAACACTGTAAATCTTTAGTACACAAATAACTACTGGTGTTGAAACTGTACTCTGACTCCATTATAACATCAAATTTATCTTCAGTTCTATATTAACAATCTATTTTAGAATGAGTTATATATTATACTTTCCCAAACATTTTAATTTCCTCACCTATGTAAACTGATTATTTTCAAAGCCCACTATTCTCTTTTATGTTTTTCTTACTTAAATTATACTTTTGTTTTTTCAAAATTCAACTCATCTAAATTATCCATTAAACTTTCCCTGTGTACATACCTCAATATCGAAAAAACCATCTATGAAAAACCCACAGTGAAATTCATTCTCAATGGGGAAAAACTGAGAGCTTTCCCCCTAAGGTCAGGAACATGGAAGGGATGTCCACTATCACCATGGCTATTCAACATAGTACTAGAAGTCCTAGCCTCAGCAATCAGACAACAAAAAGAAATAAAAGGCATCTGAATTGGCAAAAAGAAGTCAAACTCTGAATCTTTGCAGATGATATGACACTTTATGTGGAAAACCCAAAAGACTCCACCCCAAAACTGCTAGAGCTCATACAGGAATTCAGTAAAGTGGCAGGATATAAAATCAATGCACAGAAATCAGTGGCATCCCCATACACCAACAACAGAAGAAAGAGAAATTAAGGAGTGGATCCCATTTACAATTGCACCCAAAACCATAAGCTACCTAGGAATAAATCTAACCAAAGAGGCAAAGAATCTGTACTCAGAAAACTATAAAATACTCATGAAAGAAATTGAGGAAGACACAAAAAAGTGGAAAAACATTCCATGCTCATGGGTTGGAAGAACAAATATTGTGAAGATGTCAATGCTACCTAGAGCAATCTACACATTTAATGCAATCCCTATCAAAATACCATCCACTTTTTTCAAAGAAATGGAACAAATAATCCTAAAATTTGTATGGAACCAGAAAAGACCCCAAATAGACAGAGGAATGTTGAAAAAGAAAAGCAAAGATGGTGGCATCACAATTCCGGACTTCAAGCTTTATTGCAAAGCTGTCATCATCAAGACAGTATGGTAACTGGCACAAAAACAGACACATAGATCAATGGAACAGAATAGAGAGCCCAGAAATGGACCCTCAACTCTATGGTCACCTTATCTTCAACAAAGCAGGAAAGAATGTCCAACGGAAAAAAGTCCCATCAACAAATGGTGTTGGGAAAATTGGACAGCCACATGGAGAAGAATGAAACTGGACCATTTGCTCACACCACACACAAAAAATAGACTCAAATGGTTGGAATACCTAAATTGAGACAGGAGTCCATCAAAATCCTTGAGGAGAACACAGGCAGCAACGTCTTCGACCTCAGCCACAGCAACTTCTTCCTGGAAACATCACCAAAGGCAAGGGAAGCAAGGGCAAAAATGAACTACTGGGACTTCATCAAGATAAAAATTTTGCACAGCAAAAGAAACAGTCAACAAAACCAAAGACAAATGACAGAATGGGAGGAGATATTTGCAAATGACATATCAGATAAAGGGCTAGTATCCAAAATCTATAAAGAACATCTCAACTCAACAACCAAAGAACAAATAATCCAATCAAGAAATGAGCAGAAGACATGAACAGACATTTTTCCAAAGAAGACATCCAAATGGCCAACAGACACATGAAAAAGTGCTCAACATCGCTCGGCATCAGAGAAATCCAAATCAAAACCTCAATGACATACACCCTCACACCAGTCAGAATGGCTAAAATTAACAAGTCAGGAAACAACAGATGTTGGCGAGGATGCGGAGAAAGGGGAACCCTCCTACACTGTTGGTGGAAATGCAAGCTGGTGCAGCCACTCTGGAAAACAGTATGGAGGTTCCTCAAACAGTTGAAAATAGAGCTACCATAAGACCCAGCAATTACACTACTGAGTATTTACCCCAAAGATACAAAAGTAGGAATCCGAAGGGGTACGTGCACCCTGATGTTTACAGCAGCAATGTCCACAATAGCCAAACTATGGAAAGAGCAAAGATGTCCATCGACAGATGAATGGATAAAGAAGATGTGGTATATATACACAATGGGATATTATGCAGCCATCAAAAGTAATGAAATCTTGCCATTTGCAACAATGTGGATGGCACTGGAGGGTATTATGCTGAGCGAAATAAATCAATCAGAGAAACACATGTATCATATGATCTCACCGATAGGAGGAATTCTTAATCTCAGGAAACAAACTGAGGGTTGCTGGAGTGGTGGGGGGTGGGAGGGATGGGGTGGCTGGGTGATAGACATTGGAGAGGGTATGTGCTATGGTGAGTGCTGTGAATTGTGTAAGACTGTTGAATCACAGACCTGTGCCTCTGAAACAAATAATACATTATATGTTAAAAAAAAAAGAAGATATTAGGAAGGGAAAAATGAAGGGGAGCATCAGAGGGGGAGACGAACCATGAAAGACTATGGACTCTGAGAAACAAACTGAGAGTTCTAGAGGGGAGGGTTGGGGGGTTGGGTTACCCTGGTGGTGGGTATTAAAGAGGGCACGTATTGAATGGAGCACTGGGTGTTATATGCAAACAATAACTCATGGAACACTACATCAAAAACTAATGATGTAATGTTTGGTGATTAACACAACATAATAAAATAAAAAAAAAAATAAAACTTTCCCTGGGTATTCAAAACTGAGATTTTAGAATTGTGCTGTCTCAACCAAGTTGTTACAGAATAGACTTATTTTTTTTGAAGATTTTATTTATTTATTTGAGAGATAGAGAGCACGAGAGGGAGGAGGGTCAGAGGGAGAAGCAGACTCCCTGCTGAGCAGGGACCCCGATGCAAGACTCGATACCAGGACTCCAGGATCATGACCTGAGCCGAAGGCAGTCGCTTAACCAACTGAGCCACCCAGGCGCCCCAGTATAGACTTATCTTATGGAATTTTAACCTTCATATGTGCCTCACTCTTTGTATTATTTGCGTCCTTTAATGATTTTTATGAGTATAATAATATATACAGTGTGTACACAGTGAGCTTTATAAGTAAATACTAACCATTCATTGAACATTCATGTTTTGTAATACTTTGTGTAAGGTAAATATGCAAGGGAAAGACAGGATTATTGAGAGACTGCCTGGGGTGACCAAATAAATAGAAGTTTAAACTTGTTTGAGATAATGTTCTATTTGATATTCTGGTCATTGGGCTTCAATAAGTAGGTCTGCTATAAGAATCTTGGTGTTAAGAGTTCTTAATTCAATTTTTTAA
The DNA here is from genome assembly GCF_003265705.2 of Callorhinus ursinus. NCBI lineage: Eukaryota > Metazoa > Chordata > Mammalia > Carnivora > Otariidae > Callorhinus > Callorhinus ursinus. The sequence continues at coordinate 25,886,258 of NW_027397066.1, read as the reverse complement.
AACACATACAAATAAGAAAGAAAGAGGAAATTAGTGATAGTACTGAGAGTTACAAGCATGGCACTATTGTTGCAATATATTTGATATTTGATCACATTCCCTTAGTAGTATCTTCCTTGTTACCTTTTTTATCTTTTCATGGTTTTCTGGAATGTAAACTTGGGAAGAGAACTGTGAAGCAATCATGGTTTATCTACTTTCCCAGTATTTCCAAACTTGTACAATAGAACACCTTTGATTTATAATCCTATAATCCAAAAATACACTGTATGGTCAACTAAGTTTGAGAAATAGTGAACACTCCATCTCTCTGTTGGAGATTCATAACCTTTATGTGGACATCAAGGGTTCTGAGATGTATTTTTATGTTACAAAGACATGCACAGCCAGACACATGTTTGATCTAGATACTATCTCAACTCTTTAGCAATATTAACCCATTTAAACTTAGAACAAACCTATGGGAGCTACTATAATTATCTCCATTGTGTATAAGAAAGGAGACATTAAATCATTTTTCAAGATCACAAAACTAGGATAAGATAGAACTGGATTTGTAAGCCCTCTGACTCCAGAGTCCATGCTCTTACTCGTTGTGTATGCTACTTCTTGTCTAAACCAAGAAGCAATTTCAATTTCGATGCTAGCTCCTTCCACAGATTTATAGCCTGACTGGTCATTATCTTCTGTAACTTAGTCTTTCCAATATTGGAAGCAAATTTTTGCTACAAGTTAGATTTTTTTATAATGATAATTATTTGGTTATTTTTAACTGCAAAATGAAAAAAAAAAAAAGTAGAGATGACTATAATGGCCTACAGATGAGATTTAACCAGACTGCACGTTTGTGGTTTAAAAAAATCAAAACTTGGTAGCATTGATCATATTCTATTACAGAGCAACAATCAGCCAGGGAAAAATATCCAAATTGGGTTTTGTTTTTTTTTTTCAATACCTTTAATGTTATATACCTGGTCTGCCACACCCATTATTAAAGACATATATGTGTATCTGCATGTACACACACACACGTGAACACACATGTGTTTTGTATACAAGGAATTTTTTTTAAAGATTTATTTATTTATTTGACAGAGAGAGACAGCGAGAGCAGGAACACAAGCAGGAGGAGTGGGAGAGGGAGAAGCAGGCTTCCCGCTGAGCAGGGAGCCCGATGCGGGGCTCGATCCCAGGATCCTGGGATCATGATCTGAGCCAAAGGCAGACGCTTAACGACTGAGCCACCCAAGCGCCCCTTCGTATACAAGGTTTTAAATCTTTGAGTGAAAATTTACAAATCAGGATACATATACGTACACACATATATATCCCACAGTATTCATGCTAAATTTCATCTGTGGAATAGTACCAGAATATCTTTCTTCTCATCCATCACCTACCCTCTCTTTAAAGCCTTCCCTGACCAACTTAAAAAAAAAAAAAAAAAAAAAAAAAAAAAAAAAGTGAACTGTATCAGGTTCCTGGAGTTTATGTTTGTTTTTGGAAATTTCATGTATACATTGTTTCTGTATCCAAATTTTATGTTTAAGAAAGGCAAAAAGCATTACTTACCTTCCTGCCGTCACCCTCTTAGCAGCAAGTGCAATAGCGTGCATAATTAAGTTAATTAAGGAATTGATTTTATTCCATGAACGCATCTATCATAAACTACTTTGGGAATTGCTTAACTATATTGCAAGAAAGTACTCCCATTTTTCTTTTGGTTAATCAATGTAGTCCTTCGGTTAATCACTTTAAAACACTGAGTAGCTCTTTGTTATTGTACATGGAAACGAACCTGTTGTTATAAGCAAAGACACCTCTAACGAGCATGGTTTTGCATGTACATCCCAAATAGAAATATTAAAACATGACACATTTACATTGTTGACTTAGATATAATTTGTTCTTTATCCAAATCAACCTGCTGGCAATATACTATTTTAACATTTGTTTTAATCATGTTCTCCAATTTAACTTTCTTAAAACATATAGATGTCATAATTAGAGAAAATGTCTTGAAAGTACCTTTTGCCTGAGCTCAATGATGTTTTTTTTTTTCTTTCTTATAAAATAACTTTCAAAAGACAGAGATAGAGAGAGCAAGAGAGAAGAATGTGACTTAATATAGTGCAGGCCAGCCTACTGCTGCTGTGAAAGACGGATTCCTGGTGCCCTCACACTCTCTGGGAATTATAGCCATGTCAAGACTCTGGGTCACAGAATATCAAATAAAATGGCCCTTCAAGGTGAGTCACTCAGCAAGTCAGTGCGTAAGTTTTGGCGTTCCAAGACTTTGCTTAGGAAAACCTACTATCATGTAATTGTCTGCCACCATCTGTGACTATTTTGGAGAAATAGAAAATTCTCAAACTTAAGGGGAGCATGGAGAGATAAATAGAACTGTGCTACCCACAAAAACAGACACAAAACCAGTATCTCTTGTTTGTAATCAGCAAACATCCCCTTATTATCAGGAACTCAATAGACTTTTGCTATTTTTAAAGTCTAATACAATCAGAGGCAGAAAAAAGGAATTGCTTCTAAACTAAACGCATCAGTCTCCTGCATTTTTTTAAACCAGTTTATCTCCCTAGATTTCAAGTGTCTGTCTAAAACAACATGGAAAAAACTGACACATTTATGTCATCAGCAAGGCTACGGTTACTGACTTATTGATTAATCAAGCATGCATGTGATAGGGAAGAGCCATTTGGTTTCACCAGCAGCTCTGGAAAATAATTCAAAATGAGTTAGACGGCCAACACGTTTCTTACTAAGTCAATTAACATATGATTAATTGAAAAATAGTAAATAAGGCAAGAGTGCTGCCTGTACTTTCAGCTTGGAGGCAAAGGTCTGCTTGGAGAAACACAGTCCATATTCCTTCATAGCTGCTACTTTGTGTTACCAGTCACTGAAGTAATTGACCGTTTATTGCATCTGTTCAAAAATTCAGGAACACAGGGTGTAATAAAATGAGCATTTGTGTAATTACATTAGCTTTAAGACTCTTTTACTTAGAGACAACTGCCATCCATCACATTGTCCTTTAATTTCTCAGTGTTTGTTTTGGTGATGTGGTATTCCAAAACAAATGTGGGGGTATTTCTTTTAAAAATTGTGTCTTGAGGTATTTGAAGTGGACAGGTGATAAAACAGACATTTGTCATGTTACAGAAACAATGTAAGTAGGGGGAAAATCACAAAGATATCCTAGCAATAAATGGCAATGTCTCTAAAGTGTTACTAGCGGCAAAACAAGAAAATAAGATGACTTTTCCCTACAATTCTTTTTAACAGATGAGAGCCCCTGTAATCTGGTGAATGAAGTCTACACATGTAGATATAGTCATACTTTAATCTTCTTTACTGTGGTTAATTTCTAACTTAAACCATAAAGCATTGAAATGTGCCTTATTAAGAGGATTGCCCTTGAATCTTTGGGATCAAAGAGAAGAAAGAAATTCCATCACTTCAACTTGCTAGCTGTGTTACTTCTGGCTTGTTACTTAAAAATTCTGAGTTTCAATTTCTTTCCAGATTTGTTGTATAGATTAAATTATATCTCATGTTATATGGTGCTTATGTATATATGCTATCAATTGCAAGAATATGGGGAAATTATACATTGTATATTTTCTTTATGATCTTTTATATTATGAATTATTTTTCACCTCTCTATCAAGAATAGGTGGGGGTGCCTGAGTGGCTCAGTTGGTTAAATGACTCTTGATTTTGGCTCAGGTCATGATCTCAGGGTCATGGGTCGAGCCACTTCTTGGAGTCCTGCTCAGCGAGGAGTCTGCTTGAGATTCTCTCCTTTTCCACCCCCCTACCCCTCTCCCAACTTGTGTGCTCTCTCTCCCTCTCTCCCTCTCTCTGTCTAAAATAAATAAATAAAATCTTAAAAAAAAAAAGAATAAGCAGTAGTAGAAACAGGGATTGGGTGTTTTCGATGGATGAGGTAATTATTATCCAAGTTTTGCAAGTAAATAAAGTTGATCTTTTCACTTCTTTCTTCATGTTTAAAATTTTATCCTTAGTGAAATAAGTCAGAGAGACAAATACCATATGATTTCATTTAGATGTGGAATCTAAAAACAGCAACAACAATAAGAACATTGAACTTACAGGTACAGAGAACACATTGATAGTTGCCAGGGTGGGAGGGGTGAGGTGAAGACAAGAGAAATAGGAGAAGGTGATGGAAGGTATAAAATTCCAGTTATAAAATGAGTAAGACCCAGGGATATAATATACAGCTATACTTAATAATACTTAATAATGCCATGCTATACTTAATAATACCATGTTGTATATTTGAAAGGTGCTAAAAGAGTGGATCCTAAAAGTTTCCATCACAGGAAAAAAAATGTAACTATGTTAACTAGACTTATTGTGGTGACCATTTCCCAAGTGATGCATATATTAAATCATTTTATACTGTACACCTGAAATCAATATAATGTTATAGGTCTCAGTGAAAGATCTCAGTTGAAATAACACCACCAAAAATAAACTCCTAACCTGTAGCTCTTCTCCTGGTCCATCCATCCACCCATCCATCCATCTATCCATTTACTTCACAAAAAAAGTTTTAAGTAAGTTTCAGGTATCAGTTGGGTTTTTAGATGCTAAGATGGAATTTGAATTGCAAGAGATTTATTGAGGGAAATGCTTGTGAAAGACAAAAGCAGAGCAGAAGTAGGCTGGGAAATCTATTAGATTATAGGGCAGTTGTCAAAGAGAGGAGGAAGAAAGAGAGATTGTGAGGAAGAGCCTTGTTCTTTGAATCTGCTCTCAGAGATTTTTTATAAGCCCCTGGGGAACGTCAGCAAAAGGATTTCCTACAAGGGAGTCACAGAGGGCAGAACTGACCAGATCATAGATTCCCCATCGTGCTCAGGCATTGCCAGGAGGCTGCAAGAGAAGAGTGTAGATGGTCTCAGCTCAAATACGTCGGTAGGTCTTGAAAGCCGACAGCTGTATGATGTCAGCTAACTGTACTCCTTACAGCTGATTGACAAGTTCTTTCTTGAAACTGAGCTGCATATATTCATGACTACGACAGAGAGGCACTGGAGAGAAAACAGATCTAAATCTACTAGGGCGTAAGACATCTTTTCTTTACGGAGGAAATAGAAGCTAGGAAGTAAGTAACTGAGTTTGAGTAAGATGAGTATTAATACAAGAATAATACTGAAATGTTCCAAGTGTCTAATTATGCCCAGGAAAATGGGAAACTCGTGCTTTCCAGTCCAAACCACAGGGTAAATTTAATGAGAATAGAGGATTGGAAGAGTGTTATGAATTGACCAAATAGAACAGGTAACACCAGGATCATTGATTCCTGAACAGAAAGACTCTAAAGTCCACATTTAAGTGATCCCTACTTCCTTCATTCTTCCTCTAACTTTTGTTCTTCTCTTTACCATAGCCATGGTGTAGAATTCATGAATTTTTTTTCATACATTATAACTATAAAATATATTTTCCAACTATGCTAAGACTTCTGAATATCTCTAGTGAGGCAAATGATAAATATTATATTTCACTCCGTGTTTACCTTTAATTTTTCCAATCCTTATAAAATTGCTCAATAGGAAAAAAATAGGAAAAAAAAACACTTCTTCTAAAGGAGTTGAATAAATTCCTTGTATTTTTTTCAGTCTCAACCCATTTTTATTTTTTTTTATTTTTTTTAAAGATTTTATTTTTATTTATTTGAGAGAGAGAGAGAATGAGAGATAGAAAGCACGAGAGGGAAGAGGGTCAGAGGGAGAAGGAGAATCCCTGCTGAGCAGGGAGCCCGATGCGGGACTCGATTCCAGGACTCCAGGATCATGACCTGAGCCGAAGGCAGTCGCTTAACCAACTGAGCCACCCAGGCGCCCCTCAACCCATTTTTAAAGGGTATAAGTCCCCTTTATGTTGAACCATGCACATTTATATGCCATTCCCTATACAGGAATTGGAAGATTCTTTCTCAACCCTTTGAACATGGCATTATTTCAAATCTAATTTTGTTCTCCTCATATGAAATAGGCCATATTTTTTTTTATCTCATTCAAAATTCCATTTGAATAACTTTCTCTTAGAATAATCTTCCTAATGGTGGTCATTCTCTGAAGTTAGATGTAAATAGAAATCCTTCAGGGCATAGCTCAAATGTCCTTCTCTATGGAGCATTTACTTTTCTTCTTTGATAAAAAAAACTCTTTGCCTTTCTATCTCTACATTTTATTTTACTGTCTCTCTTAATTAAAGCATGTTTTACTTTCTAATGTAATTATTTATGTCAAGAACAAGAATAGCTTTTAAGTACACAGAATGCTTCAGTTTATAAAAGCCTTTTATATACATCTCATTCTATATCTAAAACAGCCACATGAGGAGGTGGTTATCATACTAATTTTGTTAGTTCTAACCCAGAGGAGTGGTCAATCTGCTTAGATCCCCAAATTAGGAGCAAAACCAAGAATCAAGCTCTTTCAGTCCCAAATTAAATGATTCTATAATTTTTTGATGCGAACCGTTTGAGGGCAAAATTGATGTTTGTGTGTACTACACAAACTTTCATATAATCGTGATTCAATTAATAAGTTGAATGAGTAAAGGAATAAATAGGACCCAACGTATGCATATAATTTGAATATATCGCTCACAATAGCAGATAGATGGATTTATTCCATCTGTTTGTCTATACTGTACTTGACATTTGTCCATTATTTGCTTCTGTTAGTTGTCCTAAGTAATTTATGCATGTATATTTTTGTCTGCAAAGTTCTAATATGTTCATCAAGGGCAAGGGGTAGTTTTTCATTGTTGCTCATTGGGAGTTTTGGCATCTATCCTGTTATTTCAAAACAGAAGAGTGAGTGTCTGTATACTGTTAGCCTGCCTTTGGGAAATGAAAACACAGTCCTTGAAAGCTGTAAAATTATGTATATGTTTCAGAGGAAATTTATATCCTGGATTATAACTTCTGTTATTGTAAATTTCTAAATTTTTTCTATTTTTTTAAAAAAGGCAAATCCTTATAATATCATAGAATATTAATAGTGAAGTACTGAATTAATTTTTAATGAAATGCTTTTTTACCTTAAACTGAGAAATGCATCGTGAATTTTCATGACTATTTATTGTTTGCTAATAATATTTTCTCGAACTTGCAAATCCAATTAAGAAATTTATGTTAAGTAAAACATTTTTGAAATTAAGTGCATAGGATACCAGGAATACTGCTTAAAACATTTATACTAACAAAAAGAGTCGTTGCTTATTATTCATGCATATAAATTAATACACTTTGTCTTTTAATCTTGTTTTGTCATTTTGAGTTCAGATGTTGACAATCAAACCAAATATGTTTTTTTTTTTATGAGGAAGTTTTCAAAATACATGAAACTTGATTTTTCTGCACATGCACTCTTTATATTGTTTGTATAGGTCAAGAAAAGAAGCATAGAAATGAAAAAGTGTGGTTTAACATTTTATCCCAATACACATGTGTTCTGAGCATCTTTGAACCGTGTATCTTACAGGAAATTTCCAGATCTTTAAGTGACACACACCTAGAGTTTTGTTCACTTCCTAAATAAAGCCTTTTTTTCCAAGTGGTTTAAAAGGTTTTAGATGGGGAGGTACCAGATGTCAGTAGTCTCAATCTTTTTAATGCAACTATAATGGAGAACAGCTTAGTGATTACCGCTGTGGAATTTAACCTTCCAGGTCACCAATTCAATCCCTTGGTGCTGCTGGCCTTTTGATAATAATAGGTCTCCTACACTTGCACACACACACAGAACACATAGCACACACTCCACATACAGGCCCAGAGGGGACGAGCAGTCAAAGCAAGATATTAATAGAACATAAAAATTATTGTCTTGAAATGAGTTACAAAGAAGAAGAGTAAATGTCATTTAACATCTCTTGCTCAAAAAGTTAATGGGCATAATAATACAAGGTTAATAGCTCAAAATTATTTCAAGTGCCATTATTGCAGAATAATATTCCAGATTTTAAATTTCCTAATATTCTTCCACTAGGATTTCAGGGAGTTTGTTTCTATTGATTCATTGCCAGCTCACCTTTGTAATGGCCTTAAGCTAAAGAGTAGAAAATGGCAAAATTAACCAAACCCTGGGGTGCTCCAGGAGATATTTTGGAGGTTCAGTAGATGGTGTACTTCCCTTTGAGTCAGGACAAACTGTGATTATTTTAAAGCAGTTTTTGATTGTGATTTTTTGATTGTCAATGGGTTGGGCTCTGCCTAGCAAGAAGCCAGGCTACATATCCACAGGAAACTAATTTAGAAAGAGTACAGATGAATCACAGACCTGTACCCCTGAAACAAATAATATATTATATGTTAATAAAAAATAAATGGATGAAAAGAAAAAGAAAGAATACAATAGTTATTAAAGAGCTACCTCAGGTTGCAGAGTAAACTGTAAGGCCCTCAGTAATGATATTTAGCGTGGGAGACCTAATCAGAAAGGCCTTTGCTTGTGTTTCAAAAAATCTTATGAACTAGAATAAACAAAAGAAAGAATTAAAAAAAAAAACCCAACAACAAACAGCAATAGCCATCATGATTGCGATTTATTGACAACTTAATCCATGCTAACAGGTGTCTTGTTAAAGAAGTTAATTTTATTTAAAATATCAAGGACACAAATATTCAAGTCTTCATTTGTTTTTGGTAGAAACTGAGGTTTCCAGTGGTCAGACAACTCATAAAATGGCATTATAGGCAGTAAATAGTAGAGTCCAAGATGATGTTCTAGTCTGGGTACATCTGATGCTGATACTCTTAACCACATTCCTATATCGAAGATATTAATTAAGAACTTACTGAAAAAGAAAAGTGACATCTAGGCCATTCAGCTTGTACCTAATGAGAATGCTGGATGTTTCAGAAACGTTACTGCATAAAGAAAGGAAGAGAAAGACGACATGTCCAGGTACAGTCCTCTTCACCTTCATGAATTGGTCAACAGGGCATGAGCGACATTTAAGCTTTTAGTTTAATTTATCATTCAGTGTTTCATAGCATTGCTTTTACTTCAGTGACTTCTATTCATCATTAGCTGGGAATAGACATCACTTCATCTTCTCCTTGACGATGCATAACTTTGGAATATTCTTTAGCCAGTTTGTGTACTTCCACCTTGTCTCTCTAGTTTTCATTTTACAGATTCTAGGATTTCTTCCTTTCTTTCTCTCTTTTTTTCTTGTATATGTTTGATAAACAAACATATTAACAAAGTAGTAAACAAAAATATTCTTAAAATGTTCCTTTAAGAGAGGAACAAGAAATATTCTAAAACAATCATTGTGTGTCTTTCTTTACTCAAATACCTAATCAACATCATTTGTGGTACCTGCCACTTTACAACAAGTAGAATTAATTTTGTTTCATTTGAATACCCTATTCTCCTCATCCTGGAATCACATTCCCTTAATAACCAACCTAGGTTCTCATCAAACCCTCAGGTTAAATTCCTAACAGTGAGCCATTTGGGAATTATTGAGCCCCTTGGAATTCTTATAAGTGATGGGATTTGGTCCATGAAACTGATCCCTCCAGCTCTGAATAGTGCTAAGCCTCATTTTTCTTTTCAGCATTGACTCCCACGAGGCTGTGTGCATGTGTGACTGTGTGCACTTTAAAACATATAAATCATATACATTTATATGTATGTGATTTACAAGTTAATTCTGATAGCACTGAAGTAAAATTGTTGCTATAGCTAGCAATTCAGAGTGCAATATTCTGAGGTAGAACTCACTTCTTACTAAAAAAAAAAGGAAGGAAGAAAAAAGAAAAAGACAGAAATACAAATTAAAATAAATTAACCTTACATCTTTTGCCCAGGAAATTCCAAAAATTGCCCCATTATATTTAGGAAAATCCAATGAGACTCACTGGGTCTTCATTCAATAATACTACTTTCAGTAAAAGAACTTAGGTAGATAAGTAAGAGAGACTATCAGTGTTAAATCTCAGAGTGTTTTTTCACATTTATCATATGGTTCATAACATAACTTTGCATCTTTTCCCTCATCTGATAGAAAATGGAGCTATATTTCAATGTGAAATAAGAATACTGAACTTCAGGGGCGCCTGGGTGGCTCAGTGGTTAAGCAACTGCCTTTGGCCCAGGGTCCTGGGATCGAGCCCCACATTGGGCTCTCCACTCGGCAGGAAGCCGGCTTCTCCCTCTCCCACTCCCCCTGCTTGTGTTCCCTCTCTCGCTGTGTCTCTCTCTGTCAAATAAATAAGTAAAATCTTAAAAAAAGAAAAAAAAAAGAATACTGAACGTCAGACAATTTTTACAAAAACAAATACAAAAACGATATAGGGCCATTAAGTCCTAGTGCTTTGGTCATATGCCAGTTTGGGTCAGATGTTGTTCTTGAAGTTTTAGGCAGCTAGACCATTAGTTTTTTTAACAATATTCTCTCAATTCATGTTGAATGCTTTCTGCTCTGATAAGCAAACTACAAATTTTTATTCCACAATAGAAGGAGTGTATTTCATCATAAAAGAAATAAAATGCATGCCATATATTATGTTCACAATTTCAAGTTTTTTACTGTCCATTCTCTTCTTTTTGTATTTTAAAACCATTAATTGTGGTAGTTACTATTAAAATTGTTATGCATGCAAAGAATTTTGAAGTTATATTTTGCCACATGTTGATACTATAGTGGACAAATATAAGCCCATTGGTGATCTTTTATGTTCTGAAAAAAATTGGACATGTGACCACTAATTGGCTGAAAATCCGCTAAGGCAGTACAGGGAACACTTGAGATCCTGGACTTCTGCTATATCATAACACATTGCAGATTGAAATTCAATATGACATGAGTCCATCTGAGAATTTGTAACTTGTCCCATAATGTAAATATTCTCTTTTAATATTGTCCATTTTCACCAATCAGTGATATCTAAAAAATCTCATCAGGATTTTTTAAAAGAAAAATTTGATTGTTCCTTGTGCTCGCTCTCCCTCTCTCCATATATATATATATATATATATATATATATATATATATTTCACTATAAAGAGTTTATGATGTTATTATCTAAATTAACAAGCATGTGTTTGCACCTATTGTGTGCTGGCCTCTGTGGTGACTTAGGAAATACTCAGATAAGTAACATGTAATCTTTAACTCACCATTATTTTACTCTAGTAAATAGATGGATTCTTTTTAAGAGCTATGATAGAAGTGAGATTAAAATTTTAAGTATATAAGTAAGCTTTATAAAACCTTAAATAATGTTTTATTCAGCTGGATAATAACATAGACAACAGCCAAACATACACAGATCATTAAATATCAATGATGTATGTCACACCATAAATCAATCATTGGCAATTAATGATTAAAAGCAGAGAATGTGTGCCACATGCTAAGTAAAGCATTGGGTGATGTCACCTCCAAGAACCATACCAAATCTAATATTGGTCAATATTTAAAATGCTTATTATATAATTGTATGGACAACATTCCTGCAAAAATTATCTTAATTAAACTTCATAATACTGTAGCTTAGCAGGAACAATTGTTTTCATTTTATTAATGATAAAATGGGGACCCACCAATATCAAATAAATAGAATGAGGGCGCCTGGGTGGCTCAGGTGGTTAAGCGACTGCCTTCGGCTCAGGTCATGATCCTGGAGTCCCGGGATCGAGTCCTGCATCGGGCTCCCTGCTCAGCGAGGAGCCTGCTTCTCCCTCTGACCCTCTACCCTCTCATGTGCTCTCTCATTCTCGCTCTCTCAAATAAATAAATCTTAAAAAAAAAATTCAAATAAATAGAATGAGTATGACTGGTATTTTCATCCATATTTCTCCTTTACCTTAGTTTGGCTCCAAATCTCATCTCTCAGGTCTGTTATTTGCCTGGAGATGTTAAGAAAAAGAGAGGTTTTTTGTTTTTTTTTCTCCATTATTTTAAAATGGACATAGAAAGAAATTTGATCACAATTTCTTCACACATTTAGAATTGTTTTTCTATAGTAGGTTAAGATTTCTCAAGCCTTCTGGTTATTTCTTCCATGCACTTAAAAATAAAAGATCATCCAGTCTCATAAACAATTTATAAGAAAGAATAACTGGAAAATAGGTATAATAAATGGAAAATGCAGTATCATTAATTATATTAGGTATAATCCATTAGCATTGCTTTTTCAAAATATTCGTCTTCTTTTCCCTTATTTTAGCGACAATCAGCACTCAAATAATGCTAATGTAGCATCAGTGGTAAATATGAAAAATTGAGTTTTCTAAGTGGAAATGAGTTAGCATTTTTAAGCTATTTCAAAAATTTCCACAATTGTTGCTTGGTTATAGAGTTTGAAATAACTTTGTCTTCTTATAAGATCCATGCATGATGATAAAAGATGCTGGCAGTAAACTTGGAACCTTAAAAAATATGAACTGTTAGGGATGCCTGGGTGGCTCAGTCAGTTAAGCATCTGCCATTGGTTCAGGTCATGATTCCAGGGTCCTGGGGTCAAGTCCCACAACAGGTTCCTTGCTCAGTGGGGAGTCTGCTTCTTCCTCTGTCTGCCGCTCCCCCTGCTTGTGCTCTCCCTCTCTCTCTCTGACAAATAAATAAATAAAATCTTAAAAAATATATGAACTGTTAGCACTAAATAACTACATTAGAAAGACACATTAAATTAGAATTAGAGAAGAAAGGGCGGATAACTTCTAGTATCATTTATTTACTAAATTCTCCCTTAATCTCTCTGTTGCTTAGTCAGTAAAACAAAGAGTTTATGTCAGACATAGTCAAGTGCATTCAATTTCTAATGTCCTAACTAGACTCAGTCAAGTTTTCTTTAGATATTGGATCGCTTTTCAAGTGTCAAAAATACTTTTAAAAAGTCTGCTCAATATAGCTCAGTAATTTAGTACATGTCAAATTAAGACTAAAAAGTTTCCCAGGTGATATGGTGCCACTATGGAAAGAGAATGGATAAAATCACTAGTCACTGAAAGATGAAATTGTGGAAATATTCAATTACTTATTAAAAGACTTAAAATTAACAAAAGTTACAAAATTTGGGGCAAATTTGAGTTATGTAACTGTTCCAGATCGCTTCTTCAAATATCCTAAAACCAAAAGTTGAAAAAATACATAAATAATGCATCTTTATTGCTAGCATTGTCTAATTGTATTTTTATAAATCCATAACTATATTACAATAGGGACCAATAGCACATGCATGATATAATTATTTTCCTTAGTTGAAGTTTTGTATATTTCTACTTTAAGCTCAAGTTAATGTGATTTTGGAAAAAGTCTATTGTAGAATTTTGACAGTCACACATCAAATCTATATAGACCAATGCTTCCCTGCAGGTGGGATCTGGAATGCTTAGGGTCTAATAAGATGGTAACTGACAACCACAAGGTACATTTTTGAAAATCTAATATTTCATCATTATAAAGTGAAAGTTTTTCCAATGTAAGAAAAGACCACATCATTAAGGTAAGATGTCAGCTTTCATTTTGACTAAAGCATCTACCACAGACTCTGGCTGAGCATAATGAGATGGAAAGGGACATAATTAGAATGTATTCAGAATGTAAGCATAATGATATATCTATTTAAAAAAAACACTATCTTTAGAACTTCAGTTTAGACATAAGTGATTTCTATATAATCGCATTAAATATTTAACAACATTTTGATGTAAAGCCAATAAAAATATCTCAAACCACACTTATACTTTTATTATAAAAAATTAGGCCAACCAATGGATTTTACTCTGCAGCTGAGTAATTAAGGAAGGAAAAAGAGAGGAAAGGGATGGAAATGAGTTTGCAAGTTCCAGTAGAATTTTGTATAAACCTATGTTTGAAATATAAAATGAACTCCAGACATGTCTAGATGGAACAATAGTAAAAAAGGGAAAGAAAATAGAACCAACCTTGATATATTAACATTTCTCTTAACCCTCACAGGGGCTGAAGGGCCAGAAATTAAAATTTTCCTTTAATCATCAATTTCTAGTATTTCTTGGACATTGCACAAATTCATATACTCTGTGAAATGGAATGCAAGGGCAATGAATAAATAAGAGTATCAGTAAGAAAAAATGTATTAAATTGATTATTGAGCAGAACCATAATATTTGTCATTAATTTTTTAACCATATGTATTTTCAATTACAGCATGACAGATGAGTATATCATTGTTTTCTTTTTCTTTCCCCCAAAAGGCCATTTTATTCTGCAGTGAGGATCTAGGCAGCTCTTCAGCCTTGTTTCCAAAAAAAGGCTTCATATGATGGAATGTATCAATCTTCCTTCTAAATGTGCATGACATTTTCTGAGTGAAAATGTTTTGTCATGTGTAGTTACAGAATGAAGACCATAATATGATATTCATTACCTTGACACTATCTTTCTGAGGAAACCATGCTTTAGAATTTCAAGTCTTTGGTATAATCTGACTCTGACATTCAGCATTACGTTCTCAAATTATTTAAGATCTATCCAGTCTGTCTTACACAAAGACACTTCTTTTCATCTCAACATTCATGTTAGACTAGTATGAATGGGATGGAATTAAGGGGAGCAAATAATATGATCATTATGAAAGAAATCTTCATTGATGATACTGGTTGGAGAAACCCTGGAATACATATGTGTGCGTGTATATACTAACATATATTATATAATTACATATGTCATATTATATGTAGTTACAACTACCTTTTAAATCAGAGTGCAAGCTTTGATATATTGGGAAAACCTACTGAAGTGAATATCCAGGTAAAAATATTATTAAAAATCAAAAGAATTGATCTAGTATCCTTTAACCTTTTGAAAATATTGACATTTAATATCAGTCTTGGAATTCAGAGGGTGTCATTCATTACCTTAAGAAAGAGAAGCCTTTGTTTAATGCAGTAATGCATATCTTAAATCAAGAGAACCAAACCTACCATTGAGTCTAGAATAAGTTAAAGAGATTACTATTTATGGTGGAACTGAGGCAATGAACCTCAAAAGTTAACTCAAACCTGGTGATTGAAAATATTTTTCTTCAAAATGAAAAGGCTAAAACTCCAACCAAACATGAGAAAATCATGCCCCAAATCTATCTTGTGAAATAATAGCTCCAAGTTATAAATATTAGTTGTGTCATTTAGGAAACAAAAAAGGTTTTTCCTGACCAAATAAGTTTAAGCAATGTTGTAGTAAATGAAGTTTTACAGTTTTCTTTACTGCAAAACTTACTAGGACATGCTATTTTGTTGTGGAATCCAAGAACAGGACATACCTATGATTTTGTTTTCAGATTTAGATCACCAACCTTTTCTACACTGATCTTTGTGTAATCCAAAAAAGTCATCTTGAAAATCATGTTTGTAATCAATATCTTGTGCACATATAGATGTAATTATGCTAAATAAAATTATTTTTAAAATGCAACTATGTTAATAGTGCGTATAAAAGGGATCCATGATATACAACTAGGTTTCTCTCATAATTGTTCTCTTGATGGCTATAAATAAAATATTTCTTTTTACAACTTTCAAGAATGCTAATATCACCATTTTTCTTTAATGTTTGACTTATTGATAAAAAAGGTGTTAATGTCAATGTATGTTGCATTTTCTAGGACACATTGATGATCTGTCTATAGAGTAAAAGAGCCAAAAATATTGGTTTACAACTCCTCGGCTATCCATCTGTTATTTGATAACTTTACATTGAATCTTCATCCTATGCTATAAATGCAAGTCCATAATGGATCCAGTAACAATGTTCTGAAAAGCCAAATCAATCAGTGATGATGATGATGATACAAATGGTGCTACATTGTAAAAACATGACATTACAAAACAAATTTTGATCCAAGCAGATGAAAACAGTACTGACAAGATGGAAAATTAAAAGTTATTTTTAAACACACTTGACTTTAGCAGTAAGTTCTGTAAATCTGAATTCCCTCTTAGAAACATGGCACTCTTGAAAGTCCAGGTGCAAATTGTTACTGGATATTTCTTATTTGCACCTAGAAATTACAGCATTTCTCTACTGCCATTAACCTTTTCCTGTATAAGACATTGAATTAATCGAATTTTGTCCTTGAAGGACTTTTATCCCCCCTTTGGTATCACTCTCATATTTTGCTGTTGCCTCCCTACAGCAAGTAATAGAAGGAAACACACACACACGCACGCACGCACGCACACACACACACATCACACAAATTCCGTTGGCCTTTCCTTTTAGCTACTTAAAGTTTTAGTCCAAGGTAATCTCCCCACTCCAGCCCCCATACACTGCTTTAAATATTTTTGGACCAATCTCTCCTCATGAAAATCTGCTTCACCATTTCTCTTTTCTTGGGAACTTCCTTAAAATCAAGGTAGCATTTATATTTCAGTAAGGTATACTAAATTTTAATCCAATAAAATTATAAAGTGAGAAATCTGTGCATCTCCGAGGAGGAAATGCAAATTGTCATGCAGTTTATATTACACTGGTAGATGCCTATTGTTCCTAAAAATTAAATTAAAACTGGCTCCAAAGTCATGTAGATTTTAATTTCAATAGTAAATGTATGCTTTTATGTGGTATGCAACTCTCCTTAAAAACTATTCATATTATATATTGTACATCTTTTTGTCAGAATATGTTTGGTTCTAAGAAACATAAAATATAACTAAACTCATTTAAGCGATACAGAAGATTGATAGGCTCACTTTAAAATCTGAGCACGGCATGGGTTTTAGGTAATGGTCAATCAGCTTCTGATTTAGTTTATCTGCAGCTGCAGTGTCCTCTCTATGCTCTTCCATCTGTTAGCTTCATTGTTAGGCTGACTTCTCTCATATTTAACAAATAGTGATATACTTCTTCATTCATGTTGATAGGGAGGGGTTTTCCCAGTCATAACTATTAAAACGTATCTTGAGATCTTCACTCATTGAATCACCCTTCGGGAATATCTACTTTCAGGTAGTGTCACACACAGATGAGATTAAATCTAGATTACCTGAACCAATGATTGTGGACAGGGAATGTGATTGCCTTCATTGTTCCCTCTAAACCACAGGGCTACTGGCCAATGTGGCATATCTGTAACAAAGAAAAGCAAATACCTTGTATAGGATTAGAAATGTGTAGTCTGATGATTTTGATTCTGATTATGTGAAATTTGATTTTCTTTAAAAGATAGGTTGCATAGACTAAAACTCATGCTGATATTAAAATCTCCAAATCCCAAAGTTGGTATTGGATTCCTTCATGCTTCAAATCTGAGCAAATTCTTTGTAGTCTGGACCTTATAATACTTTTCCCACTCAAGCAGTAAATGTTCCTGTATGGGTCATCTCCAAATTGTAGTCAGTGACATAAAACATGCATTTTCCGTGGAGTGCCTATGTTCATGTATGCCTTCACACACTGTAAAAGAACACTTTTAGTGTGCTATTAGAAAGTCTTCCTTTCTGAGTATTAAGGCTTTAAAAATTAACAATCAATTGTAATTCTAGAAAATACACAACTAAATGTAAAACGTGTTCTTTCATTAGATAATAGTAGCTACAGGGATTCAAGTCTTAAAAAATTTAAGCATTTTCCAATAGAGATTCTTTTTAAATAAGCTTAATTTAATATTAAATAACAAAAGTAAGGGTAAAAAGAAAAATTATACATATATGTGTTACATATATACACATATTCATGTGTTTATAAATTTTAAGATTACTTTATTCCCCATTCATTAAATACAAAGAGACTCATCAAACACTCCCTCTACCCTCTGTTCTGACAAACTTCTATTCATCAGTCAGAATTAACTGAGACATCACTTCTCCCTAATTCCTTTCCTGAATGATTCAACCAGAATCAATCATGCACTGCCCTAATACCTGTGCACTTTATTTTCATTTGTTGTTAAGTCTGTTTCACTCTATCTTAAATACTTGTTTTCACATCTGTGATCCACTAGACCAGACCCTGCAAATTTTCTCTATACAGAACCAAATAGTAAATATTTTAGGCTTTCAAAGCCTAAAAGTTGCAACTACTCAAATATGCCATTATAGCAAAAAAGCCACCATAGATGATAGGTAAGAAAGGGTGTGGCTATGCTCCAGAAAAACTGCATTTAAACAAGCAGATGGCAGGTTGGATTTGGCCATAAGCTGTGGTCCACAAGATGATGGAATTCCTGAAAAGTAAAGTCTTCAGTTTTCGGTGTTTTGCATGTTTGTTTTGCATCTGTTCGCATAATGCCAAACTCACAAAGAAGAGCTGATAAATGTGTTATTAATTTTAGTTTAGTTAAATCAAATTATAGCAAATCAAATTCTAGTAATTCTAATATTTAGAAGTCTGGTACTTGAAAGCTGAGATGTGTGCTGTTCAATATGTAACCACTAGTGACATGTGGCTGTTTAATCTTAAATTAATTAAAATTAAATAAAATTTAAAATTCAGTTCCTTTGTTGCATTAACCATATTCCAAGGATTCAATGGCCATGGGATGCTAATAGCTATTGTATTTAAACAGCTCAGATACAGAACATAACCTTCATCACACAAAATCTATTGGGCAGTCCTAGATTATATGATGCACAAGGAGATATCTTCACAAAGAATCTGGTAATGCATAAATAATGGTTTGGTATGGCTCAAATGCACCACCTGGATGGAATTTTCAAAAATGTGAAGTTACAATATGCACAACAAATAAGAGTGTGAATTCACTTAATAACTTGGTAATTAGACATATTTATTCCATTATTTAAAGCAGAATGATTAAGTAAAACTCTGTGTATATGTGTGTTTGCATGTGGGTGGATAAGTAAAACTCAAGATTTACAGTGGATTTTGTGCAAAAAAATAAGTTACTGTTACCAAGGAGTTTTCAACATTATTGGCAAACTGTTGGAGAAACATGGAAAATATCTCTGTGCTATTTCTCGAGTATGTGTGTATGTGTGTGTGTATGTCATATATGATTTTGTTCAAAGGATAGAATGAGTTAAATAACTATTTCTGAACATTTTAGACTTTAACATCCTATTCTTCACGTTTGTTATTTCCTCTCCAACCTGATATTTTCATGATTTAATCATCTCTCACTTTGATTACATCAATAATCTTCTAATCTGTCTTCCTCTAAGATTGCTACCAGTAATTGATCTTCCACTTAATTATGTATGGGATAAATTTAAAAGGAATGGAGGATTATATCATGTTGCTTTCAAGCTTAGGGGTTCCTCCCTGCCTACAAAAGCTGAGGCATTAATGGTTTTTGTCCAGCGTTCCTAAATATCTTTCAGACTCTTTATACTTCATGCTCTCAATTACTGAACTACTTGAGTATCCCAATCATTGTATTCAAGACTTTAATACTGTTGTTCTATTTCGCTGTACATACATCCTCTGGCCCTTTATCTTGCTTATACTTACTCATCTTTTAAGATTCACTCAGTTGACATATGATATTGTTCAATCCACTTATTTCTATTACTATACAACATATTTAAATGATAATGGTAAGTGGTTTTGAGGGATAAGAACAGTAAGAGAAGACTCTCCTTTAAGGTGAAATCTAAATTGTAACCACAAGGATGAATAAAATTCAGTCAAGTCAAAAGAGGCAAGAGAATATTCCAGTCAACCAAGGAAACTGCGTGTCCAAAGGAGTGCCTGCAGGCAGGGGAAAAACACAAATGTTAATCCATCTGCAAGTAATGTAGTAGACCTGGAGCAAACATTATGAGTTTTGAGAAATGCTAAACGATGAGATGAGACATAAACAGGACTTTCTTCTTAAAGGGTCTTTAAATGTCATTCCAAGGAGTTTGCAATTTACCCTGAGATCAGAGAATATTGGAAAGTATTAATAGGGAAAGGGTGAACAATTAGACATGTGTGTCTGGAATTAACCTAGAGAGACAAAACTAGTTTGGAAGATTTATGTCTAATCAGCAAAATATGTTAACACCTCAGATTGGATAAATCAAAGGATAACTAAAAAGGTGAAAATAAAAGTGATTCATGATGGGTTGGACACACCGGGAAAATGGTAAAGGGTAATGAGTGTATAGCAGGCTTCTAGGATGGGGTACTACTTGAAACGTGTTTTTATTCTATTCACTAAAAACACTAGCCACTGAACAAAGTGTGTGTGTGTGTGTGTGTGTGTGTGTGTGTGTGTGTGTGTGTGTGTGTGTGTTAAGGGTAGGGAAGATGTGATAATAAGTTAATTTCATATGTTGATATGCCTGTGGTCATACAAGTGCAAGAAGATAAGAGTAAGTAATTAGATGCATGAATTTGAACAAGAGAATTCAGGAATGAGGAATGGAGATACAAATTTTAGTGGCATTAGATTATAGATGGGTGTTTAGGACTTGGGAGTGGATAATAAATAAATTAAGGGCAGGCTATGAAAAGAAATTCTACCTTTAAGACAAGTTTAAAGGAGAAGAAAAAAAATAAAAAGCACTAAGTGTGGTTTCAGAGGAACCAAAGAATGAGAACATCTCAAAGAGGAAATTGTGACAGGCGGAATTCTACGATGATGCCCAATATTCCCACCCAGTGGTTTAAGTGCCCAGTTTGGTCTCTTCTCTTTGAGTGTGGGTAGGGCCTGTGACTATGATGGGATAGCTTCTCCCCACCCTGATTAAATCACCTTATATGGCAAAGGGCATACTATAGTCACTCTTCATGATTGTTATTTTTCATTTTTCCATAGTAGACTGGAGGGAGATTCTCTTGCTGGCTTTGGAGAAGAAAGCTCCTATGTTATTAAAAAGGCCCCATGTCTAGGACATGATTCTATTGTCTAGGAGTAGATAGAGATCTCCAGTCAATAAAGAGCAAGGGAAACAAGGACCTCTGTCCTTCAATCTGAATGACTTTGGAAGAGGCCCTGAGCTCCAGATGAGAGTACAACTTGTTCAACACCTGGATTTCAGTCTCCTGAGACCCAATGCAGAGATGGCAGTGATGCCATATCCAGACTCATGACCCACAGATCTGTAAGAAAATAAATACATGTTGTTTTAAGATTAAAAAAATATGTAGCTAAGTTTTTGGTAATTTGTTACATAGCAATATAAAACCAGCACAGGAATATTCCAAAGTACTGAAGAAGCATGAAACAAACAGTTTAACTTGAGTTTGCCAGCAAATATGTTGGTGATAGAGATAAAAGAAGTTTTAGCGGGAAGATGGGTGGAACTCAGATTTTACAATATAAAAAAGGGAAGAGGAGGGAAGGGAAGGGGTTTTAACTGTATCTACATCAATGGTGATGAGCAAAAAACCTTGAATAGTATTTAAAGAGTGATCACTTTTCCTCTTACGTTTTAATATGGAACTTGATTATTATTATTATTAATATCATTGTTGTTGTTTTATGTAATGGAGAATATCCAGAGGAGAATATGGAACCTAGAAAATAGAAAGTGGATTATACAGAAGTGAAGCATCTTTGTAGGCAGAAGAGGATAAAATTAGGTGCTCACAAACTCAGGAAGCAAAGCAACTTTGACAATGTCAGGAGAAAAATGTGAAACAGAGGACATCAAATCCATTTAAAATGGATATGCAGGAAAGAAGACAATTCTTATTTATTGGCTTCTCAATTCTCAGTAAAGAAAGGGGTAAGCCTTTCCCCCTGCCCCCAGCTTAAGGAGACATTGAAGATCATGAGTTAGTGAATTCAAATTCAAGCTTTAACTATTATTCATTACAGAACCTTGATATTTATCCTATCATTCTCACCTTCGGTTTACTCTCAGTAAAACCTCTTCTTGAGAAAATTTAGAGGATGAAACTAGGTGATATTTGTAGAGGGTTGAGTAGATGGCTTAGCACATTGAGTACTCAGAAAATTGTAGCTATATTATAAGCAAGACTGAGCATGGCTCTGTGGGATAAAGAATTTGAAAGGAGTGGGAAACAACTTTGTGAAGAATAAGAAAGGCAATTGAGTGGGAAAATATGGAATAGTTCCTCAAAAACACTTAGGGCTCAGGTGAGATAGGAGATAAAGAATTTCTCCTGCTACCAGTATGTGAGGGTACATGATTATTTGGAGCTGGCTTATAGAGAAGCCAAAAGCAGGAGAGAATACAGGGAAGCCAATCCTGGATAAAATTTATTTGGGCTAATTGTGATTGAAGAACAATGGAGCAAAAGACTTGAGGGAGAAGTAAGGGGATGATAAAAGTGTTCAGAATTGTTAAAGACCAAACTAAAGCCAGGAGTTACTGATAGAAAGAATAAAGTAGAGAAGCCAAGGTACGGACATTTCCACTGATGCCAAGGATATACTGTGCTCAGAAAGAGAAAAGGAGAAAAATGGAAGATTGTCATCACTGAATTTGATGACTACATTTAAATTTTTAGAGGTAAAATTGATAGATGTTGATTAATAAAACAAATAAATAAATTTCAAAAAACCTAAATGTTGTCCAGCATGATGGCAAAAATTAAAAGAATGGGAAGACCTTAAGCCAGGTACCAAAGAATTTTAAACATAGAAGTGACTTTCCAGTTGGTTGAAGAGAGTGGCAGGGAATGGTGGGGATGACATAGTCAAATATTGCCTTCATGTCAACTGGATATTTATTATAGTACTAAAATTTTTACCTTTGCAAATATTTGAACTAAATTGGTATTGAAATATGCATTGCTTTATGTCTAAGATTTGAAAACTTCAGGAAATTTTAGTCTCTTGTCTCACTTTTGTTTATTATTACGAACATTTTATTTATGTTTTGTGAAGTGTTTGTCAGGAAGAATGACAATGCTGTGGAAATGCTGTCATTTTGTAGATGAGTGTCAATGTCATGGTGAAGTGTGAGTAAAAAAAGAGATATTTTCTGAGTATTTCATGTATATAGGGAATCAATAATGTTAGTTTTCCTAGACTATCTGGAGTCTATAGAGTACCAAGGTACAAAAAAAAGATCCTGAATTCCAAGTACAGATACATGAATATTAGTTCCTCCTATTGCTCAGTTAATAGAAAATAAACCAATAAGCAAAATATTTTTATTTAGTGCTACAGATCCAAACATCTTTAGAGACACTACATAAACTTCATGATGTACAGTTTTTCCTCTTTCAGAATCAGGAAAACCTGGTAGATGAAGGTGGAAAATTTCTGCAGTATACTTTCTTATAATTATTTTTTCAGAAATGCCAACGTCTGCATCTTTTTCTCTAAGTTAATATGGCACCCCGCGACCTCTTGCAGCCCTGGCAGGAAAACTGCACAGGCTCACGGAAACATGCTTAGCAGGGAAGGCTGGAGGCTTGTGACACACACTTTACACCTGTTTAGATGTCTTGTCACTTCATGGGGCTGCTTGCAGTTTCCACCTCATGTAAATTTTGAGTTGAAACTATGGACTAACATTCTTTAGCAGAGTGTACTTTTGTCTGATTTTGGAACCCGATTGCCTTTTCTAACTCAGCCACACTTTCTATAAGTTAAAAAATATATATATATATATATTTGTGCCAATTTTTGTAACTGGGCTTTTATTACAGAGCATTCCTAATATGTGGCCCTGTAATCAGTCAACTACATTCCCTACAGTGTCTTAGTTATAATTGAGAATAGCTTTTGATATTCAAGCTTAATCACTTTTACAAGTTCAAGGACTCTCTTAATAATCCTTGGTATGGCTCATGCCTTAGAAGCTATTTATTCTGTATGTCAATGTTGGAATAATCCAGGAATTGCTCTCAATTTAGGAAAACTATTGCTTTTTTCAGGATTCATAAAAAAATAATAAAAATGAAACAAAATTGTGAGGTGCTTTGCTTCTCTCTTTCTTTTCCATTGGACTAATTGGAACAATGCAGTAACAAAGTCATAATAAAGATTCTGAACTGAGCCCATTATAATAATAATGTTTTTAAATATATTGAGAAGTAGCCTGGCTTTTGATGTTTATAAAATACAAGGTATAGATCAAGGGTTTTTTTTTTGCATATCATTTTCCAATTGTTTTAGCATCACTTTTTGGAGACTATCTTTTCTCCATTCAATTGCCTTTCACTTTTGTTAAATATATATGCTTGAATCTACTTTGGAATTCTCTCTTCTACTTCATTTATTTGTCTATCATGCCCCAATACAATAGGCTTATAATAAGTGTTAAAAGTGGATAAGGTAAGTCCTCCTCCTTTGCCTTCTGTTTCAAAGTTGTTGGGTCATTCCAAATCACTTGCATTCCTTCTATACAAATTTCAGAATCAGCTTGTGAATTTTTACAAAAAAGCCTTGTAGGATTTTGTTTGTAATCACATATAATGTATAAATCAATCTAGAAATTATTTTAACAGCAAAAATAATTTTTAAACTTTAAACTCATGTTCATAAATTGTAAGCTAAGTTTCATATCTTATGTTAGACCTAATTGGAGAGGGTTTTATTGATTAAAATAATCACCGATTCTTACTGGTCATACATTATGCACCATATATCATAATTTTGTATATACTATAACTAACATTTAGTAACTGATTTATATCCAAAATGTTTCCAATGTTTTGATCTAATATACAAGGTAGAGATAAACACCTTTGTACAAACATTTCCAAATGTTTATAAATTCTAAGATTTTGGTAGGATCATTTCTTAGAAATCAAATTGCTTGATCACAAGTGTATGCATTTATAATATACAAAGACACTCCAAATTACCCTAAAATTAATATTTCCTTAACAGATAAAAGTTCCTATCTCTGTTAATCTTTGCCAACACTTATTTTAATTTTGTTTTATTTTGCCACTCTGAAGAACAAATAAATATTTTATTTTTGTTTTGTAATACAAATATTTATTACTATAAGCTGAAACTATGTAATATATTTTCTCTACTAATAATCCTATGCATTTGTTGTTAATATTTTTGGCAATTTCTCCTTTACTGTCATTATTCACATTGAATACAGGAGTTCTTTGAATTTTAGACCAATTCATTGCTATGTACATCATCTAGCTTTTCATACCCTATTTAACCATTTTGACTTGACATCCGTATTATTTCATTGATACTTTATATTTCTATGAATGCAAATATTTGTTTTTTTGCTTTTGTTTTGTTCTTGTTTTTTGGCTTAGAAAAGTATTCTTTATTCCATAAATAAGGCACATACAATCACATACACACATATTACCCAATACTTTCTATAATGTGTTTATTCACTATCACAATAATAAATCTCTGTTACAAACAACATCGAAATGTCAGGCAGGTTAAGCAAGAAACATTTAATTTTCATGCACATGGGGCTGAGTCAGCAGGAACCCTGCTGGGCTAATTTGTGATTCATTGGTTTTGTTCCGGGTTGTATATTGGGTTCAAAAGTACTCTAAATATTTCTTCATTCTAGGGCAAAACTCCCTCTGGACATGTTTTTTCCCATGGTAAATGGAGAAGCAAGAAACAAGTCAAATTGCACAACCACATGTAAAGCTCTTGTTCACATTTAGCCTAGTAATTTTCCATGGGCTTAATTAAGTCACATGTTCAAGTTGAAACAAAATGAGAGAGGTAATTGCATGCTGCCCAACTCTAAAGGCAGGGCAAATGTAGATAGGATGGGAAGAATTGGAAGTACATTACCCAGTGTACCCAAAACGATTTCAATTTTCATTTGAAGTTCATTTTCACTTTAAATGATGTAGTTTTGTCTTTATATATAACAGTATATAGTGATCATATTTTATCAATAGTATTTCTTCATATATATAATTTATTAAAACAATATATTTAATAATTATTATTTAACATAAACGTATCATATTAATATAATATATTAAATTATTCCAACAAGATTCATTGAAAAGACTATCTCTTATCTACTGTTTTGAAATGGTCATGTATTTAAACATCATATATTCTTACTTTCTGGTCTTTCGTTAAGGTACTTGTTTATTTTTACCCAACACAGTGAAAATTTAGACTGATGAAAAAGGTGCCCTTTCTCTAGTATTTAATAAAAAAATATTTATGGCTGCTCTTGGTCCCTTTCTCTTTACAAGATGTGATAGTTAATTTTACAAAATTTGATCATTAATTTACAAGACACATCAATGTGCCTTGGCTATAGTACCCCATTATCTAATCAATCACTTATCTAGGTGTTGCTCTAAAGCTATTGTGTAAATGTTGTTAACATCTACAATTAATTGCTTTAAGTAAAGGAGATTATGCTTTATCGTGTGGTGAGCCTCATCCAATGAGTCAAAGGCCTTAAATGCATAAACCAAGGTTTGCCAGTGAACAAATGCTGCTTTAAGATTAAAGCATCAACTTCTGCCTGAGTTTCCAGCCTAACGGCTGTTACTGATCCAGTAGATAACGTAGACAAATTTGTCAAGTTTCACATGAAGACCTATTGGAAATAGCTTGGAAATTACATTTAAATATAGATTTATTTGGAGACAAATGACGTCTTTATAGGATTGAATTTTCTAATAAAAGTAAGTGGGACGATATAATTTGCATCCTTTTATATTCTTTTAATAAAATGTTATATATTTCTGGCCCAGACTTGTCAGTTCATTACTAGATATTTTACAGTTTTTGCTCTTTTGTGAATAGGTCTTTTTCTATGATGTCTTTAAGTTGTGACTGGTATCAAGTTCAGATTATTTTTTTCCATATCTGTTACTTATACTTGTGCCTATTTTCAAAAATTTTTAAACTATTTTCTGGTCAAATATTTTTTATTTCTTCAAATAGACTATTTAGGAAAGTTGTTTTCTTTTCTCTGAGTATATGTCTTCCATTTAGAAGTACCTCTCTGAGCATGACATTCCTGGACTTCCTCTGGCTTCCCATTCACTCATTTGTGTGATAAGTTTGAAGAAAGAAATATGTGTATCTTCTATAAACTGCTTTTTTTCCAGGAGAAAAAAGAAAGGAAGGAAGGAAGGAAGGAAGCAAGCAAGCAAGCAAGCAAGCAAGCCATTCCCTTAATTGCATTTGGCTCTTGGTAAATTTTGGATATAGGCCTTGCCTGCAAGGAAGCCCTGTGGTGGTCTAGCCTGACTTCAAAAAAGTATCCAATTTTTATTTCTGAGTTTCTTTAAAAGGAAAAGCATCTGCTACAATTTTAACCACCATTTTCCAGTACCAGTTCTAGTGATAATGAAGGCTATATATCTTTCTCATCTGTTATACTTCTGTTTCTTTCTAATGTTTTCAGCACTTGGGAGGGGAAAGATGAGTTTTTAATTGAGTGCCCTAGATATCCATTGAAATAGGAATCATTTGTAATTAATTAATGATTATTTTTCCTTATTTTATTTTTTGTCTTATTGCACTGAATATGATTACTAGCAAAATTGTGAAAAGTAGTTTATACTAGAGAGCTTTCTTAATTTGTTCCCGGAACAATTTTGAGGTTAAATCATAAAAATATTATGTTTGCTCTAAGATTCTGGAAGACAGTATTTATCAATATTAGAATGTTTCGTTTTTAAATTTTGCTTATAGAAGTGTGATCATATTGCTATGAATTTATCTCCTTTATTATATTAAGGTGATGATTTTCTTTCATATAATGAGATGTGGGTAAACATTTAGACAGCTTAAATTGTGTGTATACACATACCTCTGCATGTGTAAAAGCAAACCGTTAGGATGAGCTCTCTGAACCCAATTTGTAAATACACATTTCGAAGTTTGGGTAACACTTCCTTAACTAATTATTTTTTTTTTGGTAGAGTTTAAAGATATAGATATAATAAAATAATAATTTTAAAAATTCTTTCCTAGCTCCGTATCTCACTTCCGTGTTCTTCCTTATTTACATATGTCCCTAAAAAAAATGAGTATTCTTTTGAATGCAAGTACTTTATAATTCATACATAAATGTCATTGTAGTTTTCTAGCTTGTAGTCATTCAATATTATTATTTAAATTACCAATTCCATATTGTTATGTATACATCTAATTTGTGGCTTCTATCTTGTGCATGGTAGTCCATGATATACATTTGATGGTGGAGACCTAAGATGTGAGACTTACCAAATATTACCACAATAAACATCTTTCTATTTGTCCTCCTATGCAGTGTGAGAAATTGCTTCTGGATATAAACCTAGGATTGGAATTGCTATAATCAAGTTTATGTGAATATGAACGTGAGTAGAAGGTGCCAGTTTATTTAAAATTTCCTCCAGATCCTACAATCTCACCAATAGAACATGAGCACTCTTGTACCTGTACTCTTCTGTCAACACCTGGCACTATACAGTTTCTTAATGATTGTGACTCTAGTAGTCTAAAATGCCTTTTACATCATAACTTCAAAACTTAAATTTCATACCTTTGATTCCTAAGCATTTTAAACATTTCTTCAAAATCATGTTAACATTTGTTTCTTCTCTTGCAGATTGCTTTCCTTACATAAATTAGAATGTTCTTATCTCTTGCACATGTTTCTGTTGGGGTTGATGTCTCTTCTTTTTTCAATATAGTGTAAGTAGTAGCACCTTGAAAATTTTTAAAATTGTACTTGTCTCTCTCCTTTTGTCATCTTCTCTTACTTTGTTAGTGGATTCTTTGCAAAACAGAAATCCTAAGTTTTTATATAATCAATTCATCATTTTGTGTCATATAATCTGGGTTTGGTATCTTGGTTAAGAACATTTTCCTACCCTGAGTTACATTAATAAAATAAATAATGTGGAAGTACAGTGATAAGATATTATTATCTATTTTAACTGATTGTAAACTTTGATTAAGTATTTGGTAAGATAATTTATTTTTGCCTGAACACTTCTCTTTAATATCCCATATTTAGTGTGTATCTCTGTCTTTCTGTCTTTCTTTAGAAGTTATAAAATACTAATTCCAGAAATAACTAAGAGTTTAATAACATGATTATAACAAAGTACATTAGAAATATGAGAAACATGAATCATAATGGTATTCCAAGGAAGAATAAGGTTCTATAACCACTCACTCTGGCTCCCTGGTATTTCACTGACTCGTCCCTTGCTCATTTCCTTTGTACATACTAGTTTCCAGTAACACTGTCCTCATTTTCTCAGACACATCACTAGCTTCTGCTTTGGGGCCTGGGCCTTGCATGGCTCTGGCTAGAAGGTTCATCTTTCAGATTCAAACACAATTTACTCTCCCACTCCCTTTAGGTCATTTTTCAAATTTCACTTTCACTGGCATGCTTTCCTGTAACAGCTCCCAACATACCTTCTCTTCTTCCTTGCTTTACTTTGCTCCTCATGACATGTCATTCTGTAATCAGTAATATTTAAATTACATATGGCATTTACTGTCTCCCCAACTAGAAAATAAACTCCATGAAGGCAAAGATTTGTTACACTCTTTACTCCTGTTTTCTTATCATATGGAACAGTAACTGAAAGGGTGATCTCTTAAATACTTATTAGCTGAATGAATATGTCAATCAGTAAATCCAAGTTAGTAAAGATTCAATTATCCCTTTTTAATCTAGGAACTATCAGGTGTGATTGAAAGCTATTGGCAACCTTCAAGTATTCCACAAGGAAAACAAGACAAAACAAAGCAAAAACAAACAATAAAACCTTTCTTGGTCATCCTGACCAGCCCTTTTGTAATTTAGCAACAATTCTAAACATTTCTAAATATAGAAACGACATTAAAAAAAATAAAAGATCAGAGATTGCTAATAATGGAAATAAATAATTATTCCCATAAGGCTTCTAAAAGCATAGGAGATCAGGAACAGATATCTATTTAAATTGAATAGGACTTCCAAATTTGTATTTAAAATCTTTCTGTTTACCAAGTAGTGTATACCTACACGACATATACTTAAATTCTCATCTGTGCCTAAAATGTTATAGATGTGTGAAATGAAGTAAATCTGTTCTCATGAACCTTATTTTCCAGTAGGGGATATAGATAACAAACAATAGAAATGACTAAAATAATACCAAATAATATGAGCTCTATTTTTCTGGACTAAAAGTAATGCAAAATGTACTAAATAACAGATAAATATTTTTTCTCCAAAAACTAGGACAAATTTAGCAAACATTTTTTCTCCTAAGATTTCATTAATTTCATAAAATATGGCAATGTGTTTATTAGCATACTGTGAAACATTACCATAGATGATTATAATTAAACTACACTTATCAAAATAATGAATAAAGCATATTTTGTGGTACAGCAGTGTTGATGTTTTTCATATTTATTCGTTCACTAACTAATCTGCCAAATTCAGTAATCTCTAGTGAGTCTCCCAGTTAATAGTGTAAATTACTGAGGGGCTACTCTGGTAATAAATAATAATAGCAATTCTGGGAAACAAAGCATTAGCAGTTTAATGTCCGAACATATTTTGGTAGATACTATAAATTAAGAACACAATGAAACATTTTTCATTCAATTAGAATATGTTTCCAGAGGGTCATAATGCAATTTAAAAGGCTGCTTATAATGGGTATATCAAAGCACCTGAATTTTAATTCTATCAAAATGTTTTCAAGATGTTCTAAAGAAGAGGATTACCTACATAATATATCATACAAAAGAGAAACTACAACACGAAAACATCTCTAAATCTAAGATGTCTAAAATCTCTTTGATTAATTCATTCATGTCCTTAGGTTCTGAAACTGGAAGCTACAATGCCTAAGTTCCAGTATTTAGGGGCCAAGAATAACAACAAAATCTAGACAGTATATTAATTAAATTAATTAACTAATTAATTAAACAAATATCAGTTGAGCAACTCTTGTGCATCTGGTACTCTTCCGGACAATGAAGGTATAATCCTGAGCAAAACAGAACAAATTCTTTGCTTATATTGTGTTTTCAGTTGAATTTGGAGAGAGAGACAAATAAATTAGATACATAAGTAAAAGCACAGAGTCTACAGTGCTAGTTAGGTTTCTAAATCTACCCTTCTTCTTCCTGAGCATATGTCTACCCTGCATTTCCAGTTTTCTCTTGCAGTTAGGTGTCACTGTGTAACACATTCCTCAAGAATGAAGGGTAAGAAGAAGAACTTGTCTTTCTTTCAAGCCTAATCAGAAAAACCTGGAAATGGGTATCCTTGTGACTTGAGAGGAGATTGGGAAATGCACTTGTTCCAGGCTGGCATTTACACACCAAGGGGAAATGTTGTGGAGCCACTAGAAGTCTTGATACAGGAATTAGGTATGAAAAAATTCCTGGTGCTACACACTGTTTAAAGGTGAGTCTTGAAAATAATTTGAAATGATCCAGGTGAACAAGAGTTGAAAGTAAGAGTGGTTTAGGCAAAAGAAAAGGCAAGTAGTCAAGAGAGAGCTTTTCTTTTAGGAAACTCTCAAACCTGCTCTGTATTTCACATACTCAACAAAACTAAATAATAATGATAATGATAATAATAATAATAATAATAATAAAGCAGGGCTCAGAAAATGTGTAAGATTTAGAAAAATAAATTTGAGAGTTATCACAACATAGGTAATTTGGAATTCAGGAATGCTGATTAGATTACCAACTAGAATGTGTAGAGAAAGATGTGGGAATGTATTTACATGTGGCCTGAAGAAGAGGAGTAGAAAAGAGAAAGAGGAATCTGAGTTGGGAAAAAAAGAGAGAGAGAATACTCATCGTAAGGATACTTAGTATTACCATACTTAATATTAGAAGAATCATCAGAGATATCTTAATACCAGGAAGGAAAAACTTGATCAGGAATAGGGAAAGTTGAGTTAAATTCAATGGGAGAATGTCACTGAACCTCTCTTTGAGGCATTTACTGGTAAAGGCTAGCAGAATATGCCACCCCAAATATGACTCTGGGATTTCAGAACATGCCACCCAAAAAGTGCTTCTTTGGCATATTGATTATTTTGAGCTGTAGGCACTTGAAAAACAACAAATGGAAGGAGGGGCTTTCTCTGAATTCCCTCTTATTTCCCTAAAATAGACCCAACAAAAAGAAATCAATTGTTATAATCCTCTTCTGAGGACTTTGTCGATTGGGGTAAATTGATTCTTATCACAAAAGAGGGACAGAAATTGACATCACACACACATAGATGTGCCACAAACTGTCATACTTTCCACCTATTTTTCCAATAGACCCTTCATCTTTCCTAAAAATTATTCTTTCCTAAGAAGCCTACATCCCTTCCCCCTTTTCCCCCATTAAGATGGTAGTTATCCTGAGAAGTTACTCATTTTTCCCTATGTATTTCCCATATATACATGAGAGATACATGTTAATAAATGTATTTATTTTTTTCTTATGTCTTTTCCTACTGGGGTCTCACCCAGGAACTCAAAAATATAGAAGGAAAAATATTTTTCCTCCTCTGTAGTGGAACTTCTGAAGCTTTACTTTCCATGGAATATTGATTAAAAAATAAAATTAAAAAAAAGATTAAAAGGCACTAAAGAGAAGGTGTGTGGTGAAACTGAATGTGGGTATTGGTCCATAAGAAGGCCTCTAGAATCAGACTGTGGTTGAAATCCCAGCACCAGCACCACCAAAAAATGGTATTTTAGAATGAATAAATACTTACCTTCTCTATGCCTCAGTGTCCAGCACATAGATTAGCCATAATAGGATCCATTTCAAAGATTTATAACAAAGATTAAATTGAATGATAAGTTAAATGATCTAAATTTCAAAATGTAAAAGTGCTAAGAATAATCCTAGGTTCATAGCAAATACTCAATATAAGGAGGGCACTTGATGTGATGAGCACTGGGTGTTATACTCAACTAATGAATCATTGAATATTACATCAAAAATTAATGATGTACTATATGTTGGCTAATTGAATTTAAATTAAAAAAGGAAATACTCAATACAGGTTAGCTATTAGTTTACTAATGCACAATTTTTGTTAGAAATTTTGACAACAGAAGAAGGAAAAGTATTAAAAGAGTAGTTCAAGAGGGCAATAAGTTGATGAGAATTTTGTTTTTTTTAGAGTGGGTTGAGTAAGGATATGTTTAAAATTTGTGGGACAAATGGACTTATTAAGTGAATGAGAGTAAATGATAGCGATAGTTATGATGCCTGACATGGATGTAAGTCTTCAAAGGAAAAGAGGTCTAGAGGTCTTGAAAATACCTGGCAAACAGATACTACACATAGAAGGTGAAATAGTGTCTAAAAAATTAGCAGAAAAAAGAAACAAATAAAAAATTAACAGAAATCTGCTTTCTTGTTTTTCTCCTCTCTTTTAACAGAAAGAAACATTCAAATCAAGTTAGTGAATAAAGAGAAAAAATAAATACAGGAAGAGGTAAAGAAAGAAAATAAAAATTTAAAGAGTAATGAGTGGTTAGATTATCACAAAAGAGGGACAGAAATTGACATCAATAGATGTCAGTGGTTCAGTCAGTAGAGCATCTAACTCTTGATCTCAGATCATGTTCTCAGGGTTGTGAGTTCAAGCTCCGCATTAGGCAAGGAGCATACTTAAAAAAAAAAAAAGTTTAAAGAGTAAGAAACTCTAACAGACTTCATAATTTTTTTCCAAGACCCTCTGACCTTCTTACTCTCAGTTCCTCACATTACATTTTGGAGGCTTTTTTGATTTAGAGATTAATGAGGACAGTGGCTAACACGTGGTATGAGAAATGTCTTTGGGTATTTTGAGAATGTACTATTCTACTTTATTATAATGATTGCTTTTTCTAATAACACAGGGGCCTTGACTGTATAATTCCCCTTGTCTTACTTTGGGTGACTCCATGTTCAGACCAAGTCTGCTCATCTCACATTATATTCAATTATGACTAGGAATCTCTTGTGGCGTGGGGGGGGAGGATTGTTTATTAATTATAGGTCATGCATTGTTCTTTAAATGTTTGCAGTCAATTTTGAAATAGAGCTTTAATAGCTTGTTAATTTTCTTAGACCCTTGCTTTTTACACATAAGGAAATAGGATTCTGAAGAGCAGTGTCACCACTTTTTATTGCCTTTAGAAATATCCCTTTATCATTCCCCAATCTGCATTCCCCCTTTTCTTGATACTACATGTCAATAAGATGAATATGATTCAAAGCATGAATATATATGACCCATCTTTTAGCACTAAATGATAAAAATATCAAGTTCAAGATTTTAGAAGACCTGATAATAACATTCTCTGCCATGCAAGAATTATATATAAAGAATAAGTGAAGTATATTTAGCTGACCCTGAACAATATACGGGTTAGGGGCACCAAACACCTACACTGCTGAATATCTGCATATAACTTATGACTCCCCAGAAACTTAACTACTGATAGCTAATGTCAACCAGAAGCACTTCCAATAACATAAACAGTTGGGATGCCCAGGTAGCTCAGTCGGTTGAACGTCTGCCTTTGGCTCAGGTCACATAAACAGTTGGGATGCCCGGGTAGCTCAGTTGGTTGAACGTCTGCCTTTGACTCAGGTCATGATCCCAGGTACCTGGGATGGAGTCCCGCATTGGGCTCCTTGTTCGGTGAGGAGCCTGCTTCTCCCTCTACCTGCTGCTCTCCCCTGCTTGTGTTCTCTCTCTCTTTCTGACAAATAAATAAAATCTTTAAAAAATAAAAATAAAACAATAAACAGTTGATTAACACATATTTTGTATATTATGCATATTATATACTGTATTATTATAATAAAATAAGCAGAGAAAAAATTATTATATATATGCTTTTAGGAAGGAATAATGTTTTTAATGTTTAAGAAAAATAAAAATACCAAAGAACAATGAAGAAAACCACACCAATGTTCAT
This sequence comes from Callorhinus ursinus, assembly GCF_003265705.2. Taxonomy (NCBI): domain Eukaryota; kingdom Metazoa; phylum Chordata; class Mammalia; order Carnivora; family Otariidae; genus Callorhinus; species Callorhinus ursinus. The sequence goes on along the minus strand of NW_027397066.1, from coordinate 25,851,466 downwards.
AGTATAAGAATAAATACATGGAAAATAATTAAAGACAGAAAAAGCACTAGAAATAGTGTTATGGAAAGTCTTACATGATATACTAAAACCATGAATTAGTACACATGTGAACTTTTCTTTCTCCACATTATTTTCTCATATTCTTTCTTTCAGTCACAATGTCAGTTCTTTAGGTTAGGCCCTTGTTATTTCATGCCGGAATTGTTTAAATAACCTTCTTATTCAGTCTCTAGGACTTCAAGCTCTTCCCATCAGCTAGGTCTTGAACATTATCACCAGATTTATATTCCTAATGCAATTTTTATCTTATGTGTTGGTTCACAAACCACTTGGTAGCATCCTGAGTTAAATCTGAAACCACTCCCCACACATGGAGGGCAAAAAGAGATGGAAGAAAGAGGCAGACCATTCCAGACTGATAGGTGGCAGTTTTAAAAAGCGAGGGAACTTCTTTATGAGGCTTGCCTTGGGTGGCCTCAAGATGAATAGATAGATGTCCACACCCACCCACCAGAATATTAGAGGTTTATATAAAGGACTTACCTGAGTTCAGTGATATATACCATCCAGATGGTCTCAGCTCTACATTACTATCCCAAGGCATCATATTTGGGAGCAGATTTTGGGAATAGGGAAAACAAGTGGACCCCACATTCTAAGGATAGAGGAGGGGGTGAGGAGCCACTGATTGCTCAGGTCCAACTCAGAGGTCAACTGGCAGCCACATCCTCTCAATGATTGTCCAACACTTTCATTACCTCAATAGTGTTTTTCAACAATTTGGTCACTAGTTTAATCATCCATCCAGCTGACTGTATATTAAGCAGAACTAAGACCTGATGCTTGATATTTAAAGTAAAAAAGGATATAATTTCCTTTGAGGAAATTACAAGGTAGCAGCTCTTTCCTCCTCTAGGATCAAGTCCAATTTATCTCACTCATATTTAAGCAAGCCTTCTTTACCTAAATTTTAGCACTAGCATGTTTATTTACATCAATCATCTGTACTCTGGAAATTCTTTTCCCTAGTCTACCTCTAATTCATCCTGCCATTTCTTTTGCCTTAAATTCCCCCTCTCTCCATTTACTGAAACATTAACCTTTAAGAAGAAGCTCAAGTGCCACTTTTGCTTTCAAACCTTCCCTGATGGTAATATTCTGAATCACTTCAAAATAATAGCAACACCAATAAATAGCTCATAATTATATGGGATTACTGTGTATATAATACTGCACTAAGAGCTTTATATGGATTATCTTTTTAATACTTGGAAAAACTCATTTATTCATTCAACAAATATTTGTTGAGCACTTACTCTGTAAACTGATCTGAAGCTAGGATGATGTGTAGACATTATAGTGAATCAAATAAAACCACTGTGCTTATTGAGTATTCCAGACCAGGGACACAAACGAGCAAATATCAAGTGACATAATTCTTGATACTGATAAAACTCTCCAGAAAATAAAAAGAGCAAGATGTAGGAATAATTAATATAATCGTTATTCTGCTTTTTGTCTAAACAACTAAGGTGTGTGTGTGTGTGTAAATTATTTTACATAAAAGTAATTTGCGGTTTTAATTATACACATTGACTACTTCTATTCTCCTAGACTTAAATTATTTGAGATGAGAATTCACATTTTCGAGTTAATTATCTTTCTTTCCTTCATGTAGCCTAGGCTAGTATTTTGTCCTAAATAAACCTAAACAGAAAATTAATAAATAACTTTATTTTTTTACAACTGTAATACCAAGGGAAAATATGGTAAGGCACATGGAAAAGACATTTCCATTTTGTTTTGTAGCATGTTTTCTTTACATAAAAATGTAAATACTTTTTCACATCCATATGATGATCATTACTGAAAAGAAATATCCTATGGTATGCAAAAAATGAGATGCATTTAACCAATTTCTGTTTGTCTTAGGTTCTGTAATTTGTAGCAAAATATGAAACAGCTATAAGTCTTTAATGTACAGTATATTTAGCCAATATATGTGTTGAAATTTCAAAAAGGTAAGTGGAGATTTCAAACAATTACATCATCGATTGACCAAGAGATAAATTATTTGAGTTCAATACACATAAACTTAAAACATATGTTGTCACCTTTTGAATGTGCTTACATGCAGCTTAATTTTTACTTTAGTTTAAAATTTATATTTCCTCCCCATCTTCAGTAATAAAGAATTATAACTTAGCTTATCAGAAAAATTATACAAATATGCTTGGTCCTTTGCTGCTTTATGACTATTAAGATTTGCTTTGCAATAGCAGATTATAAGCAAACTTTCATTTATTAAACTAAGTAAAAGCCCTAAATAATTTTCAAAAGACTTCTGGGTTTCTCTCTCGCTCTAATTCTTTTTTTCTATCCTTTAGTTTAGCTAATTGTCGTTTTTCTAAATATGGATTTTCTCAATGTTTGAATGGGAATCTCCCACAGTTTCTTTATAATTTTTAACTATGTAGCAACAACATATTGACATTGGAAATGCCAGAGTTGTGCTCTTAAATTTTAATACCATTATATCCTTAAACTAAGACCCAGGGCAATTCTATTGTAATGTTTAAAATAATATAACTGTTGTTAAGTAGTGAGTCAAAATTTTAATATTATTATTTTTTTTTTTTTTTTTTTTTTTTAAATATTTTATTTATTTATTTGACAGAGAGACAGCGAGAGAGGGAACACAAGCAGGGGGAGTGGGAGAGGGAGAAGCAGGCTTCCCGCCGAGCAGGGAGCCCGATGCGGGGCTCGATCCCAGGACCCTGGGATCATGACCCGAGCCGAAGGCAGACGCCCAACGACTGAGCCACCCAGGTGCCCCAAAATTTTAATATTATTTTAATGATAATCATATAGGCATATAGGGGAAATTTCTTGCAACATTAAACAATGTCATGATCGTCTTCTTTTAAATTGCTAGGTAGATTATCATTTTTTGTTTATTACTACTTAGTCTTTGTGATTTATTTTAAATTTTCAAGCTGATTCTTCTGAATGAGTATATAAATATATATACATAAGAATTTCATAAAACATGATATCTTGCTTTTGTTTCCCTAATAGATAAGATGAATATGCAGTTATAATATCTTTTGATCTCATAGTTATTTAATATTAAATTTGCCAGAGTAAATAAATCTCCATGTCTGTAGGATCTAGCAAGAGCTTTGAATTCTCTGTGGTGATCATAGAGGGAGACTCCAAAGTGCATTTTTGGTTTTGCTGTGGTGCTTCTGATCTCTTTGACCTTGGAAATGATGGGGGAAGAAGATGATGAGAAAAATAATTCTGTAAAAAAAAATCAGAGATGGAAAAATGGTCTTATATCTCTGTCAAATGTTAAAGAAAAAATTCAAATACACTTAGTACATTCAAGATCTTCCATTTAAAATTATTTCTGCACAGAACTGTTAACTGATATTTATAACAAATAAGTGAATCATAAAGAAATCAGCAACAACAATACAAACTTACTGTTTATTGACAACTGACTGTATAAGGCAGTATGCTAAGCATTTAAAGTCAGATATTAATTCTTATGCCACCTCAATACTGAAGGATCTATGATTTTCTATATTTTACAGAAGAGAAGATAAAAGCTCAAGAAAGGTTAGCTGTTTTGCCAAGTTTCACACAGCTAAGAGGTAAATCCACACATAATGCCTAATCTTGTACCTTGAAAAATTGAACATACATATTTATATGTATTTTCAACAACTGCATCCTTCCTTCCAATAGTTGCCTTACACTTTCTCCAGGTTATGGACATTCTGATTTAGACCCCCATTTGTATCTTTAGTATTTTCTCCAGTCATTTAACTGGGTATTCTACTTTAATAGAACACTTATGTTCAATTCCATTTATTGCTTCTTTAGGTTTCGCAGATCTTAGCCCGGCTTACCATTGGTCAGAAAGGATCCCTCACCTGGGCAGTCGCTCTGCATCCCTGAACCCTGTTCTTACTTTTCCTCAGAACACCCTGATGTTCCAGAATCAGTCCTCCACTGAAGTTAACTATTTGCCTTTCAATATGAGGTGGTTCCTATTTTGATTACCAATACTTCCATACAGTCCCCTCTTCCTCCCAATCAACATGGCTATTTTGTATCATTTTCTCTTAAAGTATAAACACAAAGCAGGACAAGCTCCTATAGTGAACTCTCCTTTATATGTGAATACTATTTGAAAATGTCTGTTTAGTGTTTTATTGCTAAGTATTTACACTCATTAAAATGACTAAAATTTTGTTAACTTTTCTCTCCAATGTCTAGATGTATGAAGAATGTTATCTTTCTTCATATCCTGTCTAGTACAAAATCTTTTTACTTTTTTGTTCGGTCTCCAAAGAAGCCCCATTTTGAATAAAAGAATATTCATTCAATTCATTCATTTGACACATTTAAAAAGCATCTTCTGTCACTTCAGGTTGTTAGAGTTCCATCTTGTTCATGTTCACTCAATGACCTCTCTTGGGGCTATGTGTTCCAGGCCCTTTGGAGATTAATATACATACCTTAGAAGTGTCCTCCAAGCCTGAGACAAAGGGAAGCTTGCTTTGGCCTCCAGTGAATCTGTTAGAGATAATATAGTCTTTCCCATTCTTGAAGTGCAGATGGCACCACAAAAGGTCTGTTAAATATTAGCTGTCAAGTAGGTGCATACGAATTCTTTGATCTCACTACAATGACCTTCTGTGCATCCTCTCACTCTATAAAATCTGGGGACTAAGGTCCAGACTTTGTAACTCCATAGGTGGATCATCATCCCCCTGATGCCCTCATTAGTAATTCACCTTGAATAAAAATCTGTGCAAACTGTATAGAGTGACTTCCTTTGTTTGTCAGTCTCAAACTGCCTTCTCAGTTTGGAGGACATTTTACTGTCCCTTCTCCACCTTCTAACATAGAATTTAAATTATAAGGTATAGTCTATTTCTGGGCTCTCTATTCTGTTCCACTGATCTATGTGTCTGTTTTTGTGCCAGTACCATACTGTCTTGATGATGACAGCTTTGTGATAGAGCTACACTGTTGGTGGGAATGCAAGCTGGTGCAGCCACTCTGGAAAACAGTATGGAGGTTCCTCAAAAAGTTGAAAATAGAGCTACCATATGACCCAGCAATTGCACTACTGGGTATTTACACCAAAGATACAAATGTAGGAATCCGAAGGGGTATATGCACCCCGATGTTTATAGCAGCAATGTCCACAATAGCCAAACTGTGGAAAGAGCCAAGATGTCCATCGACAGATGAATGGATAAAGAAGATGTGGTATATATATACCATGGAATATTATGCAGCCATCTAAAGTAATGAAATCCTGTCATTTGCAACAATGTGGATGGAACTCGAGGGTGTTATGCTGAGCGAAATAAGTCAATCAGGGAAATACATGTATCATATGACCTCACTGATATGAGGAATTCTTAATCTCAGCAAACAAACTGAAAGTTGCTGGAGTGGTGGGGGGTGGGAGGGATGGGGTGGCTGGGTGATCGACATTGGGGAGAGTATGTGCTATGGTGAGCGCTGTGAATTGTGCAAGACTGTTGAATCACAGATCTGTACCTCTGAAACAAATAATACATTATATGTGAAAAAAAAAAAAGAAGAAGAAGATAGCAGGAGGGGAAGAATGAAGCGGGGGAAATCGGAGGAGGAGAGGAATCATGAGAAAAGATGGACTCTGAAAAATGAACTGCAGGTTCTAGAGGGGAGGGGGGTAGAAGGATGGGTTAGCCTAGTGATGGGTATTAAAGAGGGCATGTTCTGCATAGAGCACTGGGTGTTATATGCAAACAGTGAATCATGGAACACTACATCAAAAACAAATGATGTAATGTGTGGTGATTAACATAACATAATAATAAAAAAATAAATTATAAGGTAGACACGTTTCATAAATATAATAAGGGGGCTATTAGGTATTATCCTAAACATTATGGAAAAAACATAGGTAAAACAGCTTAATGTTTAGGATGTCATATCATAGAAATGAGAATGAACAATATCCAGGAAAGTTAGGGTGATCAAGAGTATGGATTCTGTCACAAAGAAGCTCTTTAACTTTGGAAACGTATTTAATCTTTCTGTGCCTAAGTTTAGTCAGTTATAAAGTAGAACCAATAATAGCTCTTATTTTATAATATTGTTTTTAGAACAAATGCATTAACAAATGTAAAGAGCTTAGAGTACTGTGAGTCATTATATGCCCTTGATAATTGTCAGCTATAATGATGAGGACTAGTATGCAGGAAAGCAAAAGATTTATGCAGGAGAAACCTCACAGGAAAAGCACAAATATAGAAAAGTTTAGAATACACACAGGGAAAGAGAAGTTACTTTGGTTGGTAGGATTTGGAAGAGCAATAAACTATGGGAAAAAAATGAAGCTAGAAAGATATGCAGGGACCAAAGTTGAGGGACTATTTACTGGGCATAATAATTTTATGATATAAGTTATAGGATGAAGTTATTGAAAGATTTTATGCAGCAGAATATTATGGCCAAATGCACATCTTAGAAACACAAATCTAGTAAGAAGTATATAAAATGGATTGGAGAGAAAAATTTGAAGTAAGAGCAGATGACAAAAATGAAAACATGACAGAGATGATTAGGTAAACTTGGAACTTGGTATTTTTAGGATGTGAAAAGATAAAATTTGTTATGTAAAATGTGTAACTCCTGGGACCATTTTAAGTATTAAGGGCTTAGTTCAGAGTTAACAGTCAATTTATGTTAGCTTATAATTATTATTGTGATGTCTGATACGTTTAAACAAGAATTACTAAATGTTATGACTTAAATGACTCTGGCAATGAATGATAAATTGACAAAATGGCAGAGTGAGTTTGGAACAAGAGATGATGACTTAATTTTAGACACATTGTATATGAGATTTCCATGGGATCTGCACAAACATATGTGTGCAGAAATCATATGAAAAAAGACATTAAGAGTTCAAATGAGAAGCCCAGGTATGTGCAATGGAAAGTGGAGTTGGATCCATGGCAACCAACAATATATGGGGTAGAGGTGCAGCACTGGGAATAAATGAGTTCACTTAAGGAGACAGATACAAATAAGAAGAGGATAAAGAAAAGAGTAAGAACATAACCTTCATGTTCACTAATTTTTTCTTGGTGTATGGATGAAGATCAGCTAGGGAGTGAATGGTCAAGGAGGTATGAGGAGAACTAACAGTTAGTGTCTTTGAAAGAATTCATTAATCATTAACACTAAGTGATTACTAATATGCTAGCTGGTATATGTACTTCATAAGTATTAACTTTTTTAATAATAAAAAAAACCTCTTGTGTAGGTCCTATTATTTAATCTTTTTTACAGAGAATAAAACTCAATGCACAGATGGGATAAGTAAAGTGCCCAAGATGGGAAAAATTCAGGAAGGGCAGTCATCACAGTTTGCAATACCCTTAGACCAGTACTGACAATGGCCCATTGGCTTTGGCAATTAGAAGGTGTGGTGGTCCTACTGCAGAATGATTGTAGCAGTGAGGTAAGGGTTGAAGTCAAATTGCAATATGGTAGGAAGTGATAGGTCAATCAATAGAGAAGACAGTACAAATAGTAGTTTAGTAATTTAGACAAATAGTTTGTCTAAAATTTATCACATCGTTTTCTTTAAGCAAAGGTGAGTGCACATAGCTATTATCAGAATAAACTACATTTGCTCCCTGATCATTTGAGGATGTGGATTGTACATATGAGATTACTTTCCACAAACATAATTTTACCATTCTGGCTCTTCTTTTTTTTTTTCTAGACCAGCTGACTGTAGTGTCTAGAAATTACCCTTCAACAAACTTGAAATTGCCTAAAATGTTTCAATAATTGAGTTTGATGAACCCCAAAATAATTGGATTTTGTTGAGTTTAATATGGGCAAAGTATTATGCCTAATTCTTCATAGGGAATATTTCATTAATCCTCACAAAAGTATAATTTAACATTATCCATTTTTCTGATGAAAAACCTGAGACCTAAAAGATGCCTAAGGTCACAGACCAGAAAACAATAGATTTGCTAATTAATCCAAGGGCAAACTCATTCCAAGGCCTGTGTGCTACTTCTCGCTAACCAAAATCTCAAGACACAACTTATTTTTCCTCATTAACGATTCCAACTGGTGACAGAATCTTAGAGACAGTGAGCTTTAATAGTTATATATATGACTTAGTTTAATGAGTCAATGATAAATTTTGCATCTCCTAATTTTATTTGATCTTATATTCTTGTATTTGACAAGTTTTAAAAGGATGATTATTATTGCATGCACTTCCAGGTTCCTTCTGGTTATGTACGAAGTAAACTTATTTCCAAAATAAAACAATGACACCTGGTTTTGAAACAAAAAATGTATTTGAAAGAAATTCTAAGATTATTTTGCTGTAACAGGTTTGCAATGGATTTCTATTTTTCTAAAAGATTTTATTGATTTATCTGTTTTAGAGAGAGAGAGAGCATACATGAGCAGAGGGGAAGGGAGAAGTAGCGGGAAAGAATCTCAAGCTGACTCTGTGCTGAGCCTGATCCTGATCTCAGGACCCTAAGATATATCATGGCCTAAGCTAAAATCAAGAGTGGTATGCTTAATCAACTGAGCCGCCCAGGCACCCCTATAAATGAACTTTTAAGTTGCATCTTCCACCTTGTAAAGATTATTTAACTTATTAAATGTTTTCTGTAGGCTTTGACTAGATTTGACTAGGTTAACACTTGAAATAAATTAATGTCACATTTAACTTTAAGCAATATTTTAAAGAAATAAACAATTTTACTTAGGCTGTATATTTTACTAAGTATCGAGCTTTTCCTTGAGTATTTTCCATCCTGGAAAGACAAAAATAATCAATAATTCAAAATACCACTATTTTAGGAAAAATTTATTTGATTTTTAAATTCATTAAATCCATTTTCAATATCAAAATGAAAATACAATATGAAAAAATTAATTTCTACCACAATCTGTATATTGTTTTTAATTTTATCAATAGAGACATATTTGAAAAAGGAAATGTTTCTTTCTTGTGATATTCCAATTACTTAATTGAAAATTGCAAAAGGCTGGAATTTGGGAAACATGTTTGAGGGCATGTCATGTGACCATTTAAAAATTTTGCATCAGTCATATAACCATCTGCCTGCATTTAACATCCATACATTAGGGGAAGTTTGGTTCAAGGTTTATTCTTTTTTTTTTTTTTTTAAGATTTTATTTATTTATTCATGAGAGAGAGAGAGAGAGAGAAGCAGAGGGAGAAGCAGGCTTCCCCACTGAGCAGGGAGCCCAATGCGGGACTCGATCCCAGGAGCCTGGGATCATGACCTGAGCCGAAGGCAGACGCTTAACCATCTGAGCCACCCAGGCGCCTGGTTCAAGGTTTATTCTAATTTAATATTCCAAGGTTGTATGACATTAATATACTCACTTAGTTAAAATGCAACGTACATTTTTATCAGTGTCATAGAAGTTGATATTGGATATGATATAACATGGAGCAGTTGCTATATAAAGTGACTCTTGCTATCATTTTAACTTGTTTGAATATTTTATTTTAGAAATCTTTTTTCAGTCATATTTTTAAAAAGCATACAACTTTTCTTTTTTTTTTTTTAATCTCTGAAGCAAAAGTAGAGTTCCTGTTCTGTTCGCTTAAAACTTTGCAAGGCTTTTTCTTTAATTGGTCCTCAAACTTCAGTGGAAATCAAGTGTCACCTCCTCAAACGAACACTTTGACCCTTCAACTTAATATTGTGTAATTCAAACTATGAGTAAAGTTTTTTAAGGGATTTTTCTCCTTTGACCTTGAATAGTAGTTGTGTGTGTGTGTGTGTGTGTGAGAGAGAGAGAGAAAGAGAGAGGGAGAGAGACAGCGACAGAATTAAGGATTCCTTATTAGATTATGGATACTAAATAAAAATGATTACTTTTATTCTCACAATGTCATACATAGTAGGCTTACAACTATCTCATTAATAAACAACATTTTAATGAATTTAAATACATTTGCTAAATATTATTATCTGTCCACATTTGTAGTAGGGATTTCTAGTAAAATTCCCTATTGAGCTAATCAAAACAAAACAAAACAAAAAACAATAAAACAAAACAAAACAAAACCTTGGCTAGTTGTCTGAATATTTTTTAATAAAGCTGCTGAAGTCCTGCATCTTTCCATTAATAGATTCTAAAATTTTAAAACATTGCCCACTGCTAAGATACTAACTAAATCTTAACTAGCAGGAACTAATGAACCATATCCCAACAAGTGCCAAAATTATGGCGTGATTGTATATTTTCCATGAGGCAAAGACACAGTATCTTTAAGAACTAAATTTTGACTTAGTAAGAATTTAGAAATTGAAACTTTCAGAACATTTCCTATTAGTCTTCAGTAAGGTGTATTATAATGTATCACAAGGGACCAGGGATCATAAGCTGATTTTCACCATGTGTAGTCTTTTTTCCCTTTGTCCTTCACTGCGGCTTATGCTTCTTTTTTTTTTTTTTTCTACCTCTGAAGCACTCCTCAGGGGCTAGTTAAACCAAGATAGAACATTCACCTCCTGACTGTTTCAGTCCTTGAGAAGAAACTAACAGAGTTAAGGAAAAGAAAAAAGATAGAAAAAAAGAAAAGGATTAGAAAAACCAAATTTGAAAAGAAAAATAAGTATTTTAATAAGCATTTAAATTATCAATAATTTAAAGTTACCCATAAACTTTGGCACATATGGTTTCAAACCCAAGTGTGAAAATTAGACATCCATTAGAAGAACATATTCAACTTATCATGTACATTTTTTAGACTTATCATGTAAATTTTTAGTTAGATTCATGTTTCACAGTGTTATTATAAATGTGCTCTTGTATTTCTTTATTCTTAGCAAAAACTCTCTGAATCAATGTCACCAAAGTCCCCATGTTAGAGATATATTTTCTGTAGTAAAAGAAATGAGGGACAATGCTGGTGGTTATATATAAAGGTAAATCACATGTTATTTACCAATTGATAATCAAAAGGATATTATTTACATTAGAATTTGTCCTATGTTGATGTTCTATCTACACAAAGAGAAAGATGTGACACATAGGGACAAAATTGCTCAAGAGAATTCTCCAAGATCATTTCACTACTTTCCTAATTTTGTCTGCTCTAGGCAGAAGAGTCTTGACTAGAGTGTCATGTAGGGTCCAAACCATTCAGGTTTAAATAGATAGAGATGTTTATACATAGTTGTAATACTAAATTAGTAGGCTTGTTTTTTTCTTTCTTTCTCTATTAACAGCTTTTCAAAGACTACCAAAAGAATAATTGGACTGATATTTATAAGAGAAACTATGTGAAGTGTAGTTCCCATACTTTTATATACAAAATATAAAGGATGTACATAAGATTCTCATTTCAGATACTAGTTTTCCTCTCACTTGGTATCTAGTGATAACTGGCAGAGCTAAGGAAATGGTTCTGTTCTAGTTGATAATATTTTCCTTACTTTCCAAATACTGTGACCTGCATTTTTCCCTTAGCTTATTGCTTCAGCACTCAAATTAGCCTGCTTTCGTTTTGTTTATACACTTGCTCAAATAATAGCATTTAGTAAGAGAGTTTTTATTGATTCATAAGAAATGTTTAATTCCCTCCAATATGCTATAGTCATGCCTGAGTCACCTGTATTTTCTCTCTAATTGGAGAACTCAGTGTCTGAATTTGTGTTTTCTTTGGCAATTCTACTTTTTAAGGATCAGCAATTTTCTGTACAGCAGACAGAGAATTTGAAACCTTTTTGATGTTGAGATAATGCTCTATTCAAGGCAATTGAGGCTTATTGTTTAAGTTTCCTTGTAGCTAGTATAGGGAGACTTATATAATCACACGTTAGAATCACTTTCTCCAGAAAATTAAATGAGAAAATATGAAAGTGGACTCTTAGTTGTACAGGGGAAGGAAATTCCTTTTCCCTCAGATTTGTTATCTTTATATCCTTGGCAAAATTATGGTAGATAGCTGACGTCAGAGTCCACTAACAGCCATAAACTTCTTGTCTGTAGCTCTGGGTACTATAAGACACTGAGGAAAATAACCTAAAGGTTTTGATGTTAAGAGATGAGCTTCTAGGGGAGCCTGGGTGTCTCAGTTGATTAAGCCTCTAGCTTCGGCTCAGGTCCTGATCTCAGGGTCCCAGAATCCAGCCCACATCAGGCTCCCTGCTCAGCCTTCCACTACCCCCTGCTTGTGCTCTCTCTCTCAAATAAATAAATAAAATCTTTAAAAAAGTAAATAAAATAAAATAAAGAGATGAGCTTCTAGATTCTAAATTCCAGTTCTATCACTTTTCACTCTGTGTGAGCTTGGACAAATTATCTAAGATTTCCAAGTTCAGTCAAAATCCATTTCAACAGAAAGAAAACACATGTCAACAAATATGAAAGAAAAGTTATGTGGTTAAGAATATGTAGAGAATCAAACTAAGACATTTTTTAAAGGTGCTAGAATCATAGTTTTCTGATTTGATGAGAAGACTGGAGTTTCAGGTATAAAGAACTTGCTATGTGTTGAGGAGAATAGATTATAAATGAACCAATCATTTCATAAATTGCAAAATGATAAAAACTTCCAAAGAAAGGATAAAGCCTATATATAAAAAATAAACATCCCACAAAACTTTCAACTGCAACATGGGTTGCTCAAAAGTAATAAATCAAGGTCTTTATATTTAGGATATAAAAAACAAAACTGAAAAACTTTTAATTTTATATCCAGCTCTCTATTTCACATGTGAGTTCTTAAATGCTCAATACTAAATTTAAAATTGTAACTTATTACAAATATAAATTTAAGGTATTTCAAACACTTATTAACCAAAATTAATGAAGAAACCGGTAAGATGTAAAAATTGGTTCAGGGTGAGTCCAAAAAGCATGTATATATTCAATTACGAATCTGAAATAAATTTGTTTTATAAATGCAAAATTAGATTTCTTTTTGTATTGGAAGGTGATCAACTGCACTTCTAACAGACAAATTTGTTTGTATTTCAATGGAAAATAATAATTTGCATTGCTATTCATTTTCTACATTTTACAAAGTAGTAAAATAACAATGAGAAGCAAAGACTTCATGCATTAATATAATTCTTCTGGGTTGTAGTGATTCAATGAAAAGACACTTTTTAGGCTATGTCAGTCCTTCTCAAGGGTTTAAATTAAATGACATCATTAGACATGGAAAAGATTCTGAATATTTGCTATCTGTGCACATTTTTTAAAATACAAAAATCATAATGGTGAAATACACAGAATTAAAGTAAACATTTTGTAGGTAAATCTGATCTATGGTTAACTTAAGATACTGTGTTGATGAGATACAGGGGAACATTACATACGTTGCCTACTGTTTAACGTTCTTCCACTTTCATTTCTGGTAATAGCACCTCTGTTTGCCCGTAGGGAACATATACCTCAAATTTAGGCAGTGCTTTGATCATGGAATTAATACATTTAGGTATGAGTGTGTTAATTAGAGAAATGCAGTAAATACACATAGTAAATAAATATGTTAAGTAAACAGAAAAATATGATGCACAGCAGCAGACGTAAAAAAGAAGATACCTTAGTTGATTGAATATGTCACAGAGGAAAGAAAACAAGCAAAAAATAGCCAGCAAAACATAAACAAGTCCAAATATAATAGAAACTAAAATATATATAATTAGGTGATATTCTTCTTTTAAAAAAGTGTTTAAATCAAGTAAATAATAATAACATATGCTGTTACAAGAAACACTTAAATTATAATGGCACAGAGTGTTTTAGAAAAGTGAGGGTAGATTATATAAATTATGATTCAGTGATTTAATAGGTTATTATACAGTCATAGAATATAATTTGTGGTAAATCCACCCTTCCAGGTGCACAGACTCAAAAAATTTGGAGGTATCATTGATACACATAGCCAAGTCAACAAAAAATACTATTAGCCCTACCTCAACATGCAGAGAGAACACAATCATTTATCAACATTCTCCCACTACTTTCCTGAACTAACTCACCATCATTTCTCATCTGAATTATTTCAACATCGTCCTAAATTGTTTCCATAATGGCTGATGGTGCTCTTTTTCAAAATAAAGTCAGCTTCTCATATTCCTCTATCCAAACTGAAAAAGTTCTTCATTTCAAACAGTTATAGCCTCAAAAGTCTTTTTGAATTTTCACTTTTCCTCTTGGACTGGAGACATATATTTGGATTTCAAATTTTGGGGCATGAACAATTAAAATAATGAATTTCCCACCAATTAGACTTCATACAACACATTGAAGTTGCTCAGTAAATAATAACTGAATAAAGGAAAGAACAATGAGAGACTACATCTTCTGACATGTTTTTTCTCAAAACAGAGAGACCAGACATGCTAAAGGACACAAGCTATAGTAAATGCAAATAATTCTACCATTAAAATTGATGTAGTAGACATGCAGAGTAATAGTACTCCCCCAAATTAGAAAGCACATATTTTTTTCAAGCACATATGAAAACTTGGCAAAATATAATAGCATAATAATCTTTTTTTAAAGGTTTTATTTATTTATTTGAGAGAGAGACAGAGACAGAGAGAGCACAAGTAGGAGGAGGGGCAGAGAGACAAGCAGACTCCCCTTTGAGCAGAGAACCCGACACAGGACTAAATCCCAAGACCTGAGCTGAAGGCAGATGTTTAACTGACTGAGTCACCCAGGCACCCCAATAACATAATAATCTTTAAAAGAAGTAGCAAATACGTATATTCCAAATAATCAACATCAAATATGTCAAAAATGCAATAAATTTGATTTTTTTTTTGAGGGACAAAAGCAGGAAAGTTTATTAAAGTGAAAGTGTTACAGGATTCCTTCTCCTTTAGTACCTGTAGTTCCTGGTTATGCAGCTTCAAAGAATGAAGAGGTAGACCAGTGATGGGCAGCAAAGTTTACTGAGCAATAATAAATTTTATTTATTTTTTATTTTTTATTTTTATCATGTTTAGTTAGCCAGCATATAGTACATCATAAGTTTTTGATGTACTATTCAATGATTCATTAATTGAGTATAAACCCAGTGCTAATTACAATAAATTTGATTTTAAAATATGTCTTAGTCCCCTAATACTTGGAAAAAATAATATTGCCTTTATTTACAGACGACAAAAAATTATTATGTTACTATGAAAAAATTACCAAATAATCTGAGTGATAAAGAAAATGTAAATATTGGGGCGCCTGGGTGGCTCAGTTGGTTAAGCGACAGCCTTCGGCTCAGGTCATGATCCTGGAGTCCTGGGATCGAGTCCCGCATCGGGCTCCCTGCTCAGGGGGAAGTCTGCTTCTCCCTCTGACCCTCTTCCCTCTCATGCTCTCTGCTTCTCATTCTCTCTCTCTCAAATAAATAAAATCTTTAAAAAATGTAAGTATTAAAAATTATTAGATATACCCAAAATGCTTCCTAAAGATAATTATATAAATATATGATTTATATTATTTAAAATAACCAAGCAAAAATATAAAACTGGAACCACAGATTGGAAAACAAATAAAGTAAAATAAAATAAAATTCAGATTAGAATAGAAATTAATAAAAGTGATATTCTAAATGAAGATCTCATTCTTAGAAAAGATTGATGAAGTGGATGAATATCTGACAAAACTTACCACAAACAAAATTGAGGGGACACACGCACACACACATACACATATATAATTATTAAAAACAATAAAATGTGTATAATAAAAAATAAGAAACTTTAATATCATCAAAGAACACTGAAAAAATTCATGGCAAAACATTTTTTAAGCTTAAATGAAACATATATTTTTTTAAAAAACAAACATAAACTGTCATAATTGGCTAAAGAAGAGGCATTAATGGCTATTATCAAAAAGACAAGGGATAAATGGTGGCAGGGGGATGAGGAAGAAAGGGAATCCTTGCATATTGTTGGTGGAAATATAGATATACCCAGTATAGAAAACAGTATGGAGAGTCCTCAAAAAATTAAAAATGTACCTACCATATGATCTAAAACTCCCAGTTTATGGTATATATCTGAAAGAAATAAAAATAACACCACTATCTTGAAGAGAGATCTGGACTCTTAAGTTAATTGCAGCATTATTCACAATAGCTAAGACATGGAAACAACTTGTATCCATCATCAGATGATGGGTAAAGAAACTGTGGAAACTGTATGTTACACACATACAGATGTATAGAGATATAAATATTCATATTTATATATGACTGGGTATATGTGGGAATATATATATTTATATATATGATATCATGTATTTAGATATGTGGAATGTAAATAAATATCAAACGCATAAAAACAGAGACTAGAATGGTGGTTGCCAGGGGCTAAGGAGGAGGAAAATGGGGAGATATTGGTTAAAGGGTACAAACTTTCAGTTATAAGATGAATAAATTCTGGGGATCTAATGTATAGCATGGTGACTATGGTTAATAATACTGTATTAATTGCTTGCAAGTTGCTATGAGAATAGAGTTTTAATGGTCTCACTATGACAACAACAAAATGGTAATTGTGTGAGGTAAAGGATATGCTGTGGTAAATATTTCACAATACATATATGCATCAATCATCACATTAAGCACTTTAAACTTACACAACGTTATATACCTTAACATAGTTGAAAAAAAGAGAAACATAGGTAAGTTTTGCAAGCAATATTCATTGAAAAAGAAAATTGAAAATGACAATTATAAATTTTGTAAATTTTAAAACCACATAAACAAAGCAATACTAATATTTACAGATGCACACATTTACCTTTAAAAATATACCTGAGAAAGATATAGAGCAGCTACACCACCAGAAGTGATGATATTTGGGCAGGGACAGAAAGGTATGAGACCACAGAGATGAAATGGGGCTTGGGACACCAACTGCATAATTAAAATATGAGTCTTTTAAAAAAAAGGTGAAATTAATCTTGCCACATGCTAATTTTAAAATACAGAGAGAGAAAACTCAAAATGGATGAAAGACCTAAGTGTGAGAAAGGAATCCATCAAAATCCTAGAAGAGAATATAGGCAGCAATTTCTTCAACTTCAGCCACAGCAACTTCTTGCTAAATATGTCTCCAAGGGCAAGGGAAACAAAAACAAAAATAAACTATTGGGATTGGGATAAAAAGCTTCTGCACAGCAAAAGAAACACTCAACAAAACTAAAAGGTAACCTATGGAAAGGGAGAAGATATTTGCAAATGTCATATCAGATAGAGGGCTAATATCTAAGATCTATAAAGAACTTAATCAAACTCAACACTCAAAGAACAAATAATCCAGTCAAGAAATGGGCAGAAGACATGAACAGACATTTCTCTAAAGAAGACATACAAATGGCCAACAGACACATGAAAAAATGTTCCACATCACTTGGCATCAGGGTATACAAATCAAAATCACAATGAGATACCACCTCACCCCAGTCAGAATGGCTAAAATTAACAAGACAGGAAAAACAAATGTCGGCAAAGATGTGGAGAAAGGGGAACCCTCTTACACTGTTGGTGGGAATGCAAGCTGGTGCAGCCACTCTGGCAAACAGTATGGAGGTTCCTGAAGAAGTTAAAAATAGAGCTACCCTACAACCCAGCAATGGCACTACTAGGTATTTACCCAAAAGATACAAATGTAGTGATCCAAAGGGGCACCTGTACCCCAACGTTCATGGCAGCAATGTCCACAATAGCCAAATAGTAGAAAGAGCCAAGATGTCCATCAACAGATGAATGGATAAAGTTGTGGTATATATATGCAATGGAACATTACTCAGCCATCAGAAAGGAAGAATATCATTTACATTGATGTGGATGGAATAACATGGAAGGTATTATGCTGAGTGAAATAAGCCAATCAGAGGAAGACAATTATCATATGGTTTCATTCATATGTGGGTATAAGAAATAGCCAGAGGTTCATAAGAGGAGGGAGGGAAAACAGAATGGGAAGTCATCAGAGAAGGAGAACCATGAAAGACTCTTAACTATAGGAAACAAACTGAGGGTTGTGGAAGGGGAGGTGGGTGGAGGATGGGGCAACTGGATGATGGGCATTAAGGAGGGCAAGGCACATGATGTGATGAGCACTGGGTGTTATACGGAACTGATAAATTTTTGGACACTCCATCTGAAACTAATGATGTACTGTGCAATTTAAATAAAAAATAAAAAATAGAGAGAGATGCTGAGTGTATGTGTATGTTGTTTTACACTTTAGTTTTCTGTTGGATTGGAATATTTCACATTTAAAAATAAAACATTTAAATGAAACAGTTAAAATTTTGATAAGTAATATGTAACAAGAAGTGGGTTTTAATGCTTATTGCTGCATTTCCTTCCGAGATCTTATGGAAAGCCATTTAGTTGCTCTCCTATTTCCTCACTTGGGAATGGGATCATACCAGTCAAGACTGCAAAAAAAAAAAAGTTACAGGTAGTTGAAAAATCACATTTTATAATGTATGTAGAAGCTTTTGTAACCTGTATATCACAGTCCAGATGTTTTTATGATTATTTGGTTGTTATGAATACAATGATTTCAAGCAGTATTTCATTATATTCTTTTGACCCATTGCCAGGTTGTGTAGAGTTTCGATTCCACAACAGGTGGAATCTGCAAAATCTGGCCTTCAGTATACATATTTTTTTTATTTTATCAAACATATATACCATACACTGTGAATATGTATTTTTTTTCGTGTTATGTATCTTAAGCATGGGGGTGGAGGTGCAGTTTTGAAATTCACCTTCTTACATCACTCTCAGTTGCTGAATGCATACAGTATTTCAAAAGATGTATTTGGTTGATGCAAATTTGTGAAGTGAGTTTAGACTGACAGGTGCACGACATAGGTCAAAATGTTAAGAGATGGAGAGGAATGGCTTAAGAAAGTACAGGGATATCCTTGATATGGGAATACAGCAAAAACAAGCTATTTCTGATTAGTAAGAGAAGATCTCATGGAGAAATTAATCCTCTGTGGTAAGTATTTAAGGGCAGAGTGAACAAGAAGTGCAATTACAGAGTGCATTGTCTGACTTTTACAAACAAGAGGCAAGAAGTCCCTGAGCTGAGTCACACTGAATGGAAGGACACTGGTCAAATGGCTTCTCTACTTGGCTTTCTAAATAGTTTATGACAATTAACTTTGTGTGCTTTGTAATTGGGCCTGATGGCTCTGTAATTACTTTGTCTCAAAAAACACTAAAATTGTGAATAGGTTTTATTTTTTCATTTGTGTTTTTCTTGCCAGTTCCTCCTTTGGGACATGTAGCTGAAGCAATTTCATGACAATGTGTTTGTGGGAGAAGACTGTGTCCAGTGATTTTTATCTTTCTTATTTGTGTTTTACTCAGCTTTGCTGCATAGGCATTATACTTCATATTCCAATTCCCCAGGAAGACAGTAATGTCTTTACTGAATTTACCTTTTGTTACCTAGCTATTGGAGATTAATTTTGAGGGAATCTGATGTCAACTCTGCCTGGGAAGAAAGGGGTTCGACCAAAATGCAGAGAGTCTTTAGAGACAAGAAAGGGCCTGGCTTTCAGTTGTTTGAAGCTTGTTACATCAGCATGATTTATGTTACTGCCCATGCTACACAATTTGTTCTGTGTATATGTTTTTATGTCTCTGTGCAAACTAACTTCTAATGATGTTGTGCATTCCTATCCTATCTTTTCTGTATTCTTCAATAGGATACTACCTCATATCACAGTTCTGCCTGTGAGCCGATGACTTAATGCTCACAGACAGGGTCAGCTCTATGCTAGGCTTCAGGACATGCATTTAAGATTTTGAAATTAAAAAATAAATATTTGAAGTATAAGAGATTTATCAATATTTAGGAGTTAATAATTAAGTTCCAATGTCTTATATTTACTGATAACAATTAGATGAAAATTATCATCAAAAATATGAAAGCAGAGAAAGATTTGTATGAAAATAATAATACTCCAATCTCCCATGATAAATTATGAAGTTGATCCTGAGTTATTAGCAAAACTGCTTTCCAACAGGAAAAATAGCGGTACTGTCACTATTAGCAACATTCATATTGTAATTATTGCAAAAATTTGAGGCATCTCAATTAGCAAGATACCCTTAAGCAAGTTTACTTATAGGCAACATAAATGAAAAAAAAAAAAGACAGAATAAACTTAATTGCTTGAACTTCTTTCTTAAGGGACTTGAAATATAAATTCTAAAATGGAAAACACAATAAGTATTAATTAAATATTCTGCTATGGTTTATTGTGGTAGAAATATGAATATAAGCTCAATTATGACATATAGACAATTACATTGAACTAAGCCTCATGAATAATTT
The DNA here is from genome assembly GCF_003265705.2 of Callorhinus ursinus. Taxonomy (NCBI): domain Eukaryota; kingdom Metazoa; phylum Chordata; class Mammalia; order Carnivora; family Otariidae; genus Callorhinus; species Callorhinus ursinus. The sequence goes on along the minus strand of NW_027397066.1, from coordinate 25,831,031 downwards.
TGTAGCTGAAAAGAAGCTGCAGGTCCTTTAATTCACCTGTGTCAGTCTCAAGATGGAGAAATAAGTCCATAGTGTCAAACAAGTCAAAAATAATAAATATATGTTGGGTAAAATCTGGATAAATATATGAGCATCCTATTATTTGATGTTTATCCAGTAGACTTTCAATCACTCCCATTTCAGGGAAATCAAAGCTCCCCTCTGTCCACGCTCTTCTTCAGAATCTGTCCACTCCAATGACTTCAAAAGAGATCTCTTTGTCTCTTACAACCAAATCAATATTTTTAGCCCTGACATCACATTCAACTCCAGATCAGTATTATCTACTATTTCTGCAATGTCTTCAGCTATTTGCTTTTTCCTCATCTCAAACTCATGGCATTTAGAATTGAAGTTTTCAAAACTATACATTCACCTTTTATGAAACTTGGTACACCATTATAAATGAATAAACACTTCCAAGTTGTGTGTTTGTTTGTGTGTTTGATTTATTTAAAGCAGAAAACTTGCCAGACATTAAACTCTGGAATTGGTTTCTGCAGAAGTAAAATTTCTTTAGGGCAGAACTACCAGCAATATTTTGGGGAAATGTAAGGACTTGCTCCATTTTTAGAATTGTACCTATGCTTTTTTATAAAAAAAAAAAAAAAAAAGGATTTAGAAAGTGAAGTCAAAAGCAGCAGTTATTTCAATATTTTTTTAAAGTAGGAGACTGACCTTTTATAATCCCTAAGGCTAACTGTTCTGATCCTCAAGAACCTTCTCATTCCTTAGAGCTGGAATACATGTCAATTCCTCTTTGGGACTTAGAAGCACTTCATACTTTGCTATGTTACAATAGATCTGTCCTCACCACTCAATTAACACACTTAGGTACTGTCTTTTTACCCAGCTCTATTGGATTCTCCTCATGGAAAAGGACTTTGAATTCTCACTTACACAGTGAATTACTTTAAAAATTATTATTCAAGTACTGTTTTGGTTGTGACACAATTTCTGAACTGGGAAAAGAGTTTTAAATGGTAACGTGAGTTTGGCCTGCATCACTTTCACTTTCTCTACTCCCCATTCCTTAAACTGTCTGCTCAAGTTCTACACTGTAGTCAGAGGTCTGTTCTTTCATTAATTCAATAATGGATTTTCAAGGCCCATTTTAAGGCAAATTGCTGTGACAGTCACCGTATGGTAAAGAAGATGAATAGGGTACAGTCCCTTCCCTTGAGGAATTTACAGTCTAACATGGAGGTCAGCCAACTAAAGCCTGTGGGTCAAATTCAGTCCTCCACCTATTTTTGTATATTAGATTTTTTATTGATGCCTGGGTGGCTCAGTCGGTTAAGCGGCTGCCTTAGGCTCAGGTCATGATCCTGGAGTCCCGGGAATGAGTCCCACATCGGGATCCCTGCTCTGCGGGGAGCCTGCTTCTCCCTCTGCCTGATGCTCTCCTGCTTGTGCTTTCTCTCTTACAAATAAATAAATAAAATCTTTAAAAAATAAGATTTTTATTGAAATACAGCCATGGTGCTTAAGTTACAAATTGTGGCTGCTTATGCATACCACAATGAGATTTGAATATTGTAACAAAGTTTGAATGGCCTGAAAACCCTAGTATGTTTATTACTTGGCCCTTGGCAGAAAAAGTTTACCAATTGCTGGTTAAGTAGATACTATAGACTGAAATAGAAGAACAAGCAAAACGTTAAAACTGGGCTTGAAAATGTGATGGAAGGTATACTTTAATTAAAACTGTAAGAGTAAAGGAAAATTCTGTGAGCAACAATTTATGTGGACTCCAAGAAACAAGTAAGCATTTTTTTTTTTTAGATTTTATTTATTTATTTGAGAGAGAGAATGAGATAGAGAAAGAGCACGAGAGGGAAGAGGGTCAGAGGGAGAAGCAGACTCCCTGCTGAGGGACTCGATCCCGGGACTCCAGGATCATGACCTGAGCCAAAGGCAGTCGCTTAACCAACTGAGCCACCCAGGCGCCCAACAAGTAAGCATTTAAAAAAAAAATATGAAGTGAAGAGTGAGCACTGGTTGCTAACAGTTTTGAAGTGCTACCAAAGATAAGTACATACCTCCATAAAATGCACACCTAATTATGGAACAGTGGTGGAGGGAGATTTCCAGGCAATTATAAAAGGGGTTTCATGGTATTAAAGTTGCCAGTTCTAGATGTTGTTAATATGATTATATAAATATCTTTTTTTTCCTTTTTTTTATTAACACATAATGTATTATTTGTTTCAAGGGTACAGGTCTGTGATTCATCAGTCTTACACAACTCACGGCTCTCACCATAGCACATACCCTCCCCAATGTCCATCACCCCACTGATATCTGATAACCCATCCCTCCCACACTCCACCACTCCAGCAACCCTCAGTTTGTTTCCTGAGATTAAGGGTCTCTTATGGTTTGTCTCCCTCTCTGGTTTCATCTTGTTTCATTTTTCTCTCCCTTCCCCTATGATCCTCTGTCTTGTTTCTCAAATTCCTCATATCAGTGAGATTATATGATACTTGTCTTTTTTGATTGACTTATTCTGCTTAGCACAATACCCTCTAGTTCCATCCACGTTGTTGTAAATGGCAAGATTTCAATTTTTTGATGGCTACATAATATTCCATTGTTATATAAATACCTTCTTATAGCCACATCAAATATATGCTGGATCTTATTTGTTATTACAGTTCAGGTCAACCATTAAAATCAACATCCACATTTTTATTTACAAAAATATGAGTTTATACTAACAAAACTCTATGAAGCATATATACTTTGGACTTCCTAAATATGAACTTAATAAATTTTTTAAAAGATTTTATTTATTTATTTGACAGAGAGAGACAGTGAGAGCAGGAACACAAGCAGGGGAAGTGGGAGAGGGAGAAACAGGCTTCCCACTGAGCAGGGAGCCCGATGTGGGACTCGATCCCAGGACCCTAGGATCATGACCTGAGCTGAAGGCAGACACTTAACGACTGAGCCACCCAGGCACCCCTTGAACTTAATAAATTTAAATAAAGTATTTAAATAAATTTGTATGAAATATCATAGCACAATTATGGAGGGAGAAAAAACATAATTGGTGAGATGTTTTGGGTGTGTAAATATTTATGGGTAATAATGATAGTAAATATTCATATAAGTTCAAGGGTTCAATCATATTTGCTGGAATCATATACTGAAATTAGTATTCTAACTTTTGTTTATTTACCCATTGTCATTAATCTTTTACTTAGCATATCTCCTTCATTTTATAATCTTACATGATATCCTTCAGATTAACATTAAATATTTTAAATAAAATTGTCTCCTAACTTGGTCTCTGATTTTCACATTACTTTTAATCTTGTGTTCATTTATTTCCTAATAATTAAGGCAGAAATTATATGAATTATGTTTTATTTATGGATTGTGCACTAATCAACAATTCCATAACATTATGTTAAGCAATAGTTTAAAAGCAAGAATAGACTACTTGTAGTACTAAGAACAAACTGTCTTGGTAATATAATTGAAAATTTAATAGAGAGTGTAAAAATCTCATCATAAAAATGTTATAATATATTTTGAAAATGAAAGATATTTATTAAAGAAAGTATAATTTTCATGTAAAAGTATCCTAGAATGTTAAAATATTTATATGATCTTGAGAGAAGGTTAAGACATGTAAATCTCATATATAAATCATAGTTCTCATACATTCAGGATAACCTTAGAATATTTAGGGGTTTTTTGCTCCAATCCAAGCGAGTAATATGAAAACAAACCTTTGATAGGAATTAAGCTATTATCCTGGCATTGAGCTCATTTAGGTTCATTGGGGACAACAAATAATGCTATCTAATTAATTAGAATGACAAGAAACTGCATGACACATTTCTTATGGCTGGCTGGTTTAACATTCTAAAACCCTCCTGTTGATTAGAACTTGCATGTTTTAAATAGAAAAGGATGTTAGACATCCCATCTGTTGTGAAGCAGAGCTTCAGGAAAAAAAAATAAAAAAGGTACACTCAAGTCTTGATAAGTTCAAGTCAGTAGAACAAGACAAATGTAACATGTTATCTGATACACAACATAGCAGGCTAATTGTTTCCAAAATTATTTTGTTTTCCATCAGGCTATAATTAAGGAAAATAACTATTTGAAATCTTGGCAGTTTAACCCTATTTGTCATACTGCAGAACACCTAGCTCAAGTTCAGAATTTTTCTTCCTTGTGTGTATGTGTGTATAATAGGCACAGTGGAAGAAGCACTATTGTTTTACCCTCAGCACATTATGCTATAATATAGACAATTACTCAGACCTTCATTCCCAATTATACATATATTCTACAAGAAGTTTGTTAGAAAGCATACACTTAAAAATACACAATGCTATTTCATGGCTGAAAACACTAATGGAAAAATCATGTACTTTTTTATATTTCACATATATTTGACAAGTATATTAATGGAAACTGAATGAATATATTTAAGTCCATCTAAATTAGGCTGAAACTAGATTTACCATACATTTATATGATATCACATGCAGTCTTGTATAAAATATGAATGTGTAATTATGCTAGTTAGTACATGCTTGGCCTAAAGCAGAATTGAACCAAATTCCACAATTATTTACCAAAACAGAATTAGCTGGTGCTGTGGGAGGACCATCTATAATGTCTGTAAAACTCTCAAATCCATAAAATTACTTTAAAAATAACTATAAGCAAACTAAAGTGAAATAAAAAAAACTTTAAAAAAATTAATTCTACTGGAAATACCTTTCTTTAGTTTGAAAATGGAAAGCACAAGCTATTCAACAATAGATTGTTTAATCCATGACTAATTTCTAAGTTATATGCAAATCAGGAACTAGGACCACTAGATGGATCAAGGACAGAAGCTGAGAAGAAATTTATCTTGGTATATAATGAAAGAGGAATAATGGCAAGTAATTGCCACCAGCAAAATTTCAGCTCATCAAGGCAAAACTGCCCAATGCTATACTTATTTAAAGATAAGTAGAGATGAAAATGAGATATCATCAACCAGGAAATGGAACTAGATTAGAAGGCCAAGATGTAAGTCATAGGTGTTCAAAAAAGGAAATCTTATTATGAAAGCATAAAGATAAGAGGCAGCAAAAAAAATCGACAAGGGTGATCTAGAAAATAAATTAAGGTGTTAGTGGAGGAAAACGAGGATTTAGATAGATGATAGATAAAGATATAGTCATAAACACACATATATATAACATATAGGAAGTGTATATGTGGGTGTGTATGTGTGTGTGTATATATATATATATATATTCATAGTCAAAACACAAAATAATTACTTCATGCACACCCACCAGCGATGTGCGGATTCTTTATAAAGAAAGAACCAAAAAAGATACTGACACTTTGGTGAGGTTAATTGTCTCCAATTTGAATCTGTATTTTCCTAGCTCCAATCTCTCTTCCCACCATTTTTTCTATCTGGTAATTTCTTCCTGCTAAACCTTTCTCAGATTTGTCTATGTTTCTCTTGTTATTGTTTGTTTGGAATTCCACCAAGGAAACATCACTTACTTCCATTTTACTGATCTCTTCAGATACATTCACACTTCCCCAGAAGTGGTTCTTTATTCTACACAAAAATGAGATCTTCAAGTGTTCTTTTTTTTTTCTTTTTGAGATACAGTACAAAGTTATTAAACTAATCTATCTGGCCCTGTCTATACTTCTTTGATATCATATACATCATATATCATACACATTGAAGAATAAAACAGTAACAAAGATGGTTCAAGTTCCAGCTCTGTCCTGGAACATAATCCTAAGCAAGTTTCTCAACTCTCTAAGCCTTGGTTCAATTATCTCTAAAATGGGAAATTATAATTACTTGGCTTGAGAGATAACTGGGAGGATGAGAAATTATAAATGTAAAGTGCTAGCTTTGTAATCAAAGTAGTCTATCTCTATTCAGCACTTTCCAAAAGAAGCTAAGTTTGGGGAGTTTTAATGACTTGATCAAAGTCACAGACCTAAGAGATGAAGAGATGAGAATATTACTCACACACACATTTTTTATTTTCCCTAGCATGCCCTGAACCCCACCACCAACAATACAGCTTCTAGAGATGGGGAAGAGATGAGTACATAGTTATTCAGTAAGTGATAGCTGCTGGTAATCGATTACTCTTTCTAACTTCCTTTCCTTGCATATTCTTCCTCTTTTTATAGTCACTATCTAACTCCATAGAACAAGTTTTCAACATGAACCTTCTGACTCCAAAGGCATCTCTGCTCACCCGTATAATGGAATTTGAAGTGGCTGTTGCAATCTTACAAAGAAAGGAAATGTGTCTTCCTAGAAGTCAGTACCCTAGTGATTTTTGATCACAGAGCTCAGTAAATTGCTTCTTGTTGCTCATATTAGAAATGGATAAGATTTGAGAAAAGATTTGCATTAATGAGAATATAGGTTAACCAAATCAGTACCCCACTAACTGTTTACATAGCCAATCTCTAGCATATACACTCACACTGCATTGCATCCACAAAACTTATTTTCTGGAATGCAAGCTAGACATAACTTAATCAAATGTTAACTTCTACATCTTTGGCATTATAGGAGGTGTGTGTGTGTGTGTGTGTGTGTGTGTGTGTGTGTGTGTGTGTGTGAATAATCTACAGATAAAATCTAAGAGGTGACCTTAAATCAATAAGAAAGTGATTGATATGTCACAGCGGCTAAAGTTTTTCCCAAGTGTTTCAGATCTGAAGATTGTAGGAAGTCTATTTTGATTTTTTGGGTTTCACATAAATTCTATTTTGGATCCAAATATTTCACAGGATGCTATTTTGGTTTAAAAAAGAAAAGAGCTTTACTTAGCTATTTAAAAAGACATTAATTGAACAAAGTAGGTGGACATAAATCCAACCATGGTATCATGAATGGCACAGATCAAGAAGACACTGTGTATGCAAAATACAGGGTCTACACTTAGAATATGGATACAGATCTATTTCTAATATGTCTAGGATGAAAGGGCATTGTAAAACACTTGCCTAAAAAATCTTTTCTTTCTTTCTTTTTCTTTTTTGCTACTTACATTATACTAAACTCTTAAATGATATTCTTAAATTTAAAACAATAACTCATTTCATTAATCAACTCCACCAAGAAAATATAATGTACATTCAAGTCAGACGTCCCCTATTTTAAAGAGCTAAATCTCCAATTCTATGGAATGTCATAGGCAAGGAATAATAATTCCTAAATAACTAGCTTGGTTGCATTAAAATGCTACCATTGCCGTAGCCTGTACAAAGGTTACACCTAGAAATTACCCAGCAACTGAGAACAAAGGTTTTGAATCATCCCGCTTAAACTACTCCGACTTCATTCTGGGTTATTCTCAATCTCCATCCCTAGAATCTGTATCAATCTTCTGCCCTTCTCTTTCTTGTTTTGCACTGGAGGTGGAGATGGTTATTGGCTGTCCCTTGTAGACTACATCATTCAGTTTCCCCAGCCAGTTGGATTCTCTTTGGTTGAGACCATTGGATAGGAGAAGAGAAAAAGTTTCTTAACCCATTCTCAACTGACTGTATTTTTGGCCATAGGTGCATTCCTTTAGCATACTACCAGGTGACCTCTCCTTCATGTCTCAATATCACCAATTTCTGATAACACTACTTTATTCCCTTAGTACTTCAAAATCAGTTGAAGTAATGCTTCCTTAATCTTGAGAGTCTTGAGGATCTTCACCATCCCTTCTTTGTTCTTCTATCTTTGCCCCTGTCCTTATTTGTAGTTCCTAACGTTTGAACTATCTGGGGTGAATTCTGTTTCCTCCTGGAATGCTGACAGATAACACTCTGTATATCCAATTGATGAGAACCATCTCTAATCTGCTTTTTGCTGTAATTATGCCATGTCCTACACTGCACTTCACATCATTTTCCTAGGTAATATATTGTTCAACATAGCCTAGAGGACAGGCACTATCCTTGTGGACAATCACTCTTCACAAATACAAACTAAGGTCTCATAAACATATATCACCATTGCCTTCCAAGTAAAATTCTTGTCTTTAAAATGCCATGTGTAACTCATGTTTTTTCTGCTTACCTTTTCCCCAAATAGTAATGTAAAATTGTAACCTCCCTGCCATAACTTATTCTGTAATTTCCAGAAGTTATTTGTGTCATATATATGCTTATGAACAACTTCTCTTCATGTCCAATGATATTCTCTTATCTACCCTATTCACCTACAATACTGAAGGCTTGAAGACCTAAACAGCCTAATGTGCAGGTTAGATCTGTTCTGCCTGCTTTGTCATGACATTGTGGTTAGCAGCATCAATGTGCTAAAACTCTCAACATGACAAATACATGCACTGGAGTCTTCTATTGACCAAAACCATGTCTCACTGAAGATACTGACATTGTCAGTCTGACTCTTCACTTTGCATGCACTTTCTTACCTAACCATAAAGGCAATATTACTCAGATCCCCAATTTCTCACTGAAGTCTTAGTAAATATAATTCCTTCAGATTGCCCATCTCATTTACCTGGAGTTTCATTAAGAATCACAGAACTCAGGCCAAGTGCCAAGTATATCAGACATACACTACTGCTGGTTAAAAAAACAAAACAAAACAAAAAACTGCTTTTTTTTCAGTTCCTTATGTGAGACCCTTCTAAAGTTCAAGTGATTTCTTTAAGGTAGAAACTATTTTGCATTAGTCTTTGTATTGCCAACACCTCCTGCAGTGACTAGAACCAAAAAACAAATCGATAAATATTTATTAAATAAATAATGGAAGGATTGATTTCTTTGGCTGCCATTTTCTCCTCACTGGCTTTTATCCTACTTGACATACTTTATTCTCTAACATTTGAGAGGTAACATCAAGTCTCTTCTCCCTTTGCTCTCATGACCTATGTCACTTAGTTCTTACTCTACTTCTTAGGCCACTTTTTAAAAATTTTATTTACTTCTTTCCCTTCTAATAAGGAAACATATTATCATTTCCACATGACAGAAGAGATACATGAATCAAAAAAGTTAACAGAATTGTTCAAATGTAAATATTATATTGCAAAGTAACAATAATGACTCACTTTTTTACACTTTTAATTTTTTTATTTTTATTTTTATTTTTTAAAGATTTTATCTATTTGACAGAGAGAGTGTGCATGAGCGGGGGAAGGGACAGAGAGAGAAGCAGACCTCCCACTGAGCAGGTGTCCCCAACAAGGGGCTCTATCTCCAGGACCCTGGGATCATGACCTGAGCTGAAGGCAGATGCTTAACCGACTGAGCCACCCAGAAACCCCATTTTTACAGATTGAATCCTTTTTTAGTACCTAACTAACACCATTTTAGTCACTTAGAAAAGTAGTATAATATTTATTGAATAAATAAATGAATGTCTGAATGAATGCGTAATGGGATCTCTGCATTGAGGGAACATTAGAGGTTGTATAATCTAATCTCTAAAAAGTTAAAATCCTAAATTTACCATGTATGTGTAGGAGCTTCTAGATTAAACATTAAAGGTGTCTATGACTGTAATTGTCCAAGTACAGAAAATTTAAGAAGTTTATCCATTAGTAGTCTATCTAAATGAGGTTTAGTTAACTCCTGAGATGTTTCTAACACCTTTCCCTCAGAAAAGAGGTCTGTTTCTCTAATTTGACATAAGGAGGTTCTTAGTACATCAATGTGTTTTTCCCCTAGGTTTAATCTCTCTGGCTAGCCTTTCATGGACTCAACTTTGGGCATAGGTATCAATAAGGCACCTTTACCCAGTTTTGTAGCTATCAGAGATCCCAGCAATACACTTAGCCAAAGAGGGACATGACTGTCGATGAAAAACAAGAAAGTCATATGGTAAGTTTTCGCATAAGACAAAGTGAATCCTTGAAGCCTTCTTTTTTTTTTAAAAAAGAATTTATTTATTTATTTATTTGAGAGAGAGAGAATGAGAGACAGAGAGCACGAGAGGGAAGAGGGTCAGAGGGAGAAGCAGACTCCCTGCTGAGCAGGGAGCCCGATGTGGGACTCGATCCCGGGACTCCAGGATCATGACCTGAGCCAAAGGCAGTCGCTTAACCAACTGAGCCACCCAGGCACCCATCCTTGAAGGCTTCTAAGATAATCGGGAGAAAAGTAATTTGTGGAACAAAGATTTGGAAGTTTCTTATTAGGAAGTGAAGATAATATTCAGAAAAATGTGGGTAATTATTTTGGTAATTATTCCATTTTTTCAGTGTCTAAAGAATAATGGTAATAAAAACATTACACATTTTCAAGCCACAAAATTAAACACTATCACAATATTCCTAGATTTCCTTTGAGAGATGTAAGCATCTCAAATTCCAGATTTGAGTCTTTTGTTTGTACATTTATTCATTCATCATTTAATAAGCATTTTCTGAATATAAACAATGGGTCAAGCACGGTGCAAGATTTTTCAATATGGAATTGAATAAAACATAATACTTATTGTCATGTAACTCATAGTCTAGTGGATGATACAGATATATAAACATAATTATATTGAGATAAGTTTTCAAGGAGTATTATAAAAATTAATTGTGACAACACAAAAGAGGGAGCAATAAATTTGCTATCTCATGAGAAAATTACAAGTATGTTCACAACTGTTTCTCACAGCCTACTTTTTCTCTCAATGTTCAGTTCACAAATCCCTTTTAAATATAATGCATCTCAATAAAAGAGCATTCATTTCAACATCTGGGACTGCGTTAATTAAAATTCAATTTAGCTGGGCGCCTGGGTGGCTCAGTTGGTTAGGTGACTGCTTTCAGCTCAGGTCATGATCCTGGAGTCCTGGGATCGAGTCCCACATCGGGCTCCCTGCTCAGCAGGGAGTCTGCTCCCTCTAACCCTCCCTTCTCTCATGCTCTCTCTATCTCATTCTCTCTCTCAAATAAATAAATAAAATCTTTAAAAAAATTCAATTTAGCAAATATAAACTGAATGCTTATTCTGAGGAATTACTAGTTATTACTTATACAACAATCCACCTATAGAGGTCACTAGGAATTTGCATTGTATCTGGTGAGATAGACGGCTAGCAATAAACTTAAAAATGAGAATAATTTTCATGTAAAGATTATTCTAATAGCTTGCAAAAAGAAAACCGGAGTTAGACAGGTTTAACTCAAACTAGGGAACCTGTAAAAAAAAAAAAAAAAAGTCATGTAATAGTAAAAACTTAGAATAACCTAAAAAGACAGATTACACTTTGACAAATACCTTAAAGGAGTACTTTCTAGGTGAAGGGATTTGTGCAAGCAAATAAGGAACAAAAAGTGCAGAGATTGAGCAGTTTCACATAACTAAAGAAGAGTTTGCATAGTGCAAGAGGGTTTAACACAACCTAAGTGTTGCTCAACAGATAAATGGATAAAGAAAAAAGAAAACATGATATATATATTATATATATATATATCCACACAGACACCCCTGCCCCCCCACCTCCCATGTCCCACGTGCCACATTAGCATGTGGATTATTTTGAACTGAAGGCACATGAGACCCTGCAGGCTTAAGAGAAACTTTTGTCCTCCCTTAACCACACAGAAGAATCTAAACTGGAGCTCTTTCCCAGAATAAGTGTTATTAACATAAATTTTATTTGAGTGACCCATATTACCAAACACCCACTCTTTTTATAGCCCAATAAACTGCATTCCTTTCCTCTGAAGTCCCAAACTCCTACCCTTTTCTCCTTAATTCATAACATATATTCTTCCTTTTGCCTCTTTGTATTTTCCATGTCCATATGGATTCCCTGTACATATGCCTATGAAATTTGATTTTCACCTGTTAATCTGTCTCATGTCAATTTGTTTCTTAGTCCAACTAGAAAGACCTTTGAGGGGACAGGAATTCTTGTTTCCCAACAATGTATACACTCAGTATACAATATAGAATGGAATATTTTTTAGCCATGAGAAAGAAGGAAGTCCTGCCATTTGAGATACTATGGATGGACCCCAAAGGCATTATGCTAAGTGAGGTAAGTCACTTATATGTGAAATCTAAAAAAGCTGAACTTACAGAAACAGAGAGTACAATGGTGGTTCCTAGGGGCTGGGGGTGAGAGGAATTGGAGAGACATTGGTCAAAGGATACAAACTTTCAGTTAGAAGACAAATAAGTTCTAGAAAATAATAAGGCACAGCACTGTGATTATAGCCAACAATACTGTATTATATAATTCAAAGTTGCCAAGAGACTAGATCTTAAATATTCTCACTATAAAATAAAATGATAATTATGTGACATGATGAAGGTGTTAGCTAATGCTATGGTGGTAATCATATTGCAATATATAAATCTATTTAATCAACACATTGTTCACCTTAAATTTACACAATGTTGTATGTCAGTTATATTTCAATAAAAAAAAGAAAAAATCTGGAAAATCTAAGTGGGCTTGGATTACAAAACTTTGGGGAATTTGCATTTTGTTTAGTGTCATTTAGGTCATTAAAGGTTTTAATAAAATAAGTGCAATTTTTTTTTATTATTTAGAATGTCTTGAGAGACAATGTATAGAATAGCTCAGAGAAGGAGAAAAGGTAGAGAATATTGTTTAAAAATGCAAAAGTCAAAAACCAAACAAATGTAAAACTTTGGGAAACAGCTAATGAAACGAACTAGAGCAGGGAAATAACCCACAAATGGTATAAGAGCACCCAAAAAGTACAAATATAAACAGAACCAACGAATGCATAACAATTTCAATACATCCAAAATTATGCATCGACTTTTCTAATAAAGCTATCATCACCAGTAATGCCAACTAATAGTCTTAGACCAATTAAAAAGCATGTGCTCTGCATTGTACTTACATTTTTGAACATAATTAAATTAATCCCATTGAATCAGACATGCCAAACTGTTGGACAGCAAAGTGGAGTAGGATGTGTCATTCTATTTTCACTATGTTTTTTTTTTTTTTTTTAAGAGGCAACATAAAGAAAATTTGGGTTGGGGCGCCTGGGTGGCTCAGTCGTTAAGCAGCTGCCTTCGGCTCGGGTCATGATCCCAGGGTCCTGGGATCCAGCCCCGCATCGGGCTCTGGGCTCCGCGGGAAGCCTGCTTCTCCCTCTCCTACTCCCTCTGCTTGTGTTCCCTCTCTCGCTGTGTCTCTCTCTGTCAAATAAATAAATAAAAAATTAAAAAAAAAGAAAAAAAGAAAAATTTGGTGGGTTCATGTAAAAAGAAATCTGGAGTCCTGTCTTTCAAAAAATATGAAAATAACTCAAGATGATTTGAAAGTGTTTGGCTTATGTCTTTCTGCACATCAACAACTAGTTGTTGCCATTAAACAATATGGTGCGCTAAACTTTTTACCACCACCTATGGAATTGCAGACACCACTACAGGGTAAATTATCATTTATCATCAGGCTTGCTATTATTACATTCATAGGAAGGAAATACTTCTCTGTAATCCTACCTTTATCAGTTGTGCAAAAACTAAGCATAAACCAAGGGGGATATGATCTCAAGAAAGTTGGTACAAAATCAATTTCAGAACTTAAGACAGTTCCTGGCATAAAGTAGGCTTTCAATAAATATGTATTCAATGTATGAATACATTTCTACTACCTATCTACTTCTAATTACCTGCCTCTGCCACAGTAGGGATTTGAATGTTAAATCACTGCCATGGATGCCATGGATGTTCTGTATAGGTTCTTTGTTACTCAGTTTATTTATCACCAATAGCAAAGAAACAACCTCACAGATTCAATGTGACAGCAATGGAATTCAAGAATTCCAAAAATACAATGATTGTTTTCTGCCTTTCATATTCAATAATGCTAATGATTCTTTTTGCACTAGTCCCAAACAATTTACACCAATAAAGTAATTAATGACCCGATGTTGCCAATTATCATAGTAAACATTTACTTTAAAACAATTGCAAAATGTGAAAAATAAAGAGGTATCTTGAGAATAYATGATCATTTATATACTTGTAAGAAAGATACTGTCAAAAATAACATCAAGGGCGCCTGGGTGGCTCAGTCGTTAAGCGTCTGCCTTCGGCTCAGGTCATGATCCCAGGGTCCTGGGATCCAGTCCCACATCGGGCTCCCTGCTCTGCGGGGAGCCTGCTTCTCCCTCTCCCACTCCCCCTGCTTGTGTTCCTGCTCTCGCTATCTCTCTCTCTGTCAAATAAATAAATAAAATCCTTAAAAAAAAAAATAACATCAAATACTACATCTGAAACAGTTTAATGGAAACAAGAAAAATGTGCCCATAGTGTCCCATTCTTCAGGTTGATCAATTTCTCTTCCCTTTCCCCTCCTTGTTTCTAATGAAAATGTGTTGACTTTTAAACTATGATTTGTTTATTGTTTCATTTTCTTTTTCTGTGCTTGGGTCTGCTGCTAGAGCAGAAAGAAACTTCTGCCAAGATATAATCCTCTCGGTTATTTTATTATTCATATGCAGAAACCTTGATTTTAGTCCTTCATGAAACTAGAGACTGTTTATAGAAATGCCATCAACACTTTGATATGGAAATGGGATAGAACAGTGTTAGAAACTGGGAACAAAGAGAGAGAATTACAATCAGTGTACCAGTATAAAGAATAGTGTATTGTTGATGAGAGACTGAATATAAAAATGGACCATGGCCAGACCACATAGAAAAATAGAACTTGGGCCCACAACCTACAGCAATCAGCAGAGGAAACCAACTTTTTATCTATAATAAACAACCCAGGAGGCCAGCTTGATGTAAATCAGATTTGCAAGAAGACAGATTGCTATCTCTACTGATAATCCAGGAAGTTAAACAATAACTCTGTAACAATTGGTCCAAAACGGCCAGGGTTAGATTAATAACTGAGAGCTTCCCTGATTTTTGTCCCCACTTCCAACTTAGGACCAACCTGAGAGGCCAAATTTGTTCTCCTAACCAATTATGTAAAATGCTCTGCTTCTAGTTAGCTTACCTACAGTTTCCCCATGCCAAGCCTCCATTAAGGGCATACCTGAAAGTTCCTTTCTTTCCATTACAAAGCTTCCTCACTCCTCTGCCTTCCTTTGAGTCTCGCCAAATGCAAGGAATGGTGGCTCACCCCCTTGCTATAGCAAATTCGGAATAAATAGTCTTGACTTTTCTTATTTGGTTGGCCTTTATTTTTTCCCCCATTGAAGGCATTAAGGAAGATGCCTAATTCAATGATCAACAGACACAGAGAAGCAAGAAGAACATTTTAACTGATATAATGTATAGGTCAGAACACCTATCTTTTGATCTTGTACAATCAATTTTAGACATACTGTTTATGAAGCTGATATCTGCATGATTTATTTGTTGTTTTTTTCTGTTTCAGTTCTTAGTTTTCTATCTGTAGATAATAAATACAAGTAAATCACTCATCTTTTTCTTTCACTTACCATCAAAATTCCTTTTCTTCCAGATCCCTCTCTCCATTCCTTCCTTATTTCTAACATTTTTATTTTTTCTTCAAGAAAATATTATCCAAATGTCCATAACACCAGTGCATCAGTGAAGCTCTTACTGTATCAGGGCTTAACAACAACAGCAATGCCCAAAACAGACCACAGATGTCTCTTCTGTGCTAGAATATTTACAAGAAAAATAACAGAGAATTTCCAGTGGTTTATTATCCTGTTCCCAAACTCTCAACCAATGTCCTATAATAATAATGTGGTTAGTAATTATACAGAACTCATGATAAGATGGACATTGCTTTAAGTGTGTATTAATGGTGTATTGTTGAAATAATAAATTACCCAAAAATTTAGTGGCTTAAAACAACCAACTTTTATTTACTCAAAATTTCTGTGTGGTTTTGACTTAGAGTCTCTCAGGAGGTCAGAGTCATAGACATGTGAAGACTTGACTGGAGCAGGAGGATCTAAGTCCAAGAGGATTCATTCACATGGCTGTTTTTCAGAGAACTTGGTTTCTCACTGGCTGAGAAACCAGATCCAGTGAGGAACCAGATTAGTTCCTCATCATGTGGATCTCTCCAAAGGGTTGCATGAATTCTCTCCACAAGGTAGCTGACTTTCTTCATAGTCTTTTTTTTTTTTCATTATTTGACAGAGAGAGAGAGACAGCGAGAGAGGGAACACAAGCAGGGGGAGTGGGAGAGGGAGAAGCAGGCTTCCTGCTGAGCAGGCAGCCCAATGCCATGCGGGGCTTGGTCCCAGGACCTGGGGATCTCGACCTGAGCTGAAGGCAGATGTTTTAACGACTGAGCCACCCAGGCGCCCCTGACTTTTTCCATAGTTAATGATCAGAGAGAGATATGCAATAGGAAGATGGTATTTTTGGTGATCTGACCTCCAAAGTCACACCAGTAACTTCTGCCTTATTCTATTTGTTAGAAGTGAAATACTAAGTCTAGCCCATACTCCAGAGAAGGAACTTACGTTCCACTTTTTTGCAGGGCATGTCAAAGATTTTGTGAATATATTGTAAACTACAACTACGTGTTTTATCTGATTATTAACTCAAACACTCCTAAAACTCCTAAAACAGATATTACTATTCCCATTTCACAGATGAAGAAGGTGAGGTTCTAAGAGACAAAGTAATTTGTTCTCACGGCTGGTACACTGCAGAGCTAGGATTTGGACTTTGACAATCTGGCTTGCAAGTCTGTACTTTTAACTTCTATGCTTTCTGTCTACAAGGTACACACCTCACTTACTA
The DNA here is from genome assembly GCF_003265705.2 of Callorhinus ursinus. NCBI lineage: Eukaryota > Metazoa > Chordata > Mammalia > Carnivora > Otariidae > Callorhinus > Callorhinus ursinus. The sequence continues at coordinate 25,814,285 of NW_027397066.1, read as the reverse complement.
TTTTTCAGTTCTGAAATCATCTCCCAGGTTCATATCACCTGTAATTCCTGATTCACATTCTCCCTCTTTTCTAGTTCTTTCTCCTTTCTGCCAGAGCAGCACCCTTGCTTTTCAGAGCTCCCATCTCCTTGCTTACTGAGGAAAACTACCTTGTCCAACAACACAATCTTCTTTTCTCCTCTGATTGTGTCCCAGATTCTTGCCTTTTGGAGAAGTGAGCCCACTCCTCTGAGAAGCATGGCTGGATTATTACATTTAGAGGTCAAAGGCACTCAATAGATTATTGGCTAAAGAACATTAGGGGAGAGGCAGGAGCTCTTGTAATTCAAAATAAGAACAATGTTCATTTGAAAGATATGGTAATACAAGGAAATGCCTAGTGCTTCCCCACTATCCTCCCAATTTTGACTGTGATGCTTCTTTGTGAAATACCCCTTACAAATACTCTCATTGCCTTGTCATGGCTCTGGTTTGCAAGTGCCCTAAGCACCCATTTGATCTGAGTCTTAAATAATCCTAGCACTGAAAAGAGGCTTAGGCCCTAAAAGGACAAAGGCCTAAAATTCTGTCATTCTAATTCTTAAGACCTACACCAGCAATGAATACTATACCAGCGGTATTGTGGGTTAATTAGGCAATTACTGATAATATTTCTTCAATGGGGGAAATATGTTTTATAATCTAAAGAGGTGGCATAAAACTGTTGAGAACAAAATGGGTATTAATTGTATTCCAATGTAAAATTTCCTCCTATAATTAGGAAGAGTATTTCAGTCTGTTCAGAGATCCGATATTTTAACATTGTTAGATTCAGCAAGCATAATTCTTTTCTTTCTAAAATATTTCTGAAATACTTTGCCTGATATAAGTTATTTAAGAATTTCAGGAAAACAATTAAAGAAGTTGATCTAATGAACTGGCAAATCACTATAGATTTATGCAAATTTTAGGATTAAATATAAATCAGTAGAGAAAAGTTTTAAATGGTACTGATTTTAATATACTTTCTGTCCCCATATATTAACACATGCACACATCTACCAAAAATAACTGCACTAGGACAAATGTGTAATTTAAATGTTTACCTTCGTAATTACTGGTCAGTTTTAACAGTTTACCTATGACTCCATGATTCCTGTGAGACCACAAGATTTCTCTTCTATTTTGTGATTTCAACAAAACCCTGAGGTAGGCTTGGTAAGACTTATTTTTTTAAAAGGTTTTCTTTACTTATCTGAAAGAGAGAGACAGCATGAGTTGGGGAGAGGAGCAGAAGGAGAGGGAGAAGCAGACTCCCCACTGAACAGGGAGCCTGACATGGAACTTGATCCCAGGACCCTGAGATCATGATCTGAGCTGAAGGCAGACATTTAATTGAGCCACCCAGGCACTCCAGTAAGACTTATTTTTTGAGAACATCAGACATGCTGATGGATCAGTCACTATCACACTCTCATAATTTTGACCAGTTTATCCTATTTTAGTTGGATTTGTGCCTCCTTTTCTAGTGCATGGAGTAAGTTGAGTGTGTGGATGATCTCTTAGGAAAGGTTGAGCCAGCCCGAGGCAGTTCATGTTAATGTTAATAAAAACAACACACAGGGCCCAGTGTGGACCACGTGAGCAAAAACAGTCCATGCAGGGGGAACCAGATGAGATTCTCTTTCTGCTTCTAATGTACATTACATTTATTTATAACATGGGAAGAAAAACACTTTTTAACCTAATATTAAATAGTTATTCAGAGTCTCTGTCTTCTAGAAACCCTAAGAATCACAAACTTCATCTGTTTAAATTTGTGCTAGCCGTTCCTGTAAAGATGGCACAGACTGGGGTTCAATGCGATGGGATTATTTATTTGAACACCTGAACTCCATAACCTTCTGTGGTCTTAGGAACTTATTACTAAAGATGACCTGACTTTGATTGAATTAGAGGAGGACCAGAGGGAGATTGGATCAAGAGTACATGCCAAGCATGTATATCATCTCTCCTATCTTAACTCCTAAGTGGCAGAGAATATTTTTCTTTGAGAAAATATATCAAGAACAGTGCCAGAAAATAAGAACTATTACCACCAGTGGGCCAACATTTTTTGAGACATTCCTAGACTATAGAAAGCAGATGGGATTAGATAAACAGAGTAGAAAACCCATGAAGTATTTGCAGGGGACAAGCAGGGTAGGCCTGCGGGGAGAAGGGAGTGGTCAGAGGGAGGGCTGGGGCAGTCAACAGAGTGATGAATGGACAACTGCCCTAGGCTCTGCTGGGTTTCCAGACGGGCTCTCCACTCTCCTTGAATTCCTAGATTAATGTACTGGGCCTCATCTGCCTCCTTTACAGTCAACGGCTGTGGGTGCTGGGGTTCAAGAGGCATAAGGAGGTTGCAGATGGCCAGCAATCCCAGCAAAGTAGAAATGTCACAAAGGAAAATAAAACTATAGCATCCCCATAACACGAGGGGCAATCCTTATAATCAAGTTGTACTCTATATATTTTTCAATGTTTAGATCGCTTATAATGGGAATACGTTCCTTTGTAACTTGTGAAATTAAGAATGTTCCAGTTCCTGGAGCGCCGGCTGGACTATCCGAACTTCAGGCTCCTTTCATCCCTTCCCAGTCCCCAGGTGTCATCCACTAGTCAGGGTCTTCCACTTCCTTAAATACCTACCTCCCTGAACTTGGACTGTGCTAAGTCAGTTTGGGTTAAGCATACCGTAGGAAGGATCCTCACTTTTCCTACTCATGTACCTTAAAGTGCTTTCTACTTCAAGAAGGTAGACCGGTGAAAAGAAGGTTAAAATCATGAGGCTAGGCCATCGAAGTGTTAAAGAGAGCACAAGGCCAAAGGTGATGAGAGCTACAGGTTACAGTTTGGCTCTGGTCCTAGGTCTTTTAAGTCCTGAACTTTCTAACTCTTTTTTATATTCCCTGGCAGTGCCTTGTACATTCTATCTTTATGACTTAGATCACACAGTGTTCATTCCAGATTCTTTATTTCCATGGCAGAGGCTCTGCTTAATCTGGTAACAGATTAATCGAACTGCTTATGTATCACGAGGGCCTGAATCGAAACAGCGTGACATCTAGGCAATAAATGCAGCCACTTCCCGACATTTCTGTGTAGTGGGGCACCACATCCTTGGACAGGACTCCTACCTGACCATACATAGCTGCTCCCTTTCACTCATAGGAACGCCCCTGTTGCCATGTTGTGTCCATACTATGCATTTGCACATTTGTTTTCCTTTTAAATTCATATTTTATTCTCCATTCTTTTGTCTCATTTTGACAAATTTAAGAATCAGTGTACTTAGCACACTGATGCTATCTGAAAACAGTATTAGCAACAAAATTTCTTTAAATGAAAAATGTTTAAAAATTTTGTTTATTTGAGAGAGAGAGAGAGAGCACACAAGAGACAGAGCACGAGAGTGGAGGGGGAGGGACATACTCCCTGCTGAGCAGGGAGCCAATGTTGGGCTCTGGGGCTTGATCCCAGGACCCTGGGGTCATGATCTGAGCCAAAGGCAGAGGCTTAACAAACTAAGCCACCCAGGTGCCCCTCTTTATTTATTTATTTATTTATTTATTTATTTATTTGTTTGTTTGTTTATTTTTGAAGATTTTATTTTATTTGAGAGAGAGAAAGAATGAGAGACAGAAAGCACGAGAGGGAGGAGGGTCAGAGGGAGAAGCAGACTCCCCACTGAGCAGGGAGCCCGATGCGGGACTCGATCCCGCGACTCCAGGATCATGACCTGAGCCGAAGGCAGTCGCTTAACCAACTGAGCCACCCAGGGGCCCCCAGGTGCCCCTCTTTAAATGAAATTTTATGTGAATGTCAACGATGGGTAATACCAGCCCACCACACAGTCTCTTGACCCCTTCCCACCACCCAGCTGCTCTGGGCCACTTCATGGAGTCCCCACATTCCTGATCACTGAGGTTGACATGCTCTGATCTCCCCCCCCCATCCAGGAAAGGTGACCCAGTGAAGTTCACTAAGGTAACACTAGTCCTTTTTTAGAGGTAAAAAAGTTAAAGCTTGTCATTGTGAATGCCATTAAATAAATATTTTCCATTTAAAAACTCCAGGTAGACACTACTTAAAAAAGAATTAATAAATAAAAGTAAGGTCATAACTACATTTCTTCATTCTTTTACTATTTTATTAATCCACTAAACACGTATGTTCAAGTGTCTACTTTTGTCAGGCACTGCTCTAGGTGTGGGGCAAAGAAGAAAAGCTAAATTTTTCTGCTCTTGGGCATTTTCCTCTATGATATTATGCTTACAAGGGACTGACATGGAGCAACAAGTTTACATGTGAATCCTGCTTTGACGATGCTCTTGAAGGAATGGATATAAACAGAGCTTCCCCAATCTCCACACACAAACTCTTTGGCTAAGACTTAACATTTTTCTCCTCAAAAATAATGATAGTACGTTATTTTCCTTACAAACTTACACAGTAGGATGATGCTCAGTCTTATACCTGAGGGTATTCTTGTCTGCCCCTGAGAATAGAAGTCATTAGTAATGGGGCGCCTGGTGGCTCAGTTGGTTAAGCAACTGCCTTCTGCTCGGGTCATTATCCCAGGGTCCTGGGATGGAGCCCGCATGGCGTCTGGCACTCAGTGGGGAGCTTGCTTCTACTTCTCCCTCTGTCCCTTCTTGCTCTCTCTCTCTCAAATAAAGAAAATCTTAAAAACAAAAAAGAAGTCATTAGCATTAAGACATAGTCTGTTTTTAAAAGGAAGCCTCAACTCCAGAAGGCTGAGAGCCAAGGAGAACCGTATGGACCCTGCTCTTAATTCTTTGCTGCAACCAGCCCTGCCTTCCTGTCTGGAGCAACCTGGCTGGATGAAGTTTGGATCCTAATGTACGTCTTTAGTCAGCTTAGGACACATTTTTTGTGTTTGGTTTTAGTAAATACTCTTTGTTTGGTTTTAGCTCAGAAATATCCCATCTCTTGCATTCTGAAGGCATGTGGATTTACAATTTTATTTCCTTTATTTTCTTGAATTTTAAGGTAGAATTGAAATGATTCTTTACATAATTTAATTTAAAGTATCAAAAACACATCTCTGGTGTTTAGATAACTTCTTTGACTTTTTTTTGCCAATTAATAATAGGGAAAATTATTTCTTGCTAATTTTAGGTCATGAAGTCTTTTCATCTTACAGTAGAAATATATGGGATCAAAGGAACTAGGCAAAGACATGGTTAGAATCTTTCTATTTCTGAATGTGTGCATGTGTTTCTTCCATCTGACTTTGTCTTATGCTCAACTATGCAATGATATAGTTAGAGTGAGTATTCTGCTCCCTCACTAACTGGTAAAATGCAGAATCATGAATTTGTCTTTGACTCTATGCACAGCAGCATGCTATTGTTAGGTCAAACTTCAGCTAGTGCAGATAAAATCCCAAGCGTGCGAGAGGTTCCAGTGGAGCTCCCCCAGGTTTAATGGAGCACATGTGGTAGAGAGAAATGGCAGAGGGGTTCTGGGAATTCAGATGGAAGCTATGAATTTGAAGTACTTGCTTTTAGCTGCTTTTTGAAAACTAATGAGCCCCTCTTCCAGCTAAAAATATTTGATATAACAAGCCTTACATTCATAAGAGAAGCGAGACCAGTGGTAACGTAGACAAAACAAAACATGATTAATAAGGAATTATAAGTTTACAGTATTACATTTCCTTGGTGAGATTAAGGCTCATGCTGCGAATTTGTATTAAAGACACCTTTGAGAATATTTCCGTCAAAATGTTTTAACCTTGGGATCAGGTTTGAAGGAGTATCAGATATAAGGTGACAGAAGCAACAATAAGTAACCCCACACATGCCTGGTTTGAAAGCTCAATAGAACCATAAAGAAAAGCACAGCTGGTGTGGTGATACTATAAAATCACAAAGAAGAATATCCATCTTCTTGACTCCTTGCTCCACTCACTCTCCAGCTTTCTTCATCTCCTGTTATAAAGATTAAGCACATACCTCCCACCTCCTCAGTTTTCCCTTGTTGATGTTTTCTGAACATTCAAAGAACCTTGTCATCAGTGTGACCTATTTCAAAATATGTGGCTACAAAATTAAAGCCATTCCATCTCCATTCCTTCATTAACTCCTATTTTTTCAGCACAGCTGGATCTCATGCAGTCCTTTGAGAGAAGAAATATTAACAAATGACCCAGCTTTAAAGTTTTCACAGAGAAAAAAACAGCCTTAACAATTCCATTTCTAACAAAAGACATTTTCTTTTAGTTCTCTATGTCTTAAGATGTGGAAAACATGGTCCCTGTTTTTAGGGGGTTAGTACCTTGTTTTTTTTTTTAATATGATGCTTGTTTGTATGCATCTTAAGTGGTGGAATTGCTGAAAATACTAGAATACAAAAGACTGAGTCAATTTCAGAAAAGGGCACATTTCAAACATTAGTAAAATTGTACTTCAGAACAAGTAATATTGGCCTTGGGATGTGTGGCATGGAAGGGCAAAATCCACATTCTTCCAGGAGAGAAGAAATCACTTCCATGTATTTATTCCTACTGAGAAATATGTTTTCTTGTAAGGAGTTTTGAACCTTATTGTATGTTTTTATTTAGACATATTTATAGAGCACTTTATATTAAAAAGCTCAATACTAGCCATTATGAGGGAAACGCAAATAACTATAACTTAAATGCAAAAGAAAAAACAAAATAATAAGAGTGGACAGTTCCAGGAACAATCTCTTCTGGCTTCCCCAACGCTATCTGATGAAGCATCTGACCTGAACCCTGAAGCAGTGGGTTCAAATCACTGAGTCCTCTCTATCATCCTGTCCAGCAGATGGAGCTGATTTAGATAGACCTCCCTCCCCAGTACAATTGTATTGTGCCTGAGGATTCCTGGAGTGCCCTTGGAGGCAGGCTGCATTCCTCATTCTAGCTCAGACCCAGTGCTCTTTCCTTTCTAGGGGATCTCTGACTCTGGCACTTTATGGCTCCAAGTTGTTCCAGACCTGCTCTCATCAAACATTTTTGGATACAAAATCAACAAGGGTGTTTTGGATAGAATGAGTTAGGAAATAAATATTAGGTGTTGGCTCCTGGGTCCTAAAGTAGGAACTAAATTGAATTCTGTTCTTCAACAAATTATGATCAGGCTTTCTAATGTGAATTGTTAACATTTCGCAGAACAATGCCAAGTGCTCAAATTTGACACAAGAGAGGGAATGAGAGAGAACAAGAGAGAGAGGGAAAGAAAGAAAATTATTGACAGTCATAAAAATATAGTTTTTGCTTATGTTTCATAACACCAAAGAATTTTTTTTTTTTAAAGATTTTATTTATTTATTCATGAGAGACAGAGGGAGAGAAAGAGAGAGAAGCAGAGGGAGAAGCAGGCTCCCAAGGAGCAGGGAGCCCGATGCGGGACTCGATCCCAGGACCCCGGGATCATGACCTGAGCCGAAGGCAGATGCTTAACCATCTGAGCCACCCAGGCGCCCAACACCAAAGAATTTAAACTAATTCCAGAAGAAATATTTTATTTTTTTTTTAATTAATGAAATAACCCACCTAGATAGACTTACCTGATACCCTCTTAGGTCTCCATGACTGTGTTTGCTTCTGAGGTAACTGACTGAGGGGAGCTGCATGCATTCTGTCAACCTTGTTAACATGTGAAGGAAGGGAGGCGATGTCAAATTAAGGGAGCCTACTGCATAGTAAGTACCGGGACAAGTTCATACAAACTGCTTTGGAAAATAATTTGCAAGACTCGAATTACAAAGACTCGCGTATATATGGCCAGAATTATGTAAAAACCATCTGTACTTTAGTTACTCAACCTAATTCTATTTTGTTAGACTTACTCTTGATGTACATGCTGGTACACTCTCATGTGTAATTTAAAATTTTTCATAAATATATCCTTGCATACAATGAAATTACTATCTTTACCAAAACTTATGAGAAAGATACAAGGGCAGAGAGAAAAAAACTGTCTTCCCTACATCTGGTTTTGAGGACCCAGAGAAAGTAGGCCTCCGCTTGTGTGAATCATCATGATTTTGAGAAATTGCCTGTAGTCTCCTGAGATTTCTTCTGCCGAATTTTAATAACAATTGCTTACCTATTTCAAAAATGAAGCAGCAAGCAGGAATGCTAATCCTGAACTATCTTGCTCCATAATAGATTCAGCATCTTTGAGAAAATAATACCTTTATTTCAATGAGCAAAAAGGCCTTTACAGACCTTTCATTAAATCACAAAACAACCTGTGACAAAACTACAGGGTACTATTATTATCTTCCATCTCCAGATGGAAAAGTGAGGGAGAGAAAGAGTTAGTTTTTTAGGATTATCTGGCTGATGACTAGCACGCTGGCCCTGCAATTCTACAGTCTGGTCTGTCCATACCCCAGGACTGCTTGAGTCTGCCCAGCTGCTACATCGCATGCCATCCTGTTGGAAGCATACCTATTATTGATATATTACTGGCCAAGTATTTACTCATCAAATGCTTTGTGAATTACAAGTTATTGTCATAATTAATTAATTGCTTCAACTGAACCATAGTCGACACACAATGTGATGTTAGTCTCAGGTCTACAACATCATGATTTGACAACTCTATAGGGTGTACTACGTTTGCCACGATTATGTAGCTACCATCTGTCTCCAGTGATTATTTCTTGCCGTCTCTTAGCGATAAGTAGCTGAACAAAAGCTACCGGATGAAATTAAGTCAATCAGATTCTATATCCCTTAGTTATCTGAAACACGAACAAAAACACATATGCATTAAGGATATGTTGATACTCAGGGCACCTGGGTGGCTGAGTCGTTAAGTGTCTGCCTTCGGCTCAGGTCATGGTCCCGGGATCCTGGGATCCAACCCCACATCGGGCTCCCTGCTCCGTGGGAAGCCTGCTTCTCTCTCTCCCATTCCCCCTACTTGTGTTCCCTCTCTAGCTCTCTATCTCTGTCAAATAAATAAATAAATAAATCTAAAAAAAAGGGGGGGGGACGCCTGGGTGGCTCAGTTGGTTAAGCGACTGCCTTCGGATCAGGTCATGATCCTGGAGTCCCGGAATCGAATCCCGCATCGGGCTCCCTGCTCAGCAGGGGGTCTGCTTCTCCCTCTGACCCTCCTCCCTCTCGTGCTCTCTGTCTCTCATTCTCTCTCTCTCTCTCAAATAAATAAATAAAATATTTAAAAAAAAAAAAAGAATAAGTTGATACTGGCTTGTAAAATGAGAGTACTCCAGAGCAGAGGAAGGTCAATATACTTGTACAGCAGAGTCCTTGGGGTCTCCCTGGTCTGTGGCCTTCCTGCAGTTCTTTTGTTCAATTCTTCAATTGATTGATGATCTACCATAATTTCCTTCATTTTTCCTTAAGAGGCATATGACCAAAAGTAAGTTTTAATTCAGTATGGCTTGTGGCTCTCCTTTTATAAAGGCTATTTACTGACATCTCAAGTAAAATTTTTTTTAAAAATCATTTTTTTAAAAAATCTTTTTAAAAATCTTCTGATCAAAAAATTACTAACATTGCCAAATGATGTTTCTTCTATCATCACCAAACATTTTAACCTTCTTCCTCTAAGTTCTGTAAATATGCTATCTTTTACCTAAAGAAATAGTCACTCAAGACCACGTTTTATAATGTCCATTTTAGTTTGAGCTCATTTTTTTATTGATTGATTTGTCAGCAAAATTAAATTAAAAATAGCTAGACAAACATCTTGTAGCTACTGCCTTTTAAGTACAATACAATTTTTCTTGGGCGCCTGGGTGGCTCAGTTGGTTAAGCGACTGCCTTCACTTCAGGTCATGATCCTGAAGTCCCAGGATCAAGTCCCACATCGGGTTTCCTGCTCAGCGGGGAGTCTGCTTCTCCCTCTGACCCTCCCCCCTCTCGTGCTCTCTATCGCATTCTCTCTCTCAAATAAATAAATAAAATCTTTAAAAAAAATAAGTACAATACAATTTTTCTTAAAGAGCTATTTATGTATTTGATGGGGGAGGGGCAAAGGGAGAAGGAGAGAGAGTCTCAGGCAGACTCTGTGCCAATCTCACGTCCCTGAGATCACCACCAAAGCTGAAACCAAGAGTTGGTCGCTCAACCGACTGCGCCACCCTGGTGCTCTGAGTACAGTACAATTTTGATGAAAAAAAATTAACACTAAAAATGTACAACTGCTAATAATTTATTAATTCATTTCCTAAAAAGTATGAAAAAGAAAGTAGGGTAAAATAAATAATTTTTTTCTTAAGATACTTAGAATCTGCATAGAATAATATGGAAAGGACCAATGATAAGTCGTCTTTTTTGATTTCTGTGTCTGTCACTATGTCCCTTCACTGTCACTTCTTGAGTTTTCCTGCAAAACAGTGGGGGCGAGAGGTTAAAAAGACTTGGGGCAGTGGGATTGTGAGGAAATCTAGATTAAATCTTCTGGCCATAGAATCCTTAGGAATGTCTTGAAGGACTACAAAGCCTTATATGAATCAAACCTTTGTATTTAACATAATGAGAGAACATAATTTTGACAAATATTTTTATATGTAGATATCATAGTCATATGTTATCATTGCTATTTTCAAGGGCAGTTATGGGGAAGTTTTGAGGAAAATTATATATGTAATTGGAGGAATATGCAATTTGAAGAAAAGCATATATGCAACTCCCAACCACCGAAGGTGATTAATCAGAAAAGATGTAGTCGGTATTATATATACGCAAAAAACCCAAACAGATATACATACACATATGTAAACAATATATAGGTGAATATCCATGAGGGATTATGACCAAGAATTTTTTTAAAGATGTTTTCACACTGTCATTATTTTTCTATTCTTTTTTGATTAAAGGGGATAAAGTTAGTGGATACACCAAAATTAATTTTGTTGCAATGCAGAGATACAGAGAAAATTTTGACACAGTTTATGGAATCAGTCAGATTGAGATCAGATGCAAGCTCTGCTGCTTTCTAGTGTCCTCATTCTCAGTTTCCTTACTGTAAAAGGGAGATAGTGCCATGTCATAGGGTTGTTGCAAAGAGGAAATAAAATAAGTACCTAATGGGCACAGCACAGTTTAAGCCATATTTATTATCATTATTGATCACATGGAGAATTGCTCGACAGCATCCACGTTGGTGGTGGTGGTGGAAGGGTGGTTAGAGCTTTAGCATAGTAGAGGAGGGACAAGTATTCCAGGAAGGGCTAACTACACACAATAACCATATCTAACTATACCCTTAAGTTTAACATCTGGTTTTAAGGAGACTAACTCAAAATCATACACAGCATGTAGATCTAAGAGTCAGTTAGAAGAATCTCCCTAGAAACATTGACTGAAATATAATGAAGTTGCATATATTTAAAAACCAGCTACATTGATGTATGAACTGTCACAAATGCTTACGTTGCCTAAGATTATCTGTGATTTTCCTATTTATTAAGCAGCAACATTATTGCTTTTCACAATAAAATATTCATATGGCAATGAATGCATTGTCACAATTACTGGAAAAAACATAAAATATTCATTTTGTTTTCATTGTCCTTTTGAAAGGAAAAAGAAACATTATAAGGGGGAATATTCGATTAATATTTAAATGATAAAATATATTCTTTTTCTTGAAATCAACTTACATCAAAGAACTGTAATAAATGTTATTTTTAGCTTTTAGTCATTTTAAAAATATTTAAATAAAATGTTATAGCTGCCTTTTGTCTTTCTGTATCTTCTTCCTACTTGAATGTACATCATTTGTCCTGTAAGGTGTTACTGGATGCTACAATCAAAAAAAAAAAAAAAAAAAAGAGAGAGAGAGAGAAAGAGAGAGAAGATTCTTCTCAGTGCTGGTGAATATGAGATTGAACTGCTATAACTTCTAGTTTTCAAAATATAGCTACATGGGTCAGGCTATATGTTACATGGGTCAGGCTACATGCTGACTTGTGAACTCACTGTTCCCACAGGATTCATAAACAGAGATGAAACATCAGTTTATTTGGGTTGATATTGACCGATGGTTCTCTTAAATAATATTGTCAGTATACCATTCCAGTAACAACACAAAAGAAGCAAGTTTTTCTTTTTTTTTTCCAATAGTAAGCTGCATCTCAATATTTTTTCCTTATACAAAGGGAAAATGTCCTCAGTTACTGCTATACTGTTTGATATAGACTCAAAATGATAACAAAGTTGTGAATTTCTAACAGTTAATTAGCAGACCATTGTTGAATGCACATTGTGTATGGGTAATAAGATATCATAAGCAATATGAAATATTGTGAAGGGAACAAAATTTTTAAAAACGTTCTACAGTTTGAAGAGTTTCACTTTAGAGTCCAAATTTTAAAGTATTAATATTGGTAATATCATTGGATTTTGTTTTATTTTTTAAGAATTTTTTTTTTTTTTTTTTTTAGTAATCGGGCTTGAATTTGCAACCTTGAGATCAAGAGTCACATGTTCCACCGACCTGAGCCACAGGTGCCCCAATAATCACCATTGGATTTTAAATTCTGTGTGTGTGTGTATGTGTATGTGTGTGTGTGTTTTATCCTGATATGCCCTGTTTATTTGTTGTGAGAACTTAAATAAATTAATCTCTCTAAATATAAGACTCTTCATCTGTAAAATGGCAATGATGATGATGATGATGATAGACACATATTTCATGGCTTTGTGATAAGAAGTTTGTGAGGTAATTTATATATAGGATTTAGAACATTGCCTAGTGCATAGTACATGTTTAATAAAACCTGAGGTATTTTTTACTACAAAATCTTAGCAGTTATTTTGTAGTATATGTTTTAATAAACAAACATTTATTTAAATGACTAATTTTTCCTGCTATACTGAACTTGAATTATGCATAATGAAATATGAAATAAATGAAAAGGCATCACTACATATTTAATCACATATTATTCTTTATTTTAAGGGAAATTATATTTCTTTAATTTTATGAAAACTGTTATAGATATTCTAGAAAGGCTTAAATTCTTCAAAATATCCTTACTTTTTCTTGTCTAACTGTCAATTAAATTCCTTGAGCTTTAAGTGACACAATCTTACAGTTTATACTTCAAGGGAATATTTGCATGGGAAAAAACCTCATAGGTTCTGTCAACAAAACATTAACAAATCAAATCCAATAATGTTAAACAACAACAACAAAACAAAACAAAATAATTATACATCTTGACCAGTTTATCCCAGGTATGTAAGGATGGTTCAACATTAGAAAATCAATTAATATAATCCATCATATAAATAACCTAAGTTCAGAAGCAGATGATAGTAGCCTAACACTAGGTCACAGTGTCTACAACATTCACCTCACTGCATCTCATCACATAGACATTTTATCATCTCACATCATCACAAGAAGAATAAGGATGAATACAGTATAATATAGTTTGAGAGACAGAGACAAACCATATTCATGTAACATTTATTACAGTGTATTATTATAAAGCTAATTTATTTTATTATTAGTTGTTAGTAATCTATTACTGTGTCAAGCTTATGAATTAAACTTTATTATAAGGTTGTATATATAGGAAATATATATAATAGGGTTCAGTACTATCTACATTTTTAGGTATCTACTGGGGGTCTTGAAACATAGCCCCTGTGAATAAAGGGAACTACCAGTGACAAACTTGAAGTTTTCCTTGCTAAGATCAGGTAAAAAGCAAAGATTTCCCATCTCATCACTCCTTTTCAACACTGTGCTGGAAGTTCTAGCTAAAACAATAAGACCAGAAAAGGAACTAGAAGGCATACAGATTTGAAAGGAAGAAATAAAACTGTCTGTTCTCACATGACAAGACTGGCGATGTAGAGAATGCAAAAGAATTGACAACAAACAAACAAAAAGCCCTCTTGGAACTAGTAAGTCATTATAACAAGGTCATAGGATAAAAGGCCATTATAACAAGATTGCCTGATACAAGGTCAATCACTTTTCTATATACCAGCAATGAACAAATGACTTGATTAAAAGCAGAATTTACATGAGCACTCCCGAAAAATGTAATACTTAAGTATAAATCTAACAATGTACAAGATCTTCGCGAGAAAAACTACAAAACTGTGATGAATGAAACCAAAGAAGAACTAAATAATTGGAAAGAGATTCCATGTTCATGTATAGGAAGACTCAATATTGTAAAGATATTAGTTCTTCCCATCTTGATCTATACATTCAAGACAACCTCAATCAAATCTCATCAAGTTATTTTGTGGACAAGAACAAATGGATTGTAAAGTTTATATGATAAAGTTTATATGTCTCTTCTATTCCAGAATAGACAACACAATATTTAAGGAAAAGAACAAAGTTGAGGACTGACACTACCCATATTTAAGACTTACTATTAAAGTGTCATTAATCAAGACAGTACAGTACTGGTAAAAGAATAGATAAATAAAACATTGGTACAGAATAGAAAGCCCAGAAATAGACCCTCATACATATTGACAGCTAATCTTTGATACAGGAGCCAAGGCAATACAAACAAACAAAAAAATGGTCTTTTAAACAAATTAGGCTGGGACAATTGGACCTCTACATACAAAAAAGTAAATTTAGATGCAGATTTTATACTCTTCACAAAAATTAACTCAAAATGGATCATAGATATAAGTGAAAAATGCAAAACTATAAAACCCCTAGGAAATAACATAAGAGAAACCATAAATGACTACAGGAATAACAATGGTTATTTGATACAATAGCAAAGGCATGATCCATGAAATAAATAATTGATAAGCTGTATTATATTAAAATTAAAAACTTTTCCTCAGTGAAAGATAATGTCAAGAGAACAAGAACACAAGCCATAGACAGGAGAAAATATTTGCAAAAGACACATTTGTACGTGACAGTTATCCATAATATATAAAGAGCTTTATAATTCAACATTAAGGAAACAACCACTCTGATGTAAAAAAGGGAGTAAATACTTCAACAGATACTTCAGCTAAGAAGATTTATGGATAATAAGCATATGAAAATATGCTAAACATACGTTAGTAAGAAATGCAAATTAAAATGAGATATCACTAACATCTATTGGAATGGCCAAAATCTGAAACACTACCGACATCAGATTTGGCAAGGATGTGGAGCAACAGGAACTCTCAGTAATTCCTGGTCAGAGTACAAAATGGTATGGCCACTTGGGTAGACAGTTTGGCAGTTTCTTACAAAACAAACATACCATATGATCCAATAATTGTGCCCCTTTCAACTACCCAAAGCAGTTGAAAACTTATATCCACATAGTAAAACCTGTGCACAGATGTTTATAGCAGCTTTCTTCATAACTGTCAAAATTTGGAAGCGATCAAGATATATTTCAGTAAATTAACGTATGAACTGTGTATATCCAGACAATACAATATTATTCAGATCTAAAAAGAAATGAGCTATTAAACTATGAAAAGACTTAGAAGAAACTTAAGTGTACATTACTACATGAGAGAAGCGAATCTGAAAAGGCTATATACTGCAAGATTCCAAGTGTAAAACATTCTGGAAAGGGCAAAACTATGGAGACAATAGAGAGATCAGCAGTTGTCAGGGGATAGAGAAAGATGAATAGGCAGAGAACAAAGGATTTTAGGGCTGTAAAATATGCTGTATTATACCATAGTAATGAATGCATGTTATTATACATTTATCCAAGCTCATAGATTGTTTAACACCAAGAGTGTACTGTAAAGTAAACTATGGACTTTGGGTTATTATGATGTCTCAGTGTAGGTTTGTCAGTTGTAACAACTATACCACTCTGGTTGGAGACATTGATAATTGGGCTGGCTACATATGCTGGGGGCAGGGGACACATGGCAAATCTCTGTACCTTCCTTTCAATTTTGTTTTGACCCTAAAACTGCTCTAAAAATATAAAGTCTTAATAAAATGTCTTAAAAATAAACCCTCACAAATCAAGTGAATGGAAGATATTTTTTTTTATAAACATTGTTCAACATCAATAGCAGTCCAAACATATAGCATATAAAGCTTCTTACTATGGGTTTTTTTGACTTGCTTGGATTAGGACAGAAACCTATAGTTATTTTGCCATCATCATTTTCACAAGCCTAATAGAAATGAGGCCATTATATTCAATCATGCCCGTGGTCACAAAGGTGACTATAGAGTGATGCCGTGTTTGTCGGTGGGAAATTCCACAAATCCTGTCTTCTTGATGTCAAATTCTTGGCATTAAGGTTGCCAAAATTCTAGCACAATGAGGATATACTTACAGTTTTTAGAATAAAGCTAGGGCTTTTTTCCTTACTTTATAAAATCTCTGAGGTTTAAGAGAAAATAAAATGGCCTTTAATTTACTTCATAATGCAAAGAACATAAATTCAACTCTAAACCCAGTATATATAGACACTTCCGCCCCATACACACACATTTATACACATGCCATATTTATTGTAGTGAGTGCAAGTTCATTATTTTGGAACATTTTGTTGTGTAGTGCAACTGGATTTTTTGTTTTGTTAAATTGTCAATTTTGTTAATTTGTGACTGATGCATTCTAAAGCATGCCAATTAAAAAAGGTTAATCTGGGGTTTGAGATTATTTTAAGGTAATTCCTCACCTACTGTTTTCTATAATAAAACTGAACTGACACTCAGTTCAAAGTACCATAATCACCATGTTTAAATGTTTCTATGATGAACTAGGAGCGTTCACCAATTGACCTTCCAAATGTTTCCAGTCAATACTATTCCAGCAGTTGAAAAGAAGGGGACTACATAGAGCACATGTTCCCCATTTGATGCATGTGTGTTTTATCCATATATTGTGAGAATAAATTACTTCATATTGAAATACTTATCCATATTTTTCATTAGTTTTTCAGTGTAATCAGATCTTGTTCATTAATGATTGGAAGGTTAAAACTTGGTATACTGTGATGTGAGAAAGGCTTGTTTTTTTTTTATATTTTTCAATACAACTGATACATAGATATGACTCTTGTTCAAATCTTCAAAAGGTAGCACATGAAAAAAAATATATATATAATCAGTCCACTTCAGTACATATCTTTTGTTTTTGAAAGTTAAATAAGAACATTTTACTATTGGTGAGAAGAAGAGATATGCTATTCTTATATATCATCATTAAAAGTAACATGCTTTAATGCATTTCTTTGTGGAAAAATTAATTGCAAGTTAAAAGCAATTTTTCTTTGCTGTATTTTTTTTTGTGTCTATCACATTTCACGGGATTCTTCAGTCACAATTGGGTGCTTATTTCTGAGCATTAAAAAAAATAGTTTAGGGGTGCCTGGGTGGCTCAGTTGGTTAAGCAACTGCCTTAGGCTCAGGTCATGATCCTGGAGTCCTGGGATCGAGTCCCGCATTGGGCTCCCTGCTCAGCAGGGAGTCTGCTTCTCCCTCTGACCCTCTCATGCTCTCTCTCTCTATCTCATTCTCTCTCTCTCAAATAAATAAATAAAATCTTTAAAAAAAGTTTAACTTAGAGTTAAAAATAGTAGTATAATCAGGTACAAAAATTAAAAAGAATACAATAGTTATATATGAGAAAATGAGCTTGAAGCAAGATCACTTACTTACAAGGCTCTTCTATCACTAACTAGTTGCATGACTATGATATGAGTTGTCATTTTATGGGTTTTGTTTTGTTGTTTTAACCAATAACATTATTTCTTTCCAGGACTAATGCTTCCAACTAAGATAATCTTCCACTGGGTACACAGAGACCATAACAGAAAACAAAATAACACATTTATTTGGTGTTTATTCTCTCCCAAGTGCTCATTACCTCACTTAAATGTAAATTCAAACCAACAAACTAGATCTTATTATTAAATTTATTTTATATATAAAGAAACTGAGGATCAGAAAATTCCTAAATTAATCACGACTACACAACTAAAAAAAGAAGGAACCAGGATTTTGGTTTAGGGTTATCTGATTCTACAGCCCATGTACTTAACCATTCACCAGATTATTTATGTTAAACTGTCTACAAGTCCACTTTTTCTAAGTAATAATTAACTAGGAATAAAGATCAACACATTATTCCTTTAATAATTTTCGCTCTCAACATTAGATTTATTTAACATATATTTGAAGAAATGAAATATTAAAGTATTAAAATATAATATTTTATTATAGCATAACATCATAATTTGGAGCAAAATTTAAAGAAATACAAATACTAATTATAGCCTGTCCATGGAAACCCTCATTAGTAAATGTTCTAATGTTTCTATGACTGTCCTTTGGTGTTGATTAGATTTAACATCTCCCAAACACTGTGGTTTCCAGATCTTACTGGAAAATATGTGAAGTTCTTAAACAACTACAATTTTTAGTAGAAATTTTAAGGCCAGCAGTTTATCTTTGCTATAGTTATGCTTAACCCAGTAAGAATAGCTGTGTTAATGAAAAGAATAAGTTTTCTGCCTTTTCTGACAAATCAATGAATTCTTTGTAAGTTTATTTTGTTTCCTTGGAAGGAAAACAAATAGATATGATAGCATGTTGGCTAGATAGAACCTTATTTTTAAAGTCAGAGCAAAATTTAAAATTCCAATAGATATTTTTAGTAAAATATCAATTGCTCTAGCATTTAATCACTTGGTTATCCTAATCTCTTCCAATTAGATAACTTAATCTTAAATATATATTGATTATTTTCTTTAAATAATTGTTGGGTCCAGGGCGCCTG